>NC_061512.1:178493622-178688872 GCF_022539505.1 Lolium rigidum | reverse complement strand
GAGCCGCTCGCCGTTTTCTCGCCGTTTGTGGTTTCGGTAAATCCTAGTAAAGAAATATTCTCGGAATTGGACGAAATCAACGCCCGGGGTCCTATTTTTGCACGAAGCTTCCGGAAGACCGAGGGGAAAGGAAGTGGGGCCACGAGGCGCCGACACGGCAGGGCGGCGCGGCCTGGCCCTTGGCCTCGCGGCCCTCGGCGTGTGGGGCCCTCGTGTGGCCCCCGCGTTGCCCTTCCGCCTACTTAAAGCCTTCGTCGCGAAACCCCCAGTACCGAGAGCCACGATACGGAAAACCTTCCAGAGACGTCGCCGCCAATCCCATCTCGGGGGATTCTGGAGATCTCCTCCGGCACCCTGCCGGAGAGGGGATTCATCTCCCGGAGGACTCTTCACCGCCATGGTCGCCTCCGGAGTGATGAGTGAGTAGTTCACCCCTGGACTATGGGTCCATAGCAGTAGCTAGATGGTTGTCTTCTCCTCATGTGCTTCATTGTCGGATCTTGTTTGCTGCCTAACATGATCAAGATCATCTATCTATAATTCTATATGTTGTGTTTGTCGGGATCCGATGGATAGAGAATACTATGTTATGTTGATTATCAATCTATTACCTATGTGTTGTTTATGATCTTGCATGCTCTCCGTTATTAGTAGAGGCTCCGGCCAAGTTTTTACTCTTAACTCCAAGAGGGAGTATTTATGCTCGATAGTGGGTTCATGCCTCCATTAAATCTGGGAAAGTGACAGAAAGTTCTAAGGTTGTGGATGTGCTTGTTGCTACTAGGGATAAAACATTGATGCTATGTCCGAGGATGTAGTTATTGATTACATTACGCACCATACTTAATGCAATTGTCCGTTGTTTTGCAACTTAATACTGGAAGGGGTTCGGATGATAACTCTGAAGGTGGACTTTTTAGGCATAGATGCATGCTTGGATAGCGGTCTATGTACTTTGTCGTAATGCCCAATTAAATCTCACAATATTCATCATATCATGTATGTGCATTGTTATGCCCTCTCTATTTGTCAATTGCCCGACTGTAATTTGTTCACCCAACATGCTATTTATCTTATGGGAGAGACACCTCTAGTGAACTGTGGACCCCGGTCCATTCTTTTACATCGAATACAATCTATCGCAATACTTGTTCTACTCGTTTTATGCAAACAATCATCATCCACACTATACATCTAATCCTTTGTTACAGCAAGCCGGTGAGATTGACAACCTCGCTGTTTCGTTGGGGCAAAGTACTTTGGTTGTGTTGTGCGGGTTCCACGTTGGCGCCGGAATCTCCGGTGTTGCGCCGCACTACATCCCGCCGCCATCAACCTTCAACGTGCTTCTTGGCTCCTCCTGGTTCGATAAACCTTGGTTTCTTTCTGAGGGAAAACTTGCTGCTGTGCGCATCATACCTTCCTCTTGGTGTTCCCAACGAACGTGTGAGTTACACGCCATCACCTTCCGGGGGCAACTCCCCCGTCCCGGCTGCGTGCCGGAACAGAGACTTCTGTCCCCCGAATCTTGGCTTCGCGATGGCGGCGGCTCTGGAACTTTTCTCGTATCGTGGCTTATCCGTCTAGGGTTTTCGCGACGGAGACCTTAAGTAGGCGGAAGGGCAGCCTCGGAGGGGCCCTGGTGGGGCCACACAATAGGGGGCGCGCCCCACCCCTTGGTCGCGCCACCCTGGCGTGTGGGGCCCCCTGGCTCCTCTCTGGCCCTTCTTCGGTGCTCTGGAACCTTCCGGGAAAAATAAGATGTTGGGCGTTGATTTCGTCCAATTCCGAGAATATTTCCTTACTAGGATTTCTGAAACCAAAAACAGCAGAAAACAGGAACTAGCACTTCGGCATCTCGTTAATAGGTTAGTTCCGGAAAATGCATAATAATGACATATAATGTGTATAAAACATGTGAGTATCATCACAAAAGTAGCATGAAACATAAGAAATTATAGATACGTTTGAGACGTATCAAGCATCCCCAAGCTTAGTTCCTACTCGCCCTCGAGTAGGTAAACGATAACAAGAATAATTTCTGAAGTGACATGCTACTTACATAATCTTGATCAATACTATTGTAAAGCATATGAGATGAATGAAGTGATTCAAAGCAATGGTAAAGACAATGAGTAAACAACTGAACCATATAACAAAGACCTTTCATTAATAGTACTTTCAAGACAAGCATCAATAAGTTTTGCATAAGAGTTAACTCATAAAGCAATAGATTCAAAGTAAAAGGCATTGAAGCAACACAAAGGATGATTAAGTTTCAGCAATTGCTTTCAACTTGTAACATGTATATCTCATGGATAATTTTCAACACAAAGTAATATAACAAGTGCAATAGGTAAACATGTAAGAATCAATGCACACAGTTCATACAAGTGTTTGCTTCTAAGATAGAAAGAAGTAGGTAAACCGACTCAACAATAAAGTAAAAGATAGGCCCTTCAGAGGGAAGCATGGATTACTATTTTTGTGCTAGAGCTTTTCATTTTGAAAACATAGAAACAATTTTGTCAACGGTACTAATAAAGCATATGTGTTATGTATAAGATATCCTACAAGTTGCAAGCCTCATGCATAATATACCAATAGTGCCCGCACCTTGTCCTAATTAGCTTGGATTAACATGGATTATCATTGCATAACATATGTTTCAACCAAGTGTCACAAAGGGGTAACTCTATGCCGCCTGTACAAAGGTCTAAGGAGAAAGTTCGCATTGGATTTCTCGCTTTTGATTATTCTCAACTTAGACATCCATACCGGGACAACATAGACAACAGATAATGGACTCCTCTTTAATGCATAAGCATTCAACAACAGTTAATATTCTCATAAGAGATTGAGGATTAATTGTCCAAACTGAAACTTCCACCATGAATCATGACTTTAGTTAGCGGCCCAATGTTCTTCTCTAACAATATGCATACTCAAACCATTTGATCATGAAAATCACCCTTACTTCAGACAAGACGAACATGCATAGAAACTCACATGATATTCAACAAAGGTGTAATAGTTGATGGCGTCCCCAGAAACATGGTTACCGCTCAACAAGCAACTTATTAAGAAATAAGATACATAGGTACATATTCTTCACCACAATAGTTTTTAAGGCTATTTTTCCCATGAGCTATATATTGCAAAGACAAAGAATAGAATTTTAAAGGTAGCACTCAAGTAATTTACTTTGGAATGGCAGAGAAATACCATGTAGTAGGTAGGTATGGTGGACACAAATGGCATAGTTTTTGGCTCAAGGATTTGGATGCACGAGAAGAATTCCTCTCAATACAAGGCTAGGCTAGCAAGGTTGTTTGAAGCAAACTCAAGTATAAAACGATGCAGCAAAACTCACATATGAACATATTGCAAGCATTATAAGACTTTACATCGTCTCCTTGTTGTTCAAACACCTTAACCAGAAAATATCTAGACTCTAGAGACCAATCATGCAAACCAAATTTTAACAAGATCTATGTAGTTCTTCATTACTAGGTACAAAGTACATGATGCAAGAGCTTAAACATGATCTATATGAGCACAACAATTGCCAAGTATCAAATTATTCAAGACATTATACCAATTACCACATGCAGCATTTTCTGTTTCCAACCATATAACAATGAACGAAGCAGTTTCAACCTTCGCCATGAACATTAAAAGTAAAGCTAAGAACACCAGCGTTCATATGAACAAGCGGAGCGTGTCTCTCTCCCACACAAGCATGAATTTATTCAGAGAATGAAAATAACAAAACGAAAATAAAATCACACAAACGCTCCAAGTAAAGCACATAAGATGTGACGAAATAAAAATATAGTTTCACTACAGGTGACCTGATAAGTTGTCGATGAAGAAGGGGATGCCTTGGGCATCCCAAACTTAGATGCTTGAGTCTTCTTGAAATATGCAGGGATGAACCACGGGGGCATCCCCAAGCTTAGACTTTTCACTCTTTTTGATCATACTGTATCATCCTCCTCTCTTGACCCTTGAAAACTTCCTCCACACCAAACTCAAAACAAACTCATTAGAGGGTTAGTGCATAATTGAAAATTCATATATTCAGAGGTGACATAATCATTATTAACACTTCTGGACATTGCACAAAGCTACTGAAAGTTAATGGAACAAAGAAATCCATCAAATATAGCAAAACAGGCAATGCGAAATAAAAAGCAGAATCTGTCAAAACAGAACAGTCCGTAAAGACAAATTTTTCAGGGGCACTTAACTTGCTCAGATGAAAATGCTCAAATTGAATGAAAGTTGCGTACATATCTGAGGATCACGCACGTAAATTGGCAGATTTTTCTAAATTTCGTACAGAAGGGGCTGCTCAATTTCGTGACAGTAAGAAATCTGTTTCTGCGCAGTAATCCAAATCTAGTATTGACTTTACTATCAAAGACTTTACTTGGCAGAACAATGCAATAAAATAAAGATAAGGAGAGGTTGCTACAGTAGTAACAACTTCCAAGACACAACAAAACAGTAGCAAAACAAAAAAACATGGGTTATCTCCCAAGAAGTGCTTTCTTTATAGCCATTAAGATGGGCTCAACAATTTTAATGATGCACTCACAAGAAATAAGAGTTGAAGCAAAAGAGAGCATCAAAAGCAAGTATGAAACACTTTTAAATCTAACCCACTTCCTATGAAAAGGAGTCTTGTACACAAATAAATTCATGTAGAACAAAGTGACAAGCATAGGAAGATAAAACACAAGTAACTTCAAAATTTTCAGCATATAGAGAGGTGTTTTAGTACCATGAAAATTTCTACAACCATATTTTCCTCTCTCATAATAATTTCCAGTAGCATCATGAACAAACTCAACAATATAACTATCACATAAAGCATTCTTACCATTAGTCTCATGCATAAAATAATTACTACTCCCAACATAAGCATAATCATTCTTATTAATTGTAGTGGGAGCAAATTCAACAAAGTAGCTATCATTATTATTCTCATCATCAAATATAGGAGGCATAGTATAATCATAATAAGTTTTATCCTCCATAGTAGGTGGCACCAAAATACCACTATCATTATAATCATCATAAATGGGAGGCAAAGTATCATCAAAGAAAATTTTCTCCTCAAAACTTGGGGGACTAAAAATATCACAACCAGCTTCCCCAAGCTTAAATTCTTCCATAGCATTAAAAATAATGGTGTTCGAAGCGTTCATACTAATATCATTGCTACTAGCTTGCAAATAAGATTCCATAGGTTTTTTAATTTTCGCATCAAACAATCCATGTCTTAACTCAGGAAATAGAGTAAAAAGATCACTATTATTTTCCATTATGCCTAACTAGTGAACAAGAAACAAAAAGATGCAATTGCAGGATCTAAAGGAAATAGCTTCGAGCACTCACACACCGGCAACAGTGCTAGGAAATAGCTTAGTAGTCAGAGGATGTGAATACCTTTTACCTTACCTCCCCGGCAACGGCGCCGAGAAAATAGCTTGATGTCTACACACGCTTCTATTCCTGTAGACGGTGTTGGGCCTCCAAGAGCAGAGGTTTGTAGAACAGCGAGCAAGTTTCCCTTAAGTGAATCACCCAAGGTTTATCGAACTCGGGGAGGTAGAGGACAAATATATCCCTCTCAAGCAACCCCGCAATTACGATACAAGAAGTCTCTTGTGTCCCCAACACACCTAATACACTTGTCAGATGTATAGGTGCACTAGTTCGGCGAAGAGATAGTGAAATACAAGTGATATGGATGAATATGAGTGGTAATAGCAATCTGAATAAAATATGGCAGCGAGTAAACATGCAACAGAACAGTAAGTAAATGGAGTTTCGATGCTTAGAAACAAGGCCTAGGGATCATACTTTCACTAGTGGACACTCTCAACATTGCAATCATAAAGGAAAGAAATAAGCACTTCACTATGCGATTCTGAATTACTCTTTGGCAAGATAACGAATACTAATTCATCATGTAGGCAAACCTTAAAGATGTATTCCCAAGTACTAATAAACACCCCACGCTGTCACTTGTGAGCATTCATAGGAGGTACTAACACACCACAATTTCATAGAGACATCCAACTCAAATCATAACTCGGTGAATAAGTATTCTGTGAAATATAGCCTAAGAGACCCACACGATGCACACACTCGTCACCTTTACACACGTGGGACAAGGAGTCTCCGGAGATCACATAAGTAAAATCCACTTGAATAGCATAATGACATCTAGATTACAAAGCTCATCATATGGATCTCAATCATGTAAGGCAGCTCATGAGATCATTGAATTGAAGTACATGGGAGAGAGATTAACCACATAGCTACCGGTACAGCCCTTAGCCTCGGGGGAGAACTACTCCCTCCTCATCATAGGAGACAGCAGCGTCGATGGAGATGGCGGTGGTGTCGATGGAGATGCCTTCCGGGGGCAATTCCCCGTCCCGGCGGCGTGCCGGAACAGAGACTTCTGTCCCCCGAATCTTGGCTTCGCGATGGCGGCGGCTCTGGAACTTTTCTCCTATCGTGGCTTATCCGTCTAGGGTTTTCGCGATGGAGACCTTAAGTAGGCGGAAGGGCAGCCTCGGAGGGGCCCTGGTGGGGCCACACAATAGGGGGCGCGCCCCACCCCGCCCTGGCGTGTGGGGCCCCCCTGGCTCCTCTCTGGCCCTTCTTCGGTGCTCTGGAACCTTCCGGGAAAAATAAGATGCTGGGCGTTGATTTCGTCCAATTCCGAGAATATTTCCTTACTAGGATTTTGTAGCGACCTCACCTTTTAAGGTGCCGATCTCTGTGCGTATCTGTGCTAGTCCCTAGATCAATCGCTAGCACACACAATACAAGATGTAATACCAAGAAATAAAGGTCTTTATTACATCGTATGATCCAGAATTTACATAAAGGATTACAGATTGCATAGCACAAGGCTATCATATCATCAGAGTTTCACAACGAATAAACATAGACAACATGGAGTCCTTCGTCTTCGTGTGCCACAGGCGAGCATGTTGAGGATAGACTCGTAACCCTAACCATGGTAACTCACTCGTCTTTCAAAACATCTGCAACATGAAAAGTTACAGCCACGAATGGTCAATACATTTGGAATTGTATTGGCAAGATGACACTATAGTGGACTCAAATGGCAACCTAACATTTAAGTGTACATTTGGCTGGTAGAGCTCAGGCATATTTGCATAAAGCCACTTTTCTCCTATTTTTGTCAAATCATTTTCTTTCGTACTAATTAAGTGGTACCATTGATAGAAATCAATGAACCTGGAAACCACCGGTAAAGCCCCGGTGAATCCTCCTATCCACGATCAACTTGGTTTGGGCGAACTACCCCTGTAGACTCAGGCCATAGACATGGCACGGGACCTACTAGCCGATAGTCACTTACACCAATTGTCATAACCCCGTTCACCCATCAAGTTTTATTTAAGAAGTTGGGATGAGGAGACTTTCGAACATGTGTCTTGTCAGTTCGCTCAAATTGTCCGTAACCGGGGACACGGCTAAGTACTTAGATTTAACACTTTGCAGAGGTTGTACAATTTACCCACATGACCTAGTCTGCTCTTCTTCCATGATGCACATTTTGCTCAAATGGACAGATGTTGACTAGGACGAGACTTTTCCGAAGTGATCACCCAGACCTTTCTCTACGGACCCGCTCCAACCTACATTCCCCTACATCATCATGTCGCGTAGGGCCCAGGTTCACACAACATACTCCATCAAGCCAAAGCCCATATAGCATGTGGTTGTACGGTAAGCTAATGAGCAAGGTTGTCTATTATCTCTTTGTTCCTGGGTGGCCGTCCACAAGTGCGATACACACGACCGCCATAGATATGACTCCGGTGTAACCACTCAACATAATCCAATCCAAGCCACATTCCACCCAGGCAATTCATTGAATTTAGTTGTTTTTTTCATAACCACTAATAAAACATTTTCATAGCATAGCTAAGCATCAACTAAATTCAATGGCGACAAAAATATAGTCAGGTGGAAGTAGCTATCTACTGGGATTACAAAAGCAAAGCATATCCCTAGACTTACTACAAAAATCACTACGATGCATGAATAAAATCTAGGACATTTGTGAGGGTGTGTCACTTGCCTTTTTGGTAGTCTAAGAGCGTTCTCTTTTCTTTCAACAAAACACGTCGCTCTTCATACGAACTATAAGAGAAAATATAGCACAACATAAACACACAATTCATAACAACATAATACAATCAAGATAAACCATTTGGAAAACGCTCTATGGTACTAAGGTGTGGCATGAGGTTTGACTTGTAAGGTATGGTCTTGAGGTGCTGGAATGACAAGGTCATCAAGTCCAATACTCATAAGAAAAATGTTCAATTAGGTATATTGGAAAGAAATAGGTTAACACAGAACATAGATAGTCTTTGGGAGGGTCCATGTGGATAGCATTCACATAGACTCAAATGCAATTTGACATAGTGTGATAACACTTATCAAAGTAGCACAATATCATACATAGCATTGGGTATGAACTAATGCTATGTTGAACTACTCAAGTAACTCATTTAAAAGTTGAATAGTTCGAACTAAGTGAAAGGATTGAATGGTATGAGGGTGTATGGGTATGAATGATATGGGTTTGGTTCGCGGAGCCTAATCTTCTCTTTCTTAATAGATGGCCCCATTTTGCTGGTCTCACAATGAGCCACGTCACTAGATTAAAAGTTTTCAGCCAGCGACACGCCCAATGGCCCTCTCCCCATCGATCTGTGCTTGCCAGACGACACGCCCGATGGCCACACGCGTGGACCAGATGGGCCGACACCGGCCCATGACCTGGCCGACTCTCTTCCTCTTCCTCGCCTACTCTCCGTCTCTCCCCATCGATCTCCACCCCACCACGTTTTCACCCGGGTCCGCCATTCGTTTCCATTGTAGTGGTACCATCGTCTCCCCTTCCCATGCTACACATTGATTAACGCCTAATTCAACTCTCCATTAGTGCCCACCATTCATTAGTGCAGCAATTATTTCCCGTTTTACCTTCTCCTTCCCAGTCATTATTCTCTGGCCATGCCAACCGACGGTGAAGCCACCATCGCCCCGCGGTTATTTAAGCTCGATCTGCAGGGCCAAGGGGAACACTATCGTCAAGGAGGCTGACGGAAGATGCCAATTACACCAATAATATTCATCTGAACTTCTGAACCCCCATGCTCAGAAGATTTTCCACGGCCTCGACTTGAATCTTTGTGCTACCCAACACAGGTCCTGAGTAATCTAAGGTCGCACGTTTTATCTTCAAGTTGTGGCATTTTCCACGCCTTATTTCAGCTGAAGAGCCGTCGATCTGCGAGGTCGATCATCTCATGGCATTCGTGTTGTTGCTGGTAAGACTGAATGTTCAGTATCGATTTATTTTTCTTGCACTCCTTTGACTTCGGTTCTCTGTAGTGTCTACATGAGAATCTGTCTTTTGTGCTGCTACTGTTGCCGCCACTGGTTTTACAGTATTGTTAGATTTGGGTTACACGAAAGAGAGATTAGCATGTGTGTACACAAGAAACTAATGTTGCAGTATGACTTTCTCTACCTTGAGATCATATTTCTCTGTCAATGTTCCTTGGGAGCTTCTTTTCACATATAAAATCTTATGGCTTATTGTGAATCAGGCTACCTCAGGTGATAACTTTATTTCAACTAATCTTCTATGCAGGCATCGTATCCAATCTATATGCTGTTTTCATTCCTCCTTCCTTCTCATGGAATAACCAGAGGTGACAGCTTCTTTGATTCTTCAGCTGTCCAAGCACTCTGCCATAGAGAGACACGGGCATTCAGTTTTTTCCACCAGCATATCTGTATTGCTTTAATTAGTGTGCTTTTATGAAGCCATAGCATAGCCCGGATCTAAAATTTGGTCTGGTACAACATGAATTGAGTTTGGACTTTGGAATTGTTATTGTATGCAAATTTGTGCGCTTCTTCTTTGCAATGAAAGTTTGGGTATGCAGGTTCTGGAGGTGTATTGGAAGTTGGAACTAAGGCTTATGTTACAGGATTTGATCATGAATGACTTAGCTAGAGGTTTATTTCTGCACAACTATGAAATTTATAGCTCCACTATGATATAATTTGTGATGTGTGGACACTGGTTTTCAGATTAAGGTACGAAAGTGTGATGTCCCATTTTTTCCAGGTTTAATTCTCCAACCACGACGCAGTTGAAGTTGTATTTTTCAGGGAGAAGTAAAATTTATTGGTATATTTAGTGGATGTGTAAGAAGTGATTTGGAGTAGCAAATGCTTTTTAGGACGACATGAACACCCACAGTACATTATCATTTTAAGGACGACATGTACTACACAGATGTTGACATGATTTATACAAATAGTCCAGTGTTATAGTACCTAGGAATGTAATACAGAAAATGTGTACGTTTTACTCAGCTCCTTACTCACTCTTTTCATACACCAGGCCAGTGCACTCTTTTCATGATTATATATGTAAATACTACCTTATCGGGTGACTGCACTCTTTCTTATTGGCCTGTTACTATTGTCCCATAGTAATCATGCCGGCCCCAATGCTAGAATAGCATTCAACATTTCTTTTTTTTCTTTGAACTTGCTGTTTAAGAAAGGATCCAATTAAATACACTGCATGGTCTGGTTATCCTCTTTTACACCACAATAATGTACCACCATTCATGCAGTTTCATCCTAGCACTTATCAGTAGTGTGACCATTCTCAATTAGGCCACAGTGTTACATGTCAAGTCTTGCCTCATTTCACATCTACTTCAAACTGTGCCGACTGAATCTGAAAGACACCTTATGTTGTGCTCTTCGAACTGTGACACACTTTTGTTCTTGCTCATCAGTTAGTTACACTATTGGTCCAAGGTGTTACACATCAAGTGTTGCCTCATTTCACATGTACTTCAAACTGTGACGACTGAATTTGAAAGACACACTAGTGGAAAACGGGGCAATAGGCCCGGTCCATTTGGGCCTTTAGACCCGGTTCCCGAACCGGGACCAACTAGGCGGGACTAAAGGGGGTACCCTTTAGTCCCGGTTCAAAGATAAACCGGGCCTAAAGGCCTCAACACGTGGTGCGACCAGGGAGCTCGCGCTGGAAGGGCTTTGGTCCCGGTTCGTGGTACGAACCGGGCCTATAGTTTCTCTGCCGCGGCAGAGAATTGCTATTTCTCTGCCGCGGCACAGATTTGGGCTGTACCAGCGTTTCTCTGCCGCGGCAGAGAAACAGTCTGTTTCCCTTGCCGCGGCAGAGTTTCAGCAATGCATATATATATCATTCAAGAAACCACAGAAAATCGTCATGAATATATATAGACATCGTCAACAGTACACGACATCGTCAACACAGTACACGTGTAATGCATGCATATTTACAATACAACACGTCCTCGACGAACATCCTCCGCCGTCACGATCTTCCGATAGTGCTCTCCACCTGGGGTAAGGACCTCGGTAATAAAGAATCCCGCGATTTCCTCTTGAATTGCTTTTATTTGATCCGCTGTTATGAGAGTGTCCCGCAGGCGTGTCATCTATATTTAAAAAAGGAGATCAATATATGAATGGAACTCAATACAATAGATGGTACTAATTAAGATTAATTGTGAAAATTTGTTATCGTACACGAGTGTGGTGTATTTGGGCATCCCCACCCTTGGGACAGGACATGTCACGCATGAAGGTGCGGACGTAGTATCCACATAAGTTATTCCCTTGTTCCTGCCTCATACACTTTACGAAAAAATAGTTCGATCAAACTAATAATCAAGCATCGTATTGAAAGTAAATATCATATATAAAGTTTCACGGACATAGCTATATATATAGTACTACTTACAGGGTAATCTCTAAATGTAAGCTCCGGTTTCCATTTACCCGGAACAGTATTGATGAACCGTTTCCAAGCCCTGCCCGGCAAAAAATAATGAGTAAATGAGTAATTGATTAGTTGATGATATCTTCGAATTAGAGCAGATGAAGATGCCAATACGAAATTGATTGAAACTACCTCTGGAGGATGGCAGCCATGTCCGCCCATTCCGCATATTCTTTACGTTTCGAGTCCATGACGTTTACGACTCCAAGGTGAAGATCAATGATTAGGAGAATAAAGTGGAAACCGCACAAGCATAGCTCAATGATTACGAGAATAAAGTGGAAGGTGCACAAGCATAATGTATGTTATATATAACACTCACTTGAAGTTGTAGGGAAAGAATATATCCTCTTTGTCCGCTTGCTTCTCTAAAAACATTACGATGTTGTCCTCTCGTGTCCTTGGGGTACTCGTCGAGCCGTAACTTCATGAACTGTGTTTGGGTCTATGAACCCCAGCGGTAGGAGCTTGCCTCTTTTGTATTCCAGCTTCTTCATTCCGCATAATTAAATGTATAGCGTACACAAAGAATATAATAAGGATAATTGTTAGTGCAAATGAATGAGCTACAAACTTAATTACACAAATAAATCACTTACAGAGCGTAGCAACCGATAACGACTTTGTCGAGGGCGTCTTGATTGAATAATCGAAACAGCTTCTTCTATCTCAATGTTTATCTCGTCTTCCCCCGGAAGTAATGCTCATCTCTAAGATACACCGTGAGGTAGCTTTCACTTCTTCGACAGGCTTTCAGGTACCATTCATGCAACCTTCGCATCCGAGTCCCTAGACGCGCGAGCTCGCCGGGTTTGACGAGATCTTTTCCGTATCTATACGTGTTTACCACTTGAGCCGTTGGATAGTAATCTTCGTACTCAACCGATGCTCCCCGAGCTCTAGCCGCCCGTTCGATCATCGATGCCGTCTCCGGATCATGATATGGCTCCACGATGAAGTGGGGTGCGGCCCGAATGTCCTCGCTGTCCAAGCTGTGCGACTTTTTTGCTTCTTTACTCGCTCTAGAGGATCTGTCCAAGAGAGCGGTCATAATCAGCTCTCAGCTCAGGTCTCTTCATTCTCGTCTCGGCAAAGTGCTTCACCGTCCGCGGTGGAATAAACATCTTCTTCGGCGCAGTTGCAAGAAACGCCTTTTGCTCTTCGATCTGCTCATGTGGTAACAACTCCGGAGTCTCGTGCCCTCATTGGAGTTGATGATCTCTTCGGAGCTGTAGGAGGTGCCGCGGACAGCTTCCTCTTTTGCTTAAGTGGAGGCGGCGGAGTCTCCCGACGAGGAGGAGGAGGAGGCGGAGGAGTATTTTCACGCGGAGCAGACCGGTCATGGATAGGGGAATCATCATCGCGCACGGGAGAATCATCACGCGGAGGAGACTCGGGTGGCGGAGGAGGCGGAGGTGGCATGCTTGTTGGCTTCTCACCCGGAAACACAATGTTCTCCTTCCGCCATTGCACGGTGGTTCTACGGGCTTCTCCCAGTTCTTTGATTTCCCCATCTTCACCTGCAGGGTGCTCAAGCACCAACCCCTCATAAGCTGTCATCACTTCATCCACCATCACAACAACAAAGTCGTCTTGGACCGAACGGCAATGGTAAGACCTTGTAGGTAAGAGGATGCCGACCGCCGCCTTGAAGGATAGGTTGAAAACTTTAACATGCAGCTCACAAGGACGGCTCTCAGTGAGATCATCCACGGGGGGGTAGCGACGAGGCTCGACCACCTGGTCATCATCATCATCATCATTATCCACCTGCTGAGAGGAAGCCACGCTGCTTTTCCGGTGTGGTTGAGATTGCAGCGGGGCGATGGCATTGAGCAGTGCAGGATCTACAGCCTGCCCCCGAGCCATCGGAGATGTAAGTACTTGGGTTACCATGCTTAAGTGGGCTTGCGTGGTGCTCATACCCTCCTCTAAGTTAGCCGGGCGGTCTGTTTCCCTTGCCTTCCTCCTCTCATGGCTTTTATCGGAAATCTCTTCCTTTCCGCGGAAAGCCATACTTCCACGGAACGGAGCCTCGCCGTGCCTCGTGTTCGTCCGCCGTGTTCTTTGTTCCCAAGGGCGCGTGTCGGCTCATCGTTCTCTCTTTCGGGCTGGAACAACCCCGCCTCCACGTCCCTATGTGCTTTTTCCGGGGCATCAATGGGAACCTTCGGATGAGCTTTCTTATAGATGCACTTCCCTGTTTCTGGATCCAACGTTCCCCCAATCCCGTAGAACCACTCCTTGCACCGTTCGATCCAACCGTGTGTCCCTAATCTGATCCCTTTACTCGGTCAGTTCCGCCTCAGCTGCCTGCCACTTAGGACGGTTAGCCCTGTATCCACCTGGACCCTGAATTTGGTGATATAGCTTCAACGCAGCATTTGCCTTATTTATTTCCGACCTTCTCTTAAATTCTTCTGACTCCGTGCTGTACTTCACGAATTCGTCCCGGTGAGTTTTTACCTTCTCATTGTCCGGAGTCTTCTTTATCTTGATAAGGCGGCGCAATCTTTTCTTGTGGCTCTTGAATAGTTCGGCCATCTTCTTCTTGCCAAACTCGCGGAGGGCCTGCTCCATCTTGGCCTTTTCAGCGTCACCCCCTCTTCGGGTACTATGTTGAAATGTGACATGAGCTTGTCCATAATGCTGTTTTTGGCTACATCATCGATATAAAGACCTTGACCTTCTTCCTCTGCAGACAGCACTAGTCCCTTCGGCTTGTGCCATTCTCGAACGGTGATCGGGACGTGGTCCCGAACAAGCACTCCGCATTGAGCTATAAATGCCTTTGCACCTTTCTCTGGAGCAATCGGTTTACCATCATTTTCGATGTGGGTGATGTCGTGCCTAACACCGTCATCCAACTTTTTGGCCGGGCCTCGCTTCCTCGACTTTACAGAAGAAGTGCTCGATCCGGAGGGCTAAAAAAGAAATAATTCATAGTCGGTACAATTTAATTAGTTAATGCATCTAGTCGATCAACAGCGGCTTAATTAGTTTATATACCTCGGTGATAACTACGGTTCGGGAGCCATTATGATGATCTTGTTCCTCACCGGCGCCACTAGGATCTTCTTCCTCAATATTCTCCGCTCCCTCACCGGAGTCATTCAAATAAGTTGCGGTGACATCGTCACCGCCATCATCTGGAATAACGTCGTCGTCGCGATCATCCGGAGTACCGTTTGCTATGAGTTCCTCCATGAAATTTTCTTGAATTTCATCTCTCTCCATGCTTTCTACAACGACCTGCAAGCTATACATAGGAACCATCATATGATCAAATTAAGGATAATGCGGAAAACTGAAAAAATGGAGTTACATATGTGTAGTTCTTAACTAAGGATCGATAATATAGTGCTAAAAGCAGATAGTGCAGTTACATGCATACATAGATCGGGTTCATGTTTATTTAACCCTAATACATATCAATCACTAACCACTCAACCGCGCAGACCGGGTCCTAGAGGGCGCCGACCGGGTCCTGAGCCGCGCTGGGTGTGCCCCCAAAGCCACGGAACAACAACGGGAGCATAGCTAACATGAGATCCCCGCATAACGCTCCATCCGGTCCTATACATGTTGTCTAACGCGTACATGTAACGGCGAACGTGCTCGTCCTCCGCCGCAATGCGCTGAGCTACCTCCTCGGCGGGGCCGGCTCCTCTCGAAACGACCGTGGCCCATAAGACCTCCACCATAGAATATCCGGGTCGACGACGGGACCCGGATTCCGCACCAAGGTGCGCGACCCTGAAGCTAAGACCTCCCAGTGCCACCCCGGCGGAGCCCAGTCCCGGACCTCCCCCATCTGCTCCATCTCCTCGGTGAGAGTCGGACCACGGCCCGCCGGCTGTCGCCTGTCGCGGCATCGTAGCTACGAAAACAAATCATATATATATGTACCAACGTTAACATACATTAAAAAATAACTTCACTACTTAGTCGGCGCCGGCACTACCGTTTGGGGGCGCCGGCACTACATACTTTATTTTGGGCCGGGCGCGGTGGCACTACATACTTACTAACTAACACTAACACTAACTAACTAATTTTTCACTAACACTAACTCTAACACTAACTTTTTCACTAACACTAACACTAACTTTTTCACTAACACTAACACTAACAAACTAACTAATTTTCTATCTAACACTAACTTTTTCACTAACACTAACACTAACAAACTAACTAATTTTTTATCTAACACTAACACTAATTTTTTATCTAACTAATCTAACATATATTAATCTAACATATATTAATCTAACTAATCAAACTAACTATTTTTGTACTAAACTAATTAATCTAACATATATAAAAACAAAAATCTAAAAATCTTAAAACTTAAAAAAAAAATGGTGGCCGGCTCACCTTGGCGCCGCGGCGGAGTGGAGGCGCGCGGCGGGCGGCACGGCGGACGGCGGCGGGCCGGCGGCGGTCGGGCGGACGGCGGCGGACGGCGGCGGGCGGACGGCGGCGGCGGACGGCGCGCGGCGGGCGGACGGCGCGCGGCGGGCGGACGGCGCGCGGGACAGCAGCCGCGGGCGCGCGGGCGTGGCGGTGGGCGGCGGCGCGGTGGGCGGACGGCGGACGGCGCGCGCGGACGGCGGCGCGGCGACGGCGAGCGGTGGGCGGCGGCGCGGTGGGCGGCGGTCGCGGGCGGGGCAGCCTGGCGGCGTCGGTTGCTTCGTCTCCGCGGGATTGATCTCCCGCGGAGACGAAGTGTTTTCTTATATAGTCCCCCCTTTGGACCCGGTTCGTGTTACAAACCGGGTCCAAAGGCCCCTTGGACCCGGTTTGTAATACAAACCGGGACTAAAGGCCATTTTTGTTGCGTTTTCGCTGCGCGCACAAAAAGGCCTTGAGTCCCGGTTTGTAATACAAACCGGGTCCAAAGGCCAAATTTTTTTAAAAATTTTCATTCCCGCCTTATTTCAAATGAAAAAAAGCCACCGCACATCTAATCCTAGAGGGCAGACAATCTTCTTCGCTTCGTACGTACTGGCGGGCAATTCGTTACCCCTTGGAAGCTTCCTCTTAATTATTGTCAGCAACTTTCCAAATCCTGAGTCGGTGACACCGTTCTTCGCCTTCCATTGCAACAATTCCGATGTAGTCGCCTAGCTTTTTATGGCCATCTTCGCAAGTTGGGTATAACAATTTGTTGTGATCTTCTATCATCTTGTCGAAGGCCAACCTTTCCTTTTCGGTTCACATTCTCTCCTTGCATCGAGCAATGGCCCGGCCAAGATCATCATCGCGAGGCTCATCCGGTGCCTCTTGATCTTCTACTTCATTGTCTTCATTGCCTTCTGCAGTATCATCGTATTCGGGGAAATTGGGATAACCGTCATCATCCTCTTCCTCTTCGTCATTGTCTTCCATCATAACCCCTCTTTCTCCGTGCTTGGTCCAACAATAGTAACTCGGGCATGAAACCGGATCGCAGAAGGTGGCTGTGAATGAGACTCGAGCGAGCGTAATTTACGGTATTCTTGCAGTCCACACATGGACAATACATGAAGCCACCATGTTTGTTTGCCTCCGCCACGGCCATAAAATTATCCAGGCCCGCAGTGAACTCGTCAAACCGTCGGTCAATGTACATCCATTGCCGATTCATCCGCATGATATAATTAAGCTGATCAAAACCATTACGAGAACATCACGATGTATATATACACATGCATTTTATCAATTGCGGATGAAAAGGATAAAGTTGTTAACCTCGATGAAGAAGAAAAAAACAAGTTAAGTGTGGCTTGATTTGTGTAAACTCAAGTGGCAAACCCTCTTAAGCATTTCATCAAACACCTCTTATGCATGTGAAGAAGAGAGGAGAGCAATACACCCTCTTGTGAAGATAGTGAAAAAATGGCTAAGTGTGGCTCACACTTGGGCAAGGGCAAGGTTATATAGCCGGAGGGGGCCTTTGGACCCGGTTTGTCATACAAACCGGGACTAAAGGGTTCCCCAGGCTGACACGGCCTGCCGCGCCTGCGGGTGGACCCTTTGGTCCCGGTTTGTGTGACAAACCGGGTCCAAAGGCCGCTACGAGACAGGGCGCCAGCGGGTGGGGTCGTCCTGGGCAGAAACGAACCGGGTCCAATGGGGGCATTGGACCCGGTTTGGTTCAGCAGTGGGTCATTTGCTTGGGTCCAAAGGCCTCTTCTCCACTAGTGACACCTTATGTTGTGCTCTTCGAACTGTGACACACTTTTGTTCTTGCTCATCCGTTAGTTACACTATTGGTCCCATGAGATTATTTATAGAAATTATCCGCAGCAACGCGCGGGGTATCACCTAGTGTATAACAAGAGTCCAACACATGTGATATGGGGTAGAGCATCTCCATCCCACTAGATCAAGGTAAAAATCGAAAATAGAGCATGTCACATTTTACTCAAATAACTCAATTGTTATTTCAGTAATGTGGAGTAGGATAATATGTTGTGGAGAGATGTGATCATGGGACATGGTGATTGTGTTTAAAAGATTTTCATAATGGAAGAACAATATCGCGAAACATAGAAATACTGCGAAAATAAAGTGTGTGAAATCGACATGCAAAATGTCTAGAATAATCTACACATTTTACTGATTCCAACGGTATAAAGTTTGTCAAAAACCGATGGGTAGAACTAAAGATATGGATTTTACATTTTGCGGTTAAGCTCTAATGGTGTCCGAAAAGTTGTCTGAACAAGTTGTTCGGATGGAGAAACTTCCTACATAAAAGTTGTAGAGAATAATTTTATAAACTTAACGCAAGAACCAGTATTCAAAATGGAGATCTAGATTTAAAGTTACGGAATTTCAAAGTTATTCATGAGCTAGATCAAACTACGAATTTGAATGGATCGATCGATGTGCAGCTAATCAAGCATACTTGATTTAGATCTAACGGTTCTAAGATGCTCACCATTCATCTACTCTGAACCTAACACTACAGATTCAAACTAAAATCGATGAGGGGAGATGAATGGAATTACCGCGGCAGAGCTGAAGGACGTGGACGATGGAGATAGCTGCGGCGTCGTGCTGTGCGCGTCGCTAAGAGCATCCCCACTCGTTTGGGCTCCCCACGCCCAAATCCGGCGAAATTTAGCGTCGGATGGATGTAGTTTTTGGCCTGGGGAGGCCCATTTTTCCAGCCGCGAGCCCATGGACGCGCACCCACCGCGTGCATAGCGACGGCGCAGTCACCGGGAAGGGCAATCGTCGGAGTTCCCTCGCCGCATTGAACCGTCGCGAAGTGGATCTGGAGAGCCGAAACGACTCGTCGGGAACGGTCGAAGTGGCCTCGATGCGAGAACCGCCGTAATGGAGCACGAACTCCGCGGAAGAGCAACCGGCGCTCTCTTTCGTCGAGAGACCTACATAAACGGTTTTCGACGGGCTGAGCCATTCATCTGTTCTCTCGTCACCATCCTCCGTCAACCATGAGCGATATCTCTTGGCCATCGGACACCGACGGCGAGGGAAGCCGCCCGGATGGCGCCATTGGTGGGATCCAGCCGCATCGTCCAGGCAGCGACGATTCCCCCCGCCGGCCGGCGAGGACGAGTGGGACGACGAGGAGGAGGACGAAGAGGCCGTGGAGCGAGGCCGAGGAGCGAGGCCGAGGAAGAGGCCGAGGAAGAGGAGGAGGAGCAGGGAGCAGGAGGAGGAGCAGGAGGAGGAGGACGAAGAGGGCGATGAGGACGACGACGAGGAGGACTCAACTTCCTCCGACGAGGAGGTGACGAGCCGGAAGCGTCGCCGCGACGACGATGAGGCGGGGCCTTCTAAGAAGAAGAAGAAGTAGTTTAGTTTTAAAGTTTTTATATGTAATTTTTATGTTTATTCGAATTATATTCGAAATATATATATAATCTATCTATGTTGCACCACTTGAGAGTTCAAAGCTTTCGTTCGACGAGGGTATTGCCGTAGATCGGGAAGACGAGGGTTTTGCCGTAGATCGGGAAGACGAGGGTTTTGCCGTAGATCGGAGGCCATTGTCGCCGACAAGTTGGGGCCACGCCCGCTTTTCACTCGTCCGGAGTCCTCGAGCGCTCCCGGGGGCCGGGGATGGCGTGGGATCGCCGGATGGATTTAGGCCCAAATCCGGACGAAAACGAGGAACCGGGGGCGCGACTGGGCCGAATTACGCCGTCCGGATGGAAAAAAACGCTCGCCGGGGGCCTCGTCGGGGGGACGAGTGGAGATGCTCTAAGAAAGTGCAGAGCTGCCTAAGCGAGATCAGGAGAGAGGGGTCGTGTGCTTTTGGTGTGAGGCTTGGGCTGCTCACGGAGGGGTATTTAGGGCATGTCCAATGCACTGCTCTAGAGGTGCTGCTTCACACCTTTAGTTAGGTTTGGGTGGTCCAAAGTAGGTTCGGATGAGGAAGTAGTCTCCTCTTCAAGAAGTGGGATCTTAAGCCCTAAAAGCATGCTTTTTGGAAAGAGAAAGAGATACACAGTGTCATATTTGTGGGGTCCATTCTCTCTTTTTTCTAACTAAAGTTGTAGCTTCTATTGAAGAGATAAAATTCATCATGTTGCTTCTTACAACTTTTTTACATGGAGCAGCTAGTTGTGTATACCACCGTTGCTCATGCCCTTATAGGAACGTTGATGTCCAGGTTCATTGCACATGCGTGGGCGGAATTCACGCCAGCGAGAATCACGCGCGGAGGCGGCAGCTGGGGGCAGTCGCGTGCGGGCGCTCGGGCGTGCGGGAGGCGAGCGACGCGGCCGGTTGCGCTGAGAGCGGGCGAGTGGGCTGGTGCGGGGCTGGCTGGGCCGTTCGGCCTGGCACTTTTTTTTTTTAAATCAAAGATTTGCAAAATACACTCTGGGGCTTTAAAACAAATCGGAAAAATGCAAATGAGCTGCCGTAAGATTCGTTAGGAAAAATACTTTAACATGAGATCAAATTTGAGAAAAAATATAAACGTTACAAAATCAAATTTTGACATACATGTCTATGTAGCTATAGTGCCTTTTTAGGGTTTAAATGTTTTCACAAAATAATGATTTTATAATTTTCAAAACCTCAGAGCAAAAATCAGTTATTGTTGGAAAATCTTTTGAAAACCAAGGTTTATGAAAACTCTATTTTTTAAAAAAACCTTTTTAATAAACACAAACATTTTTAATTCCTTGTGAAAATTCAATTATGACAAACAAACAAACACTCACTTTATTTTATTTTCACATTCTAAGATTTAGAAAATCTTAGGATGTGACAGACTACCACCCTTAAGAGAAATCTCGTCCCCGAGATTTGAAGAGGCTAGAAAGAAAAAGAGGTTTGGCATACGTCGAGGTGGGCTACCACCCTTAGGGCTCGTTTGGATGCAAGCAATCCTCCCGGGATCCCCGTTCTTTCCCAGGGCGTGGAGTCCGCGCGGAAACTTGGCCCAGGTTTTTATAGCGGGCCATTTGGTGCCCATCGGGGAAGGGAATTTCTGGCCCGATCCGCCCCATCCGCCCAAAATCCCCGGCCGTCGTTCCCCACCTCCGCACATCGGGAGGATTTTCCCCGGTTTCTCTCGCGACGAGGCAACCTCGGCCCGCCTTGCCCTCCTCTCGCCTCCGTCCGTAGCCAAGTCCTCCTCCTGCTCTATTCCTCCGCTCCCCACCCCCATGGCTCCGCCGGCTTGGCATCCTCGCCGTCTCGAGACATAGTACGTCGACCTCTCCCGGCCGACGGCCAACATCCTCCGCTAGTCCGGCTCCCTCCGGCGTCCGCCTCTCCTCAAGCCTGCGGTATGAGTTGATTCTCCGTCCATGGCTCTGCTCCCATGATTTTCCTAAAATTTCTGTTCCCTTCGGTACTCTATTTTCTATTCCCTTCCCTTCCGCGTGATGTCCAAACGCCTGGGGTGATCTCTCCCAGGGTGGAACGGGGATCCCTTGTGCCCAGGGAAATTCCGGTTGGGGGCGTACTTCCCAGGTTTTTTGGTACCTGACAACCAAACGAGCCCTTAAGGCTTCGTTTGGCTGTCCGGGGAGTTAAAACCAGGGAACAGTTTCCCCACAGGGGAATCTAGGGTGCACCCGGGAAACCCTCCCGCAGGGGAAAATGTGGGTTGCCCATTTGGTTCGGTCAGGGGAGCCGCTGTTGCCTAGCTGTACTGTTCTAACAAATGCGATGCTTTTGCCCAGCTGTACTGTTCCTATGAAAGCGATTATCATGCAACTAAAACAAACATTTACAAATCCATAACTTTTCACTGCTAACCGGGTCCTTTTTTTATAAAAAAACATAGTAAATATCAATTCTACAAAATCACAAGTAGATAAAAAAAACTATAAATAATTCGAACAAAGATTATTGATGAATGCACACATATTGTGTACTTCCACCATCCGGAATTAACTGACGTGGCCACAATACAAATAAGTTTTGGAAAAAAACTACTTAACAAACAGGGCTGCAAGTTTGAAATTTGAACTCAAATCTTTGTCTCCGTCTCCATCCTCCCCGCCGTCCGCCGCTCCACCGCAGTTCATTGCCGCTCCGCTCGCCGTCGGAGGAGCCAAAGGAGCAGTCACAACCGACCTAGCCTGGCAGAGTGCGCGGTGGGCTAAACCAAAGCTTCTTCGCTGTCCTCCCACACCGCCGGAGCATCAAAGCTTCTCCACTGTCCGAGCATGCGCCCTCCTGCAGTTTCATGAAAAAGCTTCAGGTTCAGATTAACATTCCATTCCAAAATATCCAACATCTAACAATATATTCCTAGTACTTGCTACTATAACAATCTGAATAGAGTATTTGAGTATGACAATATCAACCAAACATGAAACCTCTGTACCGTACCGGCTGGTGGAACACCGGCGGCGACTATGTATGGGCGCGGTGACCGCTCGCTCGGCGCCTTCGAGGCAGAGCACCGCAGCACAGAGGTACATTCGCGGAAGCCTCAAAAACAAAACAGAAGTTGAGTTTCGTGCAGTGCACAACGGCTGCAGCTGCTGCAGAGGCGAGGGACATGCGGCCGGACAGGCACCCGAGCCGTTACAACCACCGGCCGGGCGGGAGTGTGGAGGGCGACTTCATCGTGGACTGCCTCCAGTGGTGCTTGCCAGGGCTGATTGACCTCTGGAGTGAGCTGCTATTCCACTGCCCAACAAACAGAGCTAGCTAGCCACGAGACAAAAAGAGCTACTGCGAGCTAGCTATCCCGCTAGCGAGATTAACATAAAATGAACTCCACTGTACTATCTATCATTACCAGAAACTGTAAAAGTCTACCATGCCACGGACTCCTGATGGTGTAAGCGAATCAACCAGAAGCTAGCACTGGGTTCTGAACTTATATGTTCTTCCAAAGGTATAACAAATAAATACAAAGCACAATGATGTACCGAATGTATATATCCTGCATGCACTTATACAAAAAGAAAACATTTAATTGAAACGTGCCAATATGGTACTACAATGAAACAGAGGATCTGAACTAGCAGCCAATGTTTTACTGCAAGTTAATCACAGTGAACATCCAAGCACACATATTATTTCTGAAATAATGTTACAGTGTAGGTTTATGTCTGACCCTAAAGTAAGGGTATTATATTCATCCATCAGCTTGGCTTATGTACTCAGGGATGCAACAGAACACTTATAACAGGGCAACACCACACAAGTTCTATGCTACCAGGAAAACGGTCTTTAATATTCAGAGTCATATGTAAATGGAGCTGGGGTACAGTAGTATAACTACTACTCTGAATAATACTAGTCTATATTTTCTTGTTGATGAATTTAAGATTGAACTAGGTCAGTTTGGCACTTGTTTGCACAACAGGAACCACATGTAGCGCTACCTACTATAAGGCAACACAAAATTACCAATTGTGAAAATACCACTGCCCTGGCAAGCTGCAGAAGAACCACGACATCAGAAGTATTCCACAAACCAGGAATGCAACTTATGCTCAGTACTAATGCAGGTAGCAGTAGTGTTCTAAGCACTCAATACTAATGCAGTTTGCAAGCTGCAATCATTCAGAGAAATTAGCAATGCTCGTGCGGCGTCGCAAGCAACTGATCTGCTAATTGGTATGTCAGAGACGCATAGTCCATTAATCCGATGCAAACGGCAAGCAATAAAGCAAAAGAGCTTGAAGCATTCATGCTCAAGCCACTCAGTTATCAGCAATCTAGTTGTGGAAAAATAATCTGTTAATACTAAACGAGGGCTACACATGAAACGAGGGTTTAAATTGGAGAGAGGAGGGGAAGGAGGTTGTGCTGGAATGCTCACTGTGATCTGAGAATGGAAAAGGTCATTCTTCACGTTTCTTGGTCCTGGCTCGTTAATCTGTAGCAAGCTTTTGGATCTAGAGCAACAAAGCTTATCTGTACAGATCGGAGAAGGAAAGGAAAAGGGGAAAAGGAAAAATGAAGAAGAGGTGAAGGGGATTAACTTGCTCGCCGGACTACCGTCGTCGTCGCCGGAGCGGAGAAGCTTCAAGGCGGAGTACAGATCAGAGGGAGGATGGTGGCGGAGTACAGCTCGAGGCGATGCGGTTGGGGAGGGGCTTGGAGTGATGCTCTCGTGGATGGGCTTGGAGTGATGCGCTCGTGGAGGGGTTCGATCCGGTCGCCGGAGGAAATAGCTCGTGGGCCGGAGCCGATGCTCCCAGCGCCGCCACCTCCATCGCGAGAGCGAGTCGCGGAATCAGTTCCCCACCTGTCGAGTGGTGGAATCCTCGCCCGGGGAAACGACGCGGAAGGGCCGGGCTTCCTCACCTCGTGGACAACCAAACGGCGCTGTTGATTGACCCGGGGTAACTGGGCCCGTGTTTTCTCCACCCGGGGAAAACGCGCGGATCCGCCCGGGAAAAGCTGCATCCAAACAAGCCCTAAAAGAAACTTTTGTATGTAGGTTTAGGTCTTAGGTCTAGGCTAAGTTCATCTTGGTATGACTTGGTATTTGGTCATGTCTTGAAATATCTATGGATTCTGACATCCAATAGGGATTGTTTATTCACATATAGTGAATAACAAAACTCTTCAAGGTAACTTGAGTAGGTTTTTTCATAGTTAGGCTTCATATGGGCTGGTGGTTGAACTACGTTTGACAGAAAGGGGTCACTCTTTAGGCCTATCACGAGACCAAGATGAGCAACTTCATGAGATCCTTCATCTTTTTACTTGAAGGTCTTCCACTATTTTTCATCTAGTGGTTGGGTCTTCAAACTCACTGTAGTCCTGCGTTTGACAGCACTTGCCATACTATAAGGGTATAATTTTTCTCCACCCTAAGGTTCAGGCTTATCATCGACATCCCACATGTAGGTACATCTCTCTAGATTTACCATTCCTCATAACAAGAGCAAACAATATGAGTAGTCGCCATGGGGGCCAATCCATGTCGCACCCAATCATTTCCTTGTATTTAGTTTGGTTCATCTCGCATTCTAACACTTGGTCAACCTCACTAGTTTGATAAAAGATCAATGGAGAATTGAATCAATGGTTCAATCCCCATTGAACTATTTTGAAAAATTTCTATCGATCCCTAACTAGGGTTTTGCGTATCTCACACTCTTCAGTTCTTCATCTTGATCGGAAACATCAAGTTTGGTTTTGCTAAGGTTGTCTTCATGACGGTTTATCGAGAAGACACTTGCTGGGTTGGATATAGATGAGAATAGATAGAAAGATTCTAAAGAATATTCCTACCCAAACACCGCAGATCACAACAATCTCTGAACTTCCTGCTTACTTGGGTTCCCAACGGACGTGTGCTTTACCGTCACAAGCAAGTACCAAAATTCTTCAATCTCTGAACTTCCTGCTTACTTGGGAGCTTGACTCTGTATATATTATCTTTAAAATGGAACACTTCCCAATTGAACTTCTCAGAAGGTACTATCTTCTTTAGCTGCTCAATTAATTCTGGTATGGTCATGGTATCTCCATCAACAGTTACTTTCGCTAATTTTGGGTTTTCAGCTTTGGCCTTAAAAGCACCACATGGGATTTCAAAAAACATAAGTCCCTCATTTGCATACCCATGAAGAATTGTTGTGGGTTTTGGAGCATTCGGAAGGTGACAAGCTGATGTTGCATGGTGGATAGACTCACAGAGGTCACATAAAGGCGTGGGACAATCATCAATATAATGTACATGCTTCTTACACCGAAAGCATCCCGTCTTGTCTTCCTTCTTCTTCTTTAGAGCCCCCTGTCCCTCATTCTCTTTTCATTTTGATCCCACACCTTGATTGTCCTGAGGCTCCTGACATATCACTGTCGGCAGTTGAGAAGTTGTTGGTGCCGCAACCGGCATCCCCACCTGCTGACCCCTGTCACCCTCCACACCCATGTGATACTGGTACGGCCGATGGCTCAACAGCCTTTGTAGCTGCCGTCACCGCAGCAACAACCTCCTGCACCGTCTGCTGCAATAGACCCGCATCAATGGCACTCCTCGACGGTGCCCCCGTTTCAGTAACACGAGGACGATATTGGAAACCTCCACCACGTCCCGAATTCGATCGCTGCTGATTTGCACCATGACCAAACCTAGCATTGTTATTGAAATTGGCCCCTCTCTGGAAATTTGTGTTCATACCTCCCCAATTCTCGTCGTGGTGACCAGATCCCATGCCTGTCGTGCCACTCAACTCGCCATGTGCATAGTGGCGGCCTCCACCAAAACCATTGTTGCCATAGTGATGCGTGTAATTGACACGTCCGTTGGGAACCCCAAGAGGAAGGTGTGATGCGCACAGCGGCAAGTTTCCCTCAGTTAGAAACCAAGGTTTAATCAAACCAGTAGGAGTCAAGAAGCACGTTGAAGGTTGATGGCGGCGAGATGTAGTGCGGCGCAACACCAGAGATTCCGGCGCCAACGTGGAACCTACACAACACAACCAAAGTACTTTGCTCCAACGAAACAGTGAGGTTGTAAATCTCACCGGCTTGCTGTAACAAAGGGTTAACCGTATTGTGTGGAAGATGATTGTTTGCAGAGAAAACAGTAAAACAAGTATTGCAACAGATTTGTATTTCAGTATAAAAGAATGGACCGGGGTCCACAGTTCACTAGAGGTGTCTCTCCCATAAGATAAAAGCATGTTGGGTGAACAAATTACAGTCGGGCAATTGACAAATAGAGAGGGCATGACAATGCACATACATGTCATGATAAGTACAGTGAGATTTAATTGGGCATTACGACAAAGTACATAGACCGCCATCCAACTGCATCTATGCCTAAAAAGTCCACCTTCGAGGTTATCGTCCGAACCCCCTCCGGTATTAAGTTGCAAAGCAACGAGACAATTGCATTAAGTATGGTGCGTAATGTAATCAACAACTACATCCTTAGACATAGCATCAATGTTTTATCCCTAGTGGCAACGAGCACAACACAACCTTAGGGGTTTCGTCACTCCCCAGGTGTCAATGCGGCATGAACCCACTATCGAGCATAAATACTCCCTCTTGGAGTTACTAGCATCAACTTGGCCAGAGCCTCTACTAATAACGGAGAGCATGCAAGATCATAAACAACACATATGTAATAACTTGATAATTAACATAACATGGTATTCTCTATCCATCGGATCCCGACAAACACAACATAGAGTATTACAGATAGATGGTCTTGATCATGTTAGGCAGCTCACAACATCCAACAATGAAGCACAATGAGGAGAAGACAACCATCTAGCTACTGCTATGGACCCATAGTCCAGGGGTGAACTACTCACTCATCACTCCGGCCGGAGGCGACCATGGCGGTGTAGAGTCCTCCGGGAGATGAATCCCCTCTCCGGCAGGGTGCCGGAGGAGATCTCCAGAATCCCCCGAGATGGGATTGGCGGCGGCGGCGTCTCGGTAAGGTTTTCCGTATCGTGGTTTTTCGCCTCGGGGGTTTCACGACGGAGGCTTTAAGTAGGCGGAAGGGCAACGTGGGGGCCACACGAGGGCCCCACACCACAGGTCGGCGCGGCCAAGACCTGGGCCGCGCCGCCCTATGGTGGCGGCCCCTCGTGGCCCCACTTCGACTCCTCTTCGGTCTTCCGGAAGCTTCGTGGCAAAATAGGACCCTGGGTCTTGATTTCGTCCAATTCCGAGAATATTTCGTTACTAGGATTTCTGAAACCAAAAACAGCAGAAAACAAGAATCGGCTCTTCGGCATCTTGTTAATAGGTTAGTTCCGAGAAAATGCACGAATATGACATAAAGTGTGCATAAAACATGTAGGTATCATCAATAATATGGCATGGAACATAAGAAATTATCGATACGTTGGAGACGTATCAGCATCCCCAAGCTTAGTTCTGCTCGTCCCGAGCAGGTAAAACGATAACAAAGATAATTTCTGAAGTGACATGCCATCATAACCTTGATCATACTATTCGTAAACATATGTAATGAATGCAGCGATCAAAACAATGGTAATGACATGAGTAAACAAGTGAATCATAAAGCAAAGACTTTTCATGAATAGTACTTCAAGACAAGCATTAATAAGTCTTGCATAAGAGTTAACTCATAAAGCAATAAATCAAAGTAAAGGTATTGAAGCAACACAAAGGAAGATTAAGTTTCAGCGGTTGCTTTCAACTTGTAACATGTATATCTCATGGATAATTGTCAACATATAGTAATATAACAAGTGCAATATGCAAGTATGTAGGAATCAATGCACAATTCACACAAGTGTTTGCTTCTTGAGGTGGAGAGAGATAGGTGAACTGACTCAACATAAAAGTAAAAAGAATGGTCCTTCAAAGAGGAAAGCATCGATTGCTATATTTGTGCTAGAGCTTTTATTTTGAAAACATGAAACAATTTTGTCAACGGTAGTAATAAAGCATATGAGTTATGAAAATTATATCTTACAAGTTGCAAGTCTCGTGCATCGTATACTAATAGTGCCCGCACCTTGTCCTAATTAGCTTGGACTACCGGATCTTTGCAATACACATGTTTTAACCAAGTGTCACAATGGGGTACCTCCATGCCGCCTGTACAAAGGTCTAAGGAGAAAGCTCGCATTTTGGATTTCTCGCTTTTGATTATTCTCAACTTAGACATCCATACCGGGACAACATGGACAACGAGATAATGGACTCCTCTTTAATGCATAAGCATGTGGCAACAATTATTATTCTCATATGAGATTGAGGATATATGTCCAAAACTCGAAACTTCCACCATGGATCATGGCTTTAGTTAGCGGCCCAATGCTCTTCTCTAACAATATGCATGCTCCAACCATTAACGTGGTAGATCTCTCTTACTTCGAGACAAGACGGACATGCATAGCAACTCACATGATATTCAACAAAGAATAGTTGATGGCGTCCCCGTAAACATGGTTATCGCACAACAAGCAACTTAATAAGAGATAAAGTGCATAAGTACATATTCAATACCACAATAGTTTTTAAGCTATTTGTCCCATGAGCTATATATTGCAAAGGTGAATGATGGAATTTTAAAGGTAGCACTCAAGCAATTTACTTTGGAATGGCGGATAAATACCATGTAGTAGGTAGGTATGGTGGACACAAATGGCATAGTGGTTGGCTCAAGTATTTTGGATGCATGAGAAGTATTCCCTCTCGATACAAGGTTTAGGCTAGCAAGGTTATTTGAAACAAACACAAGGATGAACAGTACAGCAAAACTCACATAAAAGACATATTGTAAACATTATAAGACTCTACACCGTCTTCCTTGTTGTTCAAAACTCAATACTAGATATTATCTAGACTCTAGAGAAACCAAATATGCAAACCAAATTAGCAAGCTCTAAGTGTTTCTTCATTAATGGGTGCAAAGTATATGATGCAAGAGCTTAAGCATGAGCACAACAATTGCCAAGTATCAAATTATCCAAGACATTTTAGAATTACTACATGTAATATTTTCCAATTCCAACCATATAACAATTTAACGAAGAAGAAACTTCGCCATGAATACTATGAGTAGAGCCTAAGGACATACTTGTCCATATGCTACGAGCGGAGCGTGTCTCTCTCCCACAAAGTGAATGCTAGGATCCATTTTATTCAAACAAAACAAAAAACAAAAACAAACCGACGCTCCAAGCAAAGTGCATAAGATGCGACGGAATAAAAATATAGTTTCAGGGGAGGAACCTGATAATGTTGTCGATGAAGAAGGGGATGCCTTGGGCATCCCCAAGCTTAGACGCTTGAGTCTTCTTAGAATATGCAGGGGTGAACCACCGGGGATCCCCAAGCTTAGAGCTTTCACTCTCCTTGATCATATTGTATCATACTCCTCTCTTGATCCTTGAAAACTTCCTCCACACCAAACTCGAAACAACTCATTAGAGGGTTAGTGCACAATAAAAATTAACATGTTCAGAGGTGACACAATCATTCTTAACACTTCTGTACATTGCATAAAGCTACTGGACATTAATGGATCAAAGAAATTCATCCAACATAGCAAAAGAGGCAATGCAAAATAAAAGGCAGAATCTGTCAAAACAGAACAGTCCGTAAATATGGATTTTATTAGGGCACCAGACTTGCTCAAATGAAAATGCCCAAATTGAATGAAAGTTGCGTACATATCTGCGGATCACTCACGTAAATTGGCTTAATTTTCTGAGTTACCTACAGAGAATTAGTCCCAGATTCGTGACAGCAAAGAAATCTGTTTCTGCGCAGTAATCCAAATCTAGTATTTACTTTACTATCAAAGACTTTACTTGGCACAAAAAAACATAAAACTAAGATAAGGAGAGGTTGCTACAGTAGTAAACAACTTCCAAGACTCAAATATAAAGCAAAAATACTGTAGTAAAAACATGGGTTGTCTCCCATAAGCGCTTTTCTTTAACGCCTTTCAGCTAGGCGCAGAAAGTGTAACTCAAGTAACATCAAGAGATGAAGCATCAACATCATAATTTGTTCTAATAATAGAATCATAAGGTAACTTCATTCTCTTTCTAGGGAAGTGTTCCATACCTTTCTTGAGAGGAAATTGATATTTAATATTACCTTCCTTCATATCAATAGTAGCACCAACGGTTCGAAGAAAAGGTCTTCCCAATATAATGGGGCAAGATGCATTGCATTCAATATCCAAGACAACAAAATCAACGGGGACAAGGTTATTGTTAACCATAATATGAACATTATCAACTCTCCCCAAAGGTTTCTTTTTAGCATTATCGACGAGATTAACATCCAAATAACAATTTTTCAATGGTGACAAGTCAAGCATATCATAGACTTTCTTAGGCATAACGGAAATACTTGCACCAAGATCACATAAAGCATTACAATCAAAATCTTTGACTCTCATTTTAATGATGGGCTCCCAACCATCCTCTAGCTTTCTAGGAATAGAAGTTTCAAGTTTTAGTTTCTCTTCTCTAGCTTTTCCGAGAGCATTTGTAATATGTTTTGTGAAAGCCAAGTTTACAGCGCTAGCATTGGGACTCTTAGCAAGTTTTTGTAAGAACTTTATAACTTCAGAGATGTGGCAATCATCAAAATCTAAATCATTACAATCTAAAGCAATGGGATTATCATCCCCAAGGTTGGAAAAAATTTCAGCAGTTTTATCACGAGCGGTTTCAGCGGTTTAGCAGCTTCGGGTAATTTTGCGCGCTTTGCACTAGGAGTAGAAACATTGCCAACACCAATTATTTTACCATTAATAGTAGGAGGTGCAGCAACATGTGAATCATTAGCATTGCTAGTGGTGGTAATAGTCCAAACTTTAGCTATATTTTTCTCTTTAGCTAGTTTTTCATTTTCTTCTCTATCCCACCTAGCGCGCAGTTCAGCCATTAATCTTATATTCTCATTAATTCTAACTTGGATGGCATTTGTTGTAGTAACAATTTTATTTTCAATATCCCTATTAGGCATAACTTTCGATTTCAAAAGATCAACATCAGAGGCAAGACTATCAACTCTAGAGGCAAGAATGTCAATTTTATTGAGCTTTTCCTCAACAGATTTGTTAAAGGCAGTTTGTGTACTAATAAATTATTTAAGCATAGCTTCAGGTCCAGGGGGTGTATTCCTATTATTGTTGTAAGAATTCCCATAAGAATTAGCATAACCGTTACCATTATTATAAGGATATGGCCTATAGTTATTACTAGAATTGTTCCGATGAGCATTGTTGTTGAAATTATTATTTTTAATGAAGTTTACATCAACATGTTCTTCTTGGGCAACCAATGAAGCTAACGGAACATTATTAGGATCAACATTAGTCCTATCATTAACAAGCACAGACATAATAGCATCAACCTTATCATTCAAGGAAGAGGATTCTTCAACAGAATTTACCTTCTTACCTTGTGGAGCTCTTTCCGTGTGCCATTCGGAGTAATTAACCATCATATTATCAAGGATCTTTGTTGCTTCACCAAGAGTGATGGACATAAAGGTACCTCCAGCAGCTGAATCCAATAAATTCCGCGAAGAAAAATTTAGTCCTGCATAGAAGGTTTGGATGATCATCCAAGTAGTCGATCCATGGGTTGGGCAATTTTTAACCAAAGATTTCATTCTTTCCCAAGCTTGAGCAACATGTTCATTATCCAATTGTTTAAAATTCATTATGCTACTCCTCAAAGATATAATTTTAGCTGGGGGATAATATCTACCAATAAAAGCATCCTTGCATTTAGTCCAGGAATCAATACTATTCTTAGGCGGAGATAGCAACCAATCTTTAGCTCTTCCTCTTAATGAGAAAGGAAACAATTTTAATTTTATAATGTCACCATATACATCTTTATACTTTTGCATTTCACACAATTCAACAAAATTATTGAGATGGGCAGCAGCATCATCAGAACTAACACCGGAAAATTGCTCTCGCATAACAAGATTCAAGAAAGCGGGTTTAATTTCAAAGAATTCTGCTGTAGTAGCAGGTGGAGCAATAGGTGTGCATAATAAATCATTATTATTTGTGGTTGTGAAGTCACACAACTTAGTATTTTCAGGGGTGGCCATTTTAGCAGTAGTAAATAAAACAAACTAGATAAAGTAAATGCAAGTAACTAATTTTTTTGTGTTTTTGATATAGCAAACAAGATAGTAAATAAAGTAAAGCTAGCAACTAATTTTTTTTGTGTTTTGATATAAGTGCAGCAAACAAAGTAGTAAATAAAATAAAGCAAGACAAAAACAAAGTAAAGAGGTTGGGAAGTGGAGACTCCCCTTGCAGCGTGTCTTGATCTGTGTAATTGACACGTCCGTTGGGAACCCCAAGAGGAAGGTGTGATGCGCACAGCGGCAAGTTTACCTCAGTTAGAAACCAAGGTTTAATCGAACCAGTAGGAGTTAAGAAGCACGTTGAAGGTTGATGGCGGCGAGATGTAGTGCGGCGCAACACCAGAGATTCCGGCGCCAACGTGGAACCTGCACAACACAACCAAAGTACTTTGCTCCAACGAAACAGTGAGGTTGTCAATCTCACCGGCTTGCTGTAACAAAGGGTTAACCGTATTGTGTGGAAGATGATTGTTTGCAGAGAAAACAAGTAAAACAAGTATTGCAGCAGATTTGTATTTCAGTATAAAAGAATGGACCGGGGTCCACAGTTCACTAGAGGTGTCTCTCCCATAAGATAAAAGCATGTTGGGTGAACAAATTACAGTCGGGCAATTGACAAATAGAGAGGGCATAACAATGCACATACATGTCATGATAAGTACAAAGTGAGATTTAATTGGGCATTACGACAAAGTACATAGACCGCCATCCAACTCGCATCTATGCCTAAAAAGTCCACCTTCGAGGTTATCGTCCGAACCCCTCCAGTATTAAGTTGCAAAGCAACAGACAATTGCATTAAGTATGGTGCGTAATGTAATCAACAACTACATCCTTAGACATAGCATCAATGTTTTATCCCTAGTGGCAACAACACAACACAACCTTAGGGTTTCTGTCACTCCCCCAGGTGTCAATGCAGGCATGAACCCACTATCGAGCATAAATACTCCCTCTTGGAGTTACTAGCATCAACTTGGCCAGAGCCTCTACTAATAACGGAGAGCATGCAAGATCATAAACAACACATATGTAATAACTTGATAATTAACATAACATGGTATTCTCTATCCATCGGATCCCGACAAACACACCATAGAGTATTACAGATAGATGATCTTGATCATGTTAGGCAGCTCACAAGATCCAACAATGAAGCACAATGAGGAGAAGACAACCATCTAGCTACTGCTATGGACCCATAGTCCGGGGGTGAACTACTCACTCATCACTCCGGAGGCGACCATGGCGGTGTAGAGTCCTCCGGGAGATGAATCCCCTCTCCGGCAGGGTGCCGGAGGAGATCTCCGAATCCCCCGAGATGGGATTGGCGGCGGCGGCGTCTCGGAAGGTTTTCCGTATCGTGGTTTTTCGCCTCAGGGGTTTCGCGACGGAGGCTTTAAGTAGGCGGAAGGGCAACGTGGGGGGCCACACGAGGGCCCCACACCACAGGTCGGCGCGGCCAAGACCTGGGCCGCGCCGCCCTATGGTGGCGGCCCCTCGTGGCCCCACTTCGACTCCTCTTCGGTCTTCCGGAAGCTTCGTGGCAAAATAGGACCCTGGGTCTTGATTTCGTCCAATTCCGAGAATATTTCGTTACTAGGATTTCGAAACCAAAAACAGCAGAAAACAAGAATCGGCTCTTCGGCATCTTGTTAATAGGTTAGTTCCAGAAAATGCACGAATATGACATAAAGTGTGCATAAAACATGTAGGTATCATCAATAATATGGCATGGAACATAAGAAATTATCGATACGTTGGAGACGTATCACATAGCTACCGCGGCCAGCAGCGTATCCACGGCCACCACGCCCCGCCCCCTGCGTTGGCGCCACACCAAAGCCACGACCGCCACGAGCAGCATAGCCGCCGCGGTTGTTGCCACCACCGCGTCCAGGCCCGAAGCCACCACGTCCATTGCCGAATCCGCCCCGGTCGGCGTTGAATCCACCCCGGCCTGGGTTAAACCCCTCCTGACCTCCATTGCCATCCATGGAGTCGAGACGATGCGGCGACACCAGGGGAGCTCCGGTCTCACACCGTTTGCAGGCTAACCCTAGAATACCACGAAAAGCGTGTCCAGTGACAACACTTCCGACCTTGACCAACCTCCTGGGACCCCGATCAGCGATCGATCGACACGGAACAACTCCCTGTGTCGCGCGGTTTGGGCCCGTAGACTTCTGTCGAAAATGGGCACCAGCCCGTGACCTCAACAGGCCCACAGTTCAAGTTTTTTGTACTTGCCTGATTTCTCGGATCGTGTGTCCTTTCGTCGATAATCGGCGACCAACGTCGCCGATGAACGACTGTCAATCCCTCAGCGTCATCATCGACGAAGACAGATGGATCCAAAACTGGCATCGATCTAATAATGGTGGAGACCGAGCTCCTGCCCAGCGACATGGATGAAGGAGAAAACGTACCTTCCGACGCCGCGAACATCATCGCCGCTCTGGACGCCATGCGCTGGTCGTCCCGCCGCTTGATCCGCTTGATGTGTGTCTTCGCGTGAGCTCCGTAGTGTCCTCGTCGAGATCCACATCGCTTACCGGAAATGGCGTGTGACATAGATATTTTACCGATAGTGAGCTGCCACCGGCCACCGAGCTGTTGTCCGCTTGTCCCTCGTCTTCGTCCTCATCATTCGAGGTCTGCAGCATCCAGAACCGACTCCCGCTGAGCCATTCCGGTGGACAGACCTCCCCTCTCGCCGTCGACGCCCTCGCCGGCGCTGGGATGGCTAGATCGCCACCCGTGATGCCAGTTTCGGCTTCAACGGTCATATTCTTTTCCTCACTCCTTTTCTCCTAGTAACTGGTTTTTCTGCTGATTCATCAGAAAGTGGGGCATTCTCTATGGCCATTAGAAACCTTGTACAGTTCACATCTTCATGCCGCCACACAGGACTAATTGTCTATGCAGGTTGTTTGCTACATCAATGTGGCATGTTTCTGCCTTAGAGCATCTCCACCGGCGCCTCCGATAGCGGCCCCGATAGCATTTTGGGGGCCGGGAGCGAAAATGGGCTCGCACCGGCGCGCCCCAAACGGCGCCGGTCAATTTTGGAGCCCAATAGAAGCACCGGCAACCCCGTGCCAGCCCCTTCGCCAAGGGCGCGAATCGGGCGCGCCGGCGCCTCGCGAGGCTGAATTTTTTGGGCGTGGGAGCCGCTTGTCAGTGACGCAGTGCGCCGCGCGGGAAATTCTCCCGCCGCGACACCACGCGGGAAGTTTCCCGCCTCACTGGCGGTCTATATTATCCCTCCTCCCCAGCCATTGCTGCAAAAACCCTAGAAAATAGCACAATGTGGGATTCGTGGGAGGATGCGGCGCTAGAGGCGGCCGTAGAAGTCGTGGAGGCGGACCCGCAGCTCGCAGAGTACGAGGCGTGGGAGGAGGCGGTGCTAGCGGCGACCGTAGATGCCTATGTCGTGGACGAGCGGCAGCACCAGGAGGCGGAGCGGCGGCTGCGGGTGTCCGAGGAGGCGCGACGGCGGCGGGTGGCGCGGCAGGAGGTGGCGCGACAACAAGAACAGGCGGAGCGGCGGCAGCGGGCGGAGGCGGAGCGGCTGGAGTTCTGCGCAGCAGCGGCTGGAGGAGCTGACCCAGCGCCGGTGGGAGGTGCGCCATCAGAGGGGGTGGGAGGAGCTTGCGCTGCGGTGGTTGCAGCGGGAAGAGACGCAGATTCGGGAGGAAGTCTGCGAGCGGCGCCGTTTGGCGGAACTGCAGCTCCACCTACAAAGGCAGGAGTTGGATCATCATCGGCGGCGGGAGGACCTGGAGCGGCAGCTGCGTCAGGAGGCGTTGGCCGCGGATAGAGTCGCCTACTTGACGTTCGTGGCAGAGAGAGCAGGGGATCATCGACGGAGGATCACCGTAGAGAGTAGGGGAGACCACCGGAGAGAGCAGCGGGCGATCATCCACCTCCATAGAGCCAAGTGATCAGTAGAGGTAGTAGGCTAGAGGTGAAGCGGGTTTCATATATGTCATCCAGGGTTGAGGAGTGAATAATGTTTTTATCGGATTTGCCTGAAAATATTATTCATTCCTCGATCCTGAATGACATTAAAAATGAAATTTTAAACATAATATGTAGTTTCTGTAAAAAAAATCTATCGGGGCCGCCGTTTTGGGGGTGCCGGTATGGAAACAGCTCCCCCAAATAGAGGATGCAGTGCCGGCGGCCCCTAAACGAAGGTGCCTGCGCCTATTTGGAGGCTACCGGTGGAGATGCTCTTAGGCCCGGTGGTCTTGGATGTGTGCTAAAACTTTTCATGTTGGTTATATTTGCTGTGAATGAAGCCATTGGATGCATATACTTTCCGGTTTCCTCTGCGGTGCTTTCCCATCCGGGCACGTGTCAAGAGCTCCTGGGTCCCCTCCTCCCATATTTCTCTCCTTGCAATCCAAGAGGTGGCTAGTTGCGGAGCAAATGTTTCCGACGGTGATGGTTTGGTTGGTCATCTGTTGATTTGTCGGAGTTTGGATGAAATGTTTTGTTACCTATTTCTTGTCGTCGGCATATTTAGGTTTTGAACCTACTTTGGCATATCAAAATCAAATTATTTGGGTTCTAAAGCTACTTCAAATATTTGTTGGAGTAGCTTACTAGGCAGATTAGGCTTGTTGTTTTTGTATGTTGAAGTACCTTAGGTGAGACCCACGAGCCCTCTCTTGCGATATGTTCAGGCTCCGCCCCGCAATCCCCCTCATTGACGTTGATTACCGGGGAACAACACAGTCTCGTGGAAGCCTGACCTGTTTCACCCGAGAGCTCCATCCTCTCTCCCTGAATTTTTGTATATTTTGAAAATTGCCTGGGTTGAAATCAAACAGGATGTAGTAGGTACAGAAAAGCCAACAATTTTCTCATTAGACCTCTAGTGACTTGAATGAATGTGATCAACTGTGAATGCCTGCAGCGCTCTAGACCTCTAGTGACTTGAATGAATGTGATTACAGACCTTTATGCAAAAAAGCTAGCAGGGGCTAATATAGGTTGCAGAAGCAGGATCCCGCATAACTTAATTATTAGTGCAAACTGTACTACGGGCTCCCATTCCACATCTACTTAAATTGTACTAATCGGACTCCAATCCGCCCCGCATGTGGCGCCGCTTGCGGCCCTAGCTAATACATACATGACCAAAGTATCACAGTACATAAATAATGAAAAACACCAAGATAATAGCACACTCCAAATGAAGCATCTCTGAACGCCGAGTTGTTACTGAAAGATACATAGCTAAATTCGCTTTGTTCAAATCATGCACACAAAACATAACATTCAGGGATGTTACACAACCCAAGCTTCTCCAGTGGCAAGCTAACACACATCTACGGTTTGTTCTACCCAAACAACTCGACACGATGGGGGACTCGCAAATAGATTTATGAAAGAAACAGCTCATATTACAAGCAAAACACCTTGAACACATCTACTCACAAATTCGGCTGAGAAATCTACAGGTATACATACAGAATCTGGTTGCAGGTTCAATGCTGGTGGCTGGTGGCTGCCTGGCTGGTGGCTGGGCAGTTGAGTTAACATTGCAGACTTGCAGCAACCAGGATTGAACGACCGTGTACCTGTAGCTCTCAACAAGCATGCCTTGGATCAACGCCCTGATGTTTAACATGGATACAGAATACTCAGCACAGTGTATATAGAACATGTTCTTATTGCTTCAAAGTGACGAGTGCAGGATATAATGTAGATAATTGTTTCTCGTGGTGTCAGTAAAACCATGTCTTTTGAAGAAAAAAAAACAGGAGAAGGGCAGCTAGTTGGTGGTGGCTAGTCTCATTTCTTCCTCCCTGCTTTCTTCGAGTTTCTGACGGTGTTCTTCGAACTCCTTTCTTCTTTCTGCGACGGCCTCTTCCCACTGCTTGTCATCCTTAAACATGCCATCTTCAAGGAATCTGTCGACCTGGAATTCACAACTGGGGTACAAGTCGATTGCTTTTTCAATGGAAGACTCCAGAGCCTCCACCCTGCCTGGAGCTGCTCCGTCACACCAAAGTGTAGCACGGAGGTGTGCAAGGCCTGAAAAATGCTGGAACCCTAGGTTTGCGAAAAAATCGGACGTCACCTCCATTGGGCTCAACATAAGATCGAGCCTTTGGAGTGCTGGCACAGCACCTGGTGCAAATGTTAGTTGCAGTAGATCTGCTGGCTCCACTTTAAAAGGGTAACCTATCCTGTATCTGAAGAGGAACACCTTCAGGACCTTGAATCCGTTATTACCAATGGTCAGATTTTCTTTCATCCCATCTCTTATCTCTAGCCGAAGATGGGACAGAGAACGCATGTCCATAAGGACATGCAGGCCCTCCTTATCAAATTCCTCAACCAGTATGTCTAATTTCACCAGATTTCTGAGGGAGGTCATTCCCTTGGGAATCATTTCAATGTGTGGATGAATTGCAAGATCATGGAGGTACGGATAGGTGCAGCACAGGTCCCGGAACAGACGCTGACCAACCTTACCATCAGTGACAAGGTATTTAAGGTTGCATTTGGCCAACTCACTCACAGACGACACCAAAAGTTCCAGTAATTTTTCTCTCATTGCAAAATCTCCGATAGGATCCACAATGTGATGCCCAAGGTGTCGCAGTTTTCTCAATTTTGTTAGATGCCTAAGCTCTTCTGCAAATCTCATTGGGTCGTCCGTATTCCAGAAGTCCACCTCCTCCAAGGCATCCATACTTCCAAACTCAACTGCAGGCAGCACTGTATCAAAGCTGACAAATAGACGCACCAATTTCAGCAACTGCACCACCGTTGATGGCAGTCTTAGAAGTGCAGAACAACGTCTCAAATCAAGAGTCTCCAAGTGTCGCAGCTTTCCAATTTCGCCAGGAAGCTCAGTAATCTTACGACTCTCAATTCTTAAATACCTCAGCTGACGTGAACTTCCTATATTTCTTACATGCTTGTTTTCCAACCAATCACAACCTTTGAGATCCAACACCCGCAAAACATGGAAGTCCACCATATGGGGTATCTGCTTACCTGGCCTGAACATAGTCAGTGAGCGAACATGTAACTTGGTTTCTGTAATTGCGTGGGCTGCCCCTTTATACTCTTTGTCACCAGATTGCATGGACAGACGGCGAATCTTCCTTGGAAATGAATTGCAGACATGTCCATTTAAAACAGTGGCAAAGTTATCTTCAACTGATAAAGATATGATAAGGTCAAACACCATATCATGGACCCGGCAACTTCTCACAGAACCATCGTACTTAAAAACTGGTTGGATCAGATTTCTATTAACAAGTTCGTTGAAACAATCCTCTGCTACTTGATCCATATGCCCCCATTGTGGAGCAAGGAATCCTTCAGCAATCCATTTCCACTTCAACTCTTTACGCTTGATTTTGTAGTCCTCAGGATATATACATAGGTACAATAAACAAGTCTTCAGGTGGTGTGGAAGATCCCAGTAACTAAGCAACAATATATCTTTCATTCCTTTCAAGTTTCCATCATTTTCAAGAGAAGAACCAGTACCAATGGAATCTTGCAGTCTCTCCCATTCATCCTTGGTATGTGTCTTATTGGCAAGCAAACTTGCAAATGTAATTATAGCTAGTGGCAGACCGCCGCATTTTTTTAAGATCCTAGCAGAAACTTCTTCCAGATCAGCGGGACAGGAATCCTCCGAGCAAAAAATTCTTTTAAAGAACAATCTTCGAGAATCATAATCATCTAGAGGTGGCATATGGTAGGGTTGACCACCGGAGTTGGAACAACACAGTTTAGCTACACCGGTAATGCGTGTAGTAGCAATTACTCTGCTGCCATTATTATTATCGGGAAATGTTGCCTTGATCAAATTCCAATCTTGTTCATTCCATACGTCATCAATAACAATGAAGTACCTACATTCAGTAGTGTGCATTGTTATAAACTTATAATTGTGATGACTTGCAGTAGTATCACTTAGTAATTTGACTTGCAGTAGTAAATGGTTTTTGCTTGATTTTCTGTTCACTTTTTTTTGAATCAACCAAACTATAAGAAGTAACTCACTGCATCCCCATGGCAAGGGAAAGAAGATCTCATCTGAACCATACCGTGTGACTAGATGGCTTTTCTTTGATACAAGAAAGAAACAAGTCTACTTTATCCTGCTAAACTACTGTACAAGTTTAAGTTCCACCCCTGAACTCTATTGCCATTTTAAAGATTCTCAATATAACTAGAGCCATTGACTCAATTTTCCTTGGTTAGACTTGTACAGTGGAATAAATCAAAACTAAACATTGTATTTCCATACCTCTTTCCAGTCAAGATCAGTTTGGTTTTTCGGATTAGTTGCTCTATTTCCCAACACTCTGACTTGCATTTTCTATAAGCATCTTCGTCGATTTGAGACAGGATATCCTTCAAGAGCTTGTCCAGGTCGAGAGTGCGTGACACAGATACAGAGGCTCGGCAGTGAAAGTCTCCTGCAATCCTGCGATACACCTCCATGGCCAGGGTCGTCTTCCCCAACCCTCCGGATCCCACGATCGCCACCACTTTCAGCTCCATTTCCTTGTCATCCGTCAACAGAGCGGTGACATGCTTCGTCGGGCTGTCCATGGCCACCAAACCCCTAACCTCCCCGTGGAGCGCAGTTATCCGCGGGTCGATTTCCACGACCCTCGTTGATGGAGCGTAGAAGCTCTCATCAAGCCTGTACCTGTTACGACGCTCGCTCTCCTCAACGACACGAGCTTTGAGCTCCTTGATCTGGGTGGCTATGTCATGGCGCGCCCACAGCGTCCTGAGCCTGCGCGCGGTCCTCTTCATGAACTTGGGCTTGGCGTCTCCGTCGCCAAGCCGGTCCATGAAGCGGTCGATGCAGTCTTCTACGTCGTAGCTGAGGTCGCGCACTTTGCCTCTCCAGTCCTTGGCCACGCCGTCGAGCCTCTCCTCCATGCCCGCCAGCTTGTCAAGCAAGATTCGCATGCTGCTGAGCTCGCGTTCGAGGAACTCGATCTGCTTGCGGACCCCCGTGAGAAGCTTGTACTCGTCGCCGAGCAAGGCGGCGAGCTTGCCAATGAGAGAACCCATGGCCCCCGTCCCAGCGCTAACTCCCGCCATCTCTAGAACTGCCTCCTCCCGAAGGAAGTTGTTCGCTCGATGGGGTCTTTGATGAAGGGGTGGGGGAGACCGGTTCCTCTCCACACCGCCGGCTGCGCCTTGTCGAGTCGTCGCTGGGGCCGCTGCTCCCCAACCACCGGATCTGGAGGAGGAAGGTGATGATTGGGGGCGGCGCTGTAACAGAGCTCGTCGGTCGCCTGACAGGAGAGATTCCGGGACGGGCACTGGATAGAGGTGGCGTCTCCGGCGAGGTGGGACTGTGGGAGAGTGGAGGAGGAGGAGGGAGGTGGCCGGGGAGGTTGAGAGAGGCAGACAGGCGGTGCCGGAGAGGAGCCGAGACGAGACAGAGAGAGAGTTGACCTGTGTAGTGTACTTCGTTCAATCTTCGTTTCTTTCACTCGAGTAGGAAGAATGGGCTGGGCCTCGCCTCGGCCGCTCGCCGCAAGAGCTTTGAACACCGCGCGTCTGAGTACGAGTGTACGACGAACCGAGCCCAAATTCAGAGAAAGTACTATTCCTCCAATACATCTAATTTTGTGTTCAGAAAAGTACATGATTATGTCTTGTACGAAAAAAGTGTTTGAAAACCTCAAAGATTTGCTAGTATCTTTTAGACTTTATTTTGTAATCGCTGGAGACAGCTGATGTATTTCTACCATGTACTATTTATTATTATGAATATATGTGGTATTGATTATCAAAAAAAGAGCAATTATTTTAAATTGAAGGAAGTAAACTTTTTTAAATGGCCTGAAGTAATGTAAATGTTCTATGTTGGTCTACTATGTGTTTTGATTTCATCAACATGATGAACGGGATTATAACAGATTAACAGTGATGATAGGTTGATCTTGCTCGGTGTCATCATCACACCACAATATCGTCACACACATGGACGGAGCCAGGATTTCCAGTTTGGGTGTACAGAGCATCATTTTTTTCCAGATATCCAACATATTAGTACAATACTTTCATAATAGTAATTTAGTTTCTAAAAGACAACATACTGGCGTAGATAAACCTGTTTCTCTCTAGTTCACAGGAGACGGTATCTTACGAGAATTTAGATAAACTACATAAGAAAGAGAGTAAGTAAATTAAACTACTCTATTTTTGCTCAAAACCGGGAAATAATGGCCTCATCCCGCGCTATTTGGCCGAGGGAAGGTTGTTCCTAAGGATGCTTGCGAGTTTAAGTGACCCAGGATATAATGCAAGACACATTTGACTTTAATTTACAGGGTTTCTAATGTCCACAGATAATGCCCTATGATGTTATAAGATAAAACAAACATGAGCCTAACAATCTGGTTTGCCAAAGGGGAGAACAAGAAAATACTATGCTTAGAGCATCTCAGTCGCGTCCTCCAAAGCGTCCCCCAAAGCAATTTGGGGCGCGCCGGACCAAAAAAGGGTTCCAGCCACGTCCCCCAAAGCCAAATTTTGTCTAGTGCGCCCCGATACGGTGTCCGGCGTCCCGAGCCCGTCCCCGCCCCACAGGGGACGTCCCGGGGACGCCGGACACACCGAAAAGCGAGACGGGGAGTGGCGGGGTCGACCCGTCAGCGACACAATAAATTTTAACCTAACCGTCGCCTACCTCGCGACGGAAGTTATTGGCATGCAGCGATAGTGCAGTTCCCGCAGAGGCGTAGGGACGCGTCTCGTCGCGCCTAGCTCTGCGTGTCGGCGTTAATGTGCGTCATCGCTCCCCCGCCTCCCTCCGGCCTATAAAAAGGGCCGCCTCTCATCGTCCCTCCCACACACAAATCCTAGTGCCTCTCTCCCCAACCCTAGCCGCCACCATCTCAACAAGAGTCGACGCCATGTCTGGTAGAGGCGGAGGCCGAGCTCGTGGCCGTGGTCGTGGTCGTGGTCGTGGTCGTGGTCGTGGCAGAGCTGCACGCTCGTCGTCACCTGCCACGCCGTCGTCTTCATCGTCGGAGATGGACGTGGAGCCGGGCGTGCTGTTCGAGTTCTTCCTCGTCCTCAAGGGCGACCCACGCGGCATCCAGAGGCTGCCGGACTCCTTCGCCGAGTACGTCGTCGGCGACGACCGCCCGCGCACGATGCATCTGTGCAGTGGCGGAGCCACGTTAAGGCTGTGTAGTCGGCCGACTACACAGGAATTTTCCAAGTTAAATACCCCCACCTAAGAATACTCCATTGATTAAGGCAATTATTCAGGAAATTGACCACACAGGCCCAATACTGCACAGGCCCACATGGCCATATGTGTAATTTCCAGGGACAGATAACAAAGCGAAGCAACGGAACCACTGGATACTTCTCAATCCCCACGATTCCTGTACGCCTCGGCTTCTTCGCTTCTGTTACACCTTCCTCTAATCCCGTTAATTCCCAATTCAGTTCCTTCTAATGCGCTAAATCTGTAATCATGTCTCCTTTGTTCCCAATTCTTATCGATGCCACCATCTCCGTCTTGCCGTCTTGGCGATCTCTGAGGGCCAAAGGCTGCGACTCAGCCCGGAATTGGCCGGCGACCATCTCAGGCGTTCAGGCGGACCTTGTCGCCTCCGGTCGGCAATCGCCGGTCGAGCTATTCAGTATTCACCAGGGGCGGTTTCATCCATCGGCGTCGAGGCGTCCAACAGCAACAGTCCAGGACGAGGTCGATCAGTCTCCCCTTTTATTTGTATATTTACAAGTTCTGCATTGTTTCACTTCTAATTTACAAAAGATTAGTGTAGTTTAAATCTGGAATTGATGTTCTATGTGATGAATACAAGGATATAGTTTATGTAGATTCAAAATTGCCCGGACTGTCAATAATGGATTTAACATCTGACAATGGGTGGACTGTCCATGTAGATTTCGTTTAAATATTTCAGATTTGTGTGTATATCTAGCTGCTATCAGCTATCTTGTATTTTAAACTAGTTCATTTGGATCCAAAATTGGTCTACTGCTGATCTATTCTCTTATGGGCAGTAGCTGTATGTATCATTTTTCTTACAGAAATACCTTTTTATCATCAGATCTTAAGTTCTGCAAATGGACAAATTCGTCAAGAAGTGGAAGTCGGGTTCAAATGCTGAAACTTCACAAAGATCAACTGAAAAGGAGGAACAAACCCCTATTGATGCCAGAGCTGCTTTGGAAAGGGTGTTACTTAATAGCAATGCAAGGCCACGCGCAATCGAAGAAAATGAACTAGTTGATCTATCTAAACTTCCACCAGATCCTGCAAAACGAAAGCCTATTTCTCAATACAAGACGGCCAAAGTTCGTGATGATGTGCGGAGAACTTACCTACAGAGAGGCCCATTCCAACCTGTAGGACATGATTTTCCCCGAACAGATTTCAGTGGGATTAAGCGCCATTTTAATGAAGATTGGTTCATCACATACAAGCCTTGGCTAGAGTATAGTATAAAGGAGGATGCAGCATTTTGTCTATGCTGCTACTTGTTTCAGAGTGAAAGTCTAGGGCATGGTGGTGGAGATGTATTTTCAACCAAGGGATGGAAAAGTTGGAATAACCTTAAGAGATTGGATACTCATGTTGGTGGTCCTTCGAGTTCTCATAACCAAAACATGAAGAGGTGTGATGATCTGATGAACCGGAGCCAATCCATTGCAGCTCTTGTGATGATCTGTGATGTATGCTGTTATCGATCTATTGCGTGTAGAGTTAGATGACCGCTTTAGTGAGAGCAGCACGACCTTGCTTCTTGGAATGGCATGCTTGGATCCTTCAGATTCATTCTCTAACTATGAAAAAGATAAAGTACTAGCAATGGCTCGGTTATATCCTGATGATTTTGAAAGTGAAAGCAAGATGGAAGATCTTAGCATCCAACTTGACAACTTCCTTGAAAATATTCGTGATGATTCAAGACTCTCCAATTTGAAAGGGGTTAGTGATCTTTGTAGAAAACTAGTGGAGACAAAGAAGCATACAAGTTTTCCTCTAGTATTTCTTTTGGTGAAGCTAGCGTTGATTCTGCCGATCGCGACGGCTACGGTCGAGAGAGCATTTTCTGCGATGAAAATTATCAAGACTGATTTGCGCAATAGAATAGGCGACGATTTCTTATATCATTGTCTCATTACGTATGTTGAAATTGATGTATTTCTGTCTATTAGTACCAATGCTATTATGCATACATATCAAGGTAAGCATGATCGTAAAGGAATTCTACCATAAAGAAATAAAGTGTGATCTTTTGTGCTACCATTTCCACTGTGCGCTCATGTTTATTTTTTCTACACTAGTGTGTTCTTAATTTTTTTTGTCAATTATTTTTGATATTATTTAAGCTTGACATCACAAGTTTTGGAAGCTGGCTCCGCCACTGCATCTGTGGGAGGCTTTGTGCGGCTACTACCGGTGGATCGTCGACGCGATCTACGACGCGCGCGGCAAGATGTACCTCAACATCGACTGGGAGAAGTTCGCGCGCCACCATAGCCTCGAAAACGGCTTCATCCTCCTGTTCTCCTACTTCGGCGACAGGGACATGAGGGTCAAGGTCTTCGACGAGACGCGCTGCCGCCGGGACTACCACGGCGACATCACCGACGAGGAAGACGACTGATGAAGAGTGTTGTTTCTTCGCAACAAATACGTGCACGGAGGTCTCTGTCTGTTCTTCTTCCTCGGTAGAACCAACAAGGGCACCATCTCCTGCTGGATTTTCCAGTTTGGGTGACTGGGTGCCCTCGAGTGTTCTTTCTTGGCAGCGAACACACGAAACCTTCGATGCACGGTCTAGTTAGGTTTAGTTTTTTTTGCAATATTTTATATTTGTGTCCATCATGGTTCAAACTATGTATTAGTTTGTGGAAAACCATGTTCCAAACTATGTTTTCGTGTAAACCACATTCCCAATTATTTTTAGTTTGTGGAAATTGAAATAAAAATGCCAAAAAAAGTATTTTCAATGTTTGGGGGTAGCATTTGGGGACTGCGACTGGGAAGCGACGTCTCCCAAACGCTCAATCCAGCGCGGTTTGGGGGACGCTTTGGGGGACGCGACTGGAGATGCTCTTATATACTATATGAAGGAAGTAAGGAGAAGGAATATAAGATACAGTGTTATGTTAAATGTATCACAAAATTATAATTATACCTGGCAAAGACATAATTGGGTGTGTTTCAACATTTTTCCTTTTTTTTTGCCTAATTAGTTTCCACGGCTGTAACAAATGCGAAAAAGCGGAGTTCAAAAGAAAGTAAAAAACACAGATGGGAAAGAGGGACGTCCGGGAAAGAGCAACTAGGCCCGGAAAGGAATACTGATGTCAGCCCAGTACTCTGCTCGGCCCTCGGGAGCACTCTTCTCCTTCTTCCCAGAGAGAGAGGCTGAGACAGAGGGAGAGAGTAGGCGATGCGACCGACACTAGGGTTTTAGTACGGGACCTGGTTGATCGAGCGACGCCTTCATCACAATCGATTGGAAGCGGAGGATCCTCCCGCCGCCGACCCACGACCTCTGGCGTTCCTGCCCCGTTTTCACCTCCCGGGCGTGCTGAAGGTACTGCCTTTCCCTTGGCTCCGGCACCCAAGCCCGCTTTCCGGCTGGCTGTCCCTGTTGGTTGGTTCGTCGATTCGGGACGCATATGGATTTTTGTTCTTGTTTCCTTAAATTCGTTCAGTTTTGCTCCCCGTTCTTTTATAGATGGCATACGCCCCGCTTACAAATTCGTTCAGCCCAGTACTCTGCTCCGCCCTCGGGAGCACATTACCTGCATTTTTTGGGTTACAAGATTATAATACAGGCTCCAGGTCAATTCAATAGATCCCAGAACAGCGCCGTCTCGTAAACTTTTTAATTATTTCTTTGTTTATAAAGCCCCCCTTTTAATTTTTCATAGTACTCAGGAAGCAACATTACGTGGTTTTCTTTTTGTATTTGATCAGTGAGGTTCCTCTAAGATGTAAATTCAGCACGAGGATGTTCTTTTGCAGATCTGATTGGGTTAATTCTAGTTTATTTGTTTGTGGATCCCTTCTTCCATTCATTATTCAGGCAACTCCAACAAGTTATGGTGGGTAGCTTAGCTTCATGACATAGCTTTTAGTTTCATTGCTGTGTACTTCTCAGTCTATGGTGCTACACTTGTTTATCAATGTTGGTTTGATTTCCCGCAAAAAAAAAGTCTGATGAAGCACACACGAGCTTTAGATGGATACAGAGTTGGTTCAAACTTTATATTGTACATATATACATGTATACTTGCTGAATATCGCTAGTGATCTCTATCTTCATCTACTTCATTATGATATCATCGATTTTAGTCTAGCTGTACAGCTATCTTCTGAACCTTGAGTTTACTAAATTCATGCAGATGCATTGCTCGATGGTGGATCTCCCTGAGGCCATGCTGGCAGAGATCATTAAGAGGGTTACCAAGACAAGTGATCTGAATTCTATTTCCCTTGTGTCGAAGCAGCTCTACTCAATCGACGCGGTTCAAAGGGGTGCTATCCACATTGGCGGCGGCCTTTGCCCTGCTACAGAAGCATTGACATTAGAAGCCTTGAAATCAATCTGCTCCCGTTTCCCAAATCTGCAGAAAGTGGAAATTGACTACTCCGATTGGATACCTAGCCATGGGAATCAATTGGACAACCAAGGCATCCTTGTGTTTTCATCTCGCTGCCCGTCGCTCACCGATATCACCTTAAGCTTTTGCTCATACATCAATGACTCTGCTCTTGGTTGTCTAGCTTATTGGAAGCATTTGACGGCCCTCAGGCTGAACTATGCACCAAAAATAACTTCAAGTGGGCTTCTCTCGGTGGTGGTTGGTTGCAGGAGTCTATCTACTCTCCACCTTATTGAGTGTGACAAGATAGACAACATAAAGTGGTTGGAGGTCCTTGGTTTGGAAGGATCATTGGAAGAATTTGTGGTAAAAAACTGCAAGGGAATCAGCCAGTATGACCTCCTAAAGTTCGGTCCAGGGTGGATGAAGCTCCAAAAGTTTGAATTTGAGATGGAGGGAGAATTTTGGGCCCGTGGAGCTGTTGATTATGATTCCTCATACAATGCTCACAACCTGAATAAATATGATTTCTGTTGTGAGAACCTGAAGGATTTGAGGTTGGCACGTTTTCAAACTTGGCCAGAGATAGGACTTCGTTTTGTCCTTGGGAAGTGCAAAGCATTGGAGAAGATTTGCTTGCAGTATGTTCATGCTCTAAATGACAATGACATGATTGCATTATCCCAGAGCTGCAACAACCTTAAAAGCATCTCACTTTGGCTCAGACCTCACTTCTATGATGGTGATTACAGGACATCATTTACTGATGACAGCCTTAAGGCTCTAGCCTGCAACTGTCCTATGCTTGAGACTGTTGAGCTCACATTTGTATGTTGTGTTCCTGAATATCCATCAGAAACAGGATTCACACATAAGGGTCTTTTGGTGCTCATTCAGTCCTGCCCAGTTCGCGTTCTCATGCTAAATGGCGCCCACTTCCTTGATGATGAGGGGATGAAGGTCCTCTGGTCTGCACCACTCCTGGAGACACTCGAGCTTATGTTTTGTGAGCTGATAACTGATATTGGGATGCGCTCTGTCATACATATCCCATGCTTGAGTAATCTCACGCTCCGGTGGTGTGAAAGTGTGACTGATGTTGGAGTCGCTGGGCTGGTACATGGACGTACGTTGGAGTCTTTAACTGTCGAAGGTTGTCATCGGGTCTCTGAGCAAGCAGTGCAGGGAGCTGCCAGATCAGTTCACTATTCTACTGCTGCTCCAAGCCATGCCTTCCACAAAAAATGTACTATTGATGAAATGGCCTCCAGAACATTTAGTTAAAATCTCCGTCTGAATTCATTAAGTTGTTGACCCCGCATCATGGAGAAAACTGCATTTCTGCACCCAGGTTTACCGGTTGTCGTTACGCGATTTTTCTTTTGAGTAAATTGAGACTCCACCTCATCACTGGCATCACATGGCCATGTCTGTGAAATCTGCTGTCGAACTCCTCTAACTTGGAAATTTGGGTTCCGTGTTACTCTTTATTCCTGAAGTTGTGCTTTCATGTTATAAATCCCTGAAGTTCTGGTTCTGGAAAAGTCATGTCGATGAAGTTATGTGTTACTGCAATTTACTCGTCTTTTCCATCCTATTGTTTACCGCTTGTCTGCAATTTCTTTTACCTTGTACCGTACCTGCTATGATTCACCTGCTTATGAGAGAGTAATGGTGAACTATGGATGGCATCTGCTGATGAATGAGACCTCAATACTAGCAACTTGTGTAGCTGTATTTTTAGCTACTCGTGTCATAAATCTTGTTGCTTAATGTGATAATGTCTACGCTTTTAGATACCCATTCTGAAATCTGCATAAATCGGTCCTAAAAGATTCCTGTTCAGCTCTAAATCTTTTTATTGTCACATTTGAGAAAATACTGTGAAAACATAATTGTAGAAAAGTTGTTTCAGAGAATGTATCCGCCTGCTGGTACCAGTGTATCAATGGTCATTGTGAAGTTGTTGCGTATATGCAACGAAAGCAACTTGCTTCTTTTGCTGATGTTGATTACGGAGTATATGATTTGAAGGTGTCTTTGCATTCCTTCTCAGCAACAAAATTGGGGCTTTTATAGTTGGCATGCATGCCTTTGTAGTTCCAAGATGACAAAGGTTAATGCAGCATTGTCAATTTTCATATAGGAGTGCATATTTTTTGTCAGTAGATGCAATTCCTCTATGGGCTAGAGTTAAAAACATATAAGCTTCAACAAGAGTACTAGAGTAGTATATGCTATGTGGTACGAAATCAAAAAATTGATTGGAAATATATGGAATAGCATCACCGGCAATATGTGTTTGGTATAAAACACACGAAAATCCTAAGAGTTGAAACAGAAAAGGAAGCAACACCTTATGAGTTATTTGGCTGCTCCATCTGTAGTGAATTGTGTCTACATGCAACATATGTCTAATATTCAAAATTCTGTACTAGAATTGTTATGGTTTATCCCTCAAGAATATAATCCATATGGTTTATGCATTTCTTGTGCTGACAACACATTTCAATTTATCGAAATGCCGTGGTGTGTCGTTGGTAGCCAAGGCTCTGGGGAGCATATTGTGGTTCAAGAGGAATGATGAAGCATTGCCAGTTCGATAAGGAACAGACAATCTTGCCGTATTTCAGGCTTACCAATTAACAAATGCCACCCCTACCATTCAAAAAAAATAAACAAACCAAATGCCACCCGATCTAAAGCAGTGTTTCGTCTATTGTTCAATATTTCGCAGAAGTCATGAAATCGACAAAGACAAGCTTCCCTTTTTCTGTTTCTATTTCCTTTTGTTTTCCATCTTTTCTATTTCCCTGCTTATTTTTTTTGTTACTAGGGAAATTCATGACTATTTTTATGAGATACATGTCTCTTCCAACATGTTAACATTTTTAAGTATAAAAGTATTTCCGTTTTCCAAAACATGAACATCTTTGTAAGATATATAAACATCTTTGTAAGAAAACTTATTTGGCTGCTCCATCTGTAGTGAACATCCTTGTAATTTTATTGATGCACATGAACTTTTATTTTGGCATGTGAACATTTCTTCTTACAACATTCATTTTACATACAAGAAACTCAAAAATTACATGAAAACTTATAAAAGGCAAGAAAAATTGTTTTAATACCTGTGATTTTTTGCACACATGAACATTTCCTTTAACATAGAATATCATTTAAGAAAAATGCATGAACCCTTTTTAAAATACATGAACGTTTATTTCGGTGCACATGAATGATTTTTACAACACCTGAATATTTTAATTATTTATTAAAATATTTATATGAAATATTTATAAAAAGAGTTTTATTTAAAAAAATGTGTACAACCTCTGATACGTAATAAGTATCGGAAATTTAGTACGGAGTACTAAAGTTGTACACGTTTTTTTTAGATTAATCTGTACATGTTAATGGGCTGCAGACTTGCGGGTGTTGAAGCCAGCACAACGTTCCTGGGCCGTCCCATGTAAGTGAGGACGACCCATATTCTTCCGCTGGAGAGGAGACGAATGGCGATGCGAGTGAGACTAGGGTTTACACTCTCCTCCGCTGCGCACTAGGCTGATCGATCGACACAGGGGCGGATCCAGGAATTGAACATAGGGGGGGCGAAGAACACAATGACCATAAAATAGGTAGAACACGAAAAATTTCAATTATTATGTCTACTAATTTGAATTTAGATCTATGACTGGGCCTATCAAACAAGTCAATAATCATGTCAATGTTGATGTTTGCAGCAATTTACTTCCCAAAATGTATATAACCATGTAATTGTCGTATATTATTACATGTCGATCTAATAGTAATCTCGAAAGAAAGTCGACACCCATTTTATTTCGAAACATGTCTTCATAAACTTCATTTCTGAAAAGGTTTGATCTATGGTTGCAGTTGACCAATGGCCACATAAAAAGCATCTACTTTGTAATGTTAATTCATTGTGGACTAGCATTTTCAGCAGTAGAGGTGGAGCTCAAACCAACTAGCTTGAAAAAATTACTAATTGGCAGTGTACTCTTCTTCATGACAAGCAACTCTATTGGTACAAAATAGTGAGTAAACTATTATAACTAGCAAAACAAACTAGCACATAGAAAGTATTGTATTCAGTAATTAAACTGGAACGTAGCATCTACCTTGGAGTGATCAGGCTAGGAACAGAGCGTGGCGGCGTGATGTGCGCGCGCCAGGTCTTAGTTGTCGTCGACATTTGACAGAAAAGTGTATGTAACACAGTTTCGCTAATCACTGATGCAGCGACCAGGGTCTGGCAGCGACCCTCGAGTCCTGTACCGCTGTACGGCCGGCCGATTGTGTCATGGCGGCGGCGATGCTCAATCTAGAAAGCGTGTGCGGCTGGTCAGCGGGCGAGGAGGAGAATATGATCGACGGATCGAGTAGATGGGTTTCGTAGGCAGCTATGCTAGCACGTAAGAGGAGTTGTGGCCTTTGGGCATTGCCTAATTGCTTTGGGTTTGGCCCATCAGATAACATGCTAGTCTGCTCGCTTAACATGTGGATTAAGCCTTGTGCAGTTGTGCTAATGGCCGGAGTATTAGGACTGATACAGGTATACAACTAGTGGCCCCTGCTGCATTTCATTGGGGGTGGCCGAACCATGGGGGTGGCCTGGCCACCGCTCGCCCCCCCTTGGATCCGCCTCTGGATCGACATCTCCAAGGTCGCGGTCCGGGGGTTTCTCCATCGCCGCCTCGTTGTGCTGAAGGCACCTCCCTTTCTTGGTTCTCCAGCCCGTGTTCGTTGGTTCCCCGATTCGCCATGTACATGTTTTTCTTTTCGATTCGCTTTCTTGATTGGGGAAACCGTCAGTATCATCCATTTTTTGAGTTAATAATGTTGTAAAGCAGTTCTCTATATAGAAATTAAGCCTTCTGCAATGGAGATCTAGCCTAGGGTTGCAGCAAACAGTATTTCTAGTTGAACAGGGCGCTATCTATTGATGACCGCACCCCATAGGATTTAAGGGGACACGCTCTAGTGTGGCCTGATCACCTAACTTCGTTCCTTTCGAATTTGTATGCACCAATGTGAGTAATAATATTATGAGTTCTCAACAAAATCAGAGTTATCTAGCTAGTAGAAAATCATCCCTACTTTCTTCCAGGGAGCTACAAGTACTAATTTACATGCTCTGTTCTCATGTGATTCACTAGGGGCCTCCAAATAAGTAGGTTTAGATTCATCACATGGGTCTTGTCCTGCGAAGTTGCTTGCGTCAGTTCTAGTTTGTTTCTTTGTATTCTCTTCGTTCGCTATTCAGGCTCTGCTAGTTATGGCGGTAGTTTAATTTAATGATGTTGCTTGTACCGTCATTTTTTTCTTAGTACTAGCAACCTAGAGACAGATAAGGTGCTAGCCACTTTAATAAATCTCCTTTCTTTTGAAGAACGAACAAGTTTTGGACGGATACAGTAAATGCTCAAAGTCCATCAGTATACAAGTTTTCGTAATGTGTGTTGCCAGTGTGGTCTCCATCTTCACATGCTTTATTCTTATATCATAAGTTCTACTCCACCTCTTTGATTGTTTTCTGAACCTTGATTTTACCTGATTGGTACAGCTGAATTTGCTCGATGGAGGACCTACCGGAGGCTCTGGTGATGGAGATTCTCAAGAGGATCACCAGGACAAGTGATCTGAATTCTCTTTCCCTTGTGTCAAAGCGGCTCTACACGATAGAGGGGAATCAAAGGGGTGCTATCCATGTTGGTTCTGGTCTTTGCACTGATACAGAAACACTGACATCATTGTGCGCCCGGTTCCCAAATTTGGAGAAAGTGGAAATAGATTACTCTGAAGGACAGGCCTCGCGCAGTGGTTCCGGTCTTTGCACTTGTGCCAAGAGGTCCTGGGTTCGACGCAGCCTCTCTGCATTTTACATTGCTGGGGTAAGGCTTGCCTCTATAATCCTTCCCCAGACCCCATTTAGTGTGGGAGCTTCTAGCACTGGGTCTGCCCTGGAAATCGATTACCCTGGCTGGATACTTGGACATGGAAATCAGTTGGACAACAAAGGCCTCTCTGTGCTTTCATCTAACTGTTCCTCGCTGATTGACCTCACCTTAAGCTTCTGCTCATACATTGATGACTCTGGGCTTGGTTGTTTAGCTTATTGCAAGACATTGACATCTCTCAGGCTGAACTCCACACCCCAAATAACTTCAACTGGGCTTTGCTTGGTTGCAGTTGGTTGCACGAGTCTATCAGCTCTCCACCTTATTGATTGCGAGGGAATCGACAGCGTGGAGTGGCTGGAGTACCTTGGTAGGGGTGGATCATTGGAAGAGCTTGTAGTGAAGAATTGCAAAGGAATCAATCATCATGACCTCCTAAAGTTAGGTTCAGGGTGGATGAGGCTCAAGAAGTTTGAGTTTGAGAGGAAAAGAGGAAAATATCATCTTTTTCCATCCAATAAGATATATGACTCCTTGTACAATGCTCACAGCACGGACATATATGATTTCTGCTGTGAGAGTTTGCAGGATTTAAGGTTGGCACATATCAAAACTTGGCCAGAAATAGGTCTTCGTGCTGTCCTAGGGAAGTGTAAGGCATTGGAGAACCTTTGGCTTGAGTATGTTATTGCCCTAAATGACAACGACATCATTGAATTATCCCGGAGCTGCAGCAACCTCAAAAGCATCTCACTTGGGCTCAACCTCCAGCGCTACTGTAGTGACGTCATGTATTGTGAAACCAGGACGTCATTTACTGATAACAGCCTTTACGCTCTAGCCCTAAACTGCCGTATGCTTCAGATTGTAGACCTCAAATTTACAGGATGTGATCGGGGCTGGCCGTCAGAAATAGGATTCACACAAGAGGGTTTTCTGGTCCTCATTCAGTCCTGCCCGATTCGTGTTCTCGTGCTAAATAATGCCAACTTCTTTGATGAGGAGGGGATGAAGGTCCTCTCATCCTCACCATATCTGGAGACAGTGGAGCTTATATTGTGTCATGGGTTAAATGATGCTGGGATGCACTTTATTGCGCACATCCCATGTTTGAGTAATCTCACACTTCGGTTGTGTCATAAGGTGACTGATGTTGGAGTGGCTGAACTGGGACGTGCACATAAGTTAGAGTCTTTGGTCATTGAGTATTGTGGCGAGATCTCTCTGCAAGCTGTGCAGGGTGTTGCCAAGTCAGTTCAGTATGCTAAGGACTGTTCAACAGCCACAATGAAGAAAATAGGTTTCGGTCGCCCTTAGGAAGGAAATTTTCAGTATAAAATTTGTTGGCGAAGTCATTAAGTTGTTGAGTGTGCACCATTGGGCAAGGCTGTGCATCATTTGACCAGAGTATAAATTCACTTCTCTGAACTTTCTATTGCCGTCTACCTTTACTACAACGAGTCTCCTTTATACACTCTAATGATGAAACTTTGGACGGCATCTGGTCAATGAAACTTTGGACGGCATCTGGTCAATGAAACTTTAATATTAGCCACCACCTGTGTACTATCTACTTGTACAATTCTTGTTTAATTTCTACTCTGTAACCGTTTTGAAATCTGCATGCTCAGCTCCAGGATTCCCTGTTTTTTTTTTCTGTGGATGTAGTTCGTGACCGTTTGGTTTTGTGTGTATTACTTAAGCAGATGTCATGGATCTTTTTTTTTTCCTCGTGGAAGTGATTTTGGAGACACGTCTGCCTGGTAATTTGCATTGAGCTACACAACGGCGGCATGATATTGATTACTTAAACCTGAACGACCAGTGAAGGCATATCGCATAGCTGTTTTGTTAACTACAGCTAGTCACATCATGTCGTTGTGACAAGGCATATAATGCAGCATTGTTAAATTGTTTTGTATCTTATTTTGTCAGTAGAACTGACAAGAAAGGGATGGCTCGGTGGACCTTGGCATTTTGGCAAGGCTCCTAGTTACCTTGTTTGATTAATTTCCTCTAGAATGAAGAACAGATCAGTTTCAGCAAGAATATTCATGTTTCATATTCTTAAAACTGCCACTGCAAGTGGATAGTGTCCAAAGCCGAGGCCGAAACCATGCCTCCTAGATGCTATAGCAGATTTATCAACAGTTGCGAAATGTTACCAGTTGGAAGGATGATCAGGCCATCATCTACGGCATCTACATCACTTCTCCGGAGATTGTCGCCATGCAACTTCCGATGAGTGGAAGTTGTTGGAGCAAATTAGGGGATCTCATTACTGGGTACCGTGAGATGATGCGTTTTCTCCCCGAAGTCATCACTCAACAGGCACTTCATTTAGTATGCTGCGGAAACTGAACATTAACATGTTTGGACGTCCTTCCTGAATGGCAAGGTGATCTTCTAACGGTTCAACATCTACTGTCCGACATGTCAAAGAGTCGCCAAGAATGCCATCTGACATAGATAGACCTTGAACTGCGACATTTTATAGCTGGACGCGACATAGAGTCTTAGAGCATTTTCTTTCCCTCTTCACTATCGCACAGTGGGCAGGTAGATAAACCTCGCACCGCCTGTGTGGCACCTATTTTATATGTACCCATCGTGTCAGAATTTATTTAATCACACGCTAACTGGATTTTGGTATAGAATGATAGAAGTATTGGTTTTATGAAAACTGACAGAAAAGCTATGGTTTTGTGAAAACGAAGATCAAGAATTTAGATATGTTATAGTAGGTCAACTACGAACAGGCTAACCACCAAATCCATGGCTAAGGTTCTTCTGTAAGGAATGACTAGGTCACAATATGCCTGGCCTCCTTTTCAGTAAAAAAATGAAAATATGCCTTCTCAACTCCCTTTGTTCTGTAAAAGAAGATGGCATACAAATTTCGTCAAAAGTCAAGTCATTTAAAGTTTGCCCAAACATTAAGAAAAAATTATCAGCCTCTACACAGTCAAATCAACCTTATTAGATACATCATTAAATATATTTTCAAATTAAATTTATATAATATTATAATTGTTGATAGTTTTATGTCCAAGTGTAGGGCTGGCGTACTTCCAAGTGCAGCACGGGCATATTTTCAAGTACAAGGAGTGCGTACTTCTAAGTGCAGCGCAAACAAATTTCAAGTGTGGCGTGAGAGTACTTATAATTGCAGCACGGCGTACTTCCAATTGCAACGCGGGCATATTTTCAAGTACAATGAGTGTGTACTTCTAAGTGCAGTGCAAACGAATTTCAAGTGCAATAATTGCAGCACCGGCGTACTTCCAAGTGCAGCACAGGCATATTTTCAAGTACAATGAGTGCGTACTTCTAAATGCAGCGTGAGCGTACTTATAATTGCAGCACATGCGTACTTCCAAGTCCAATATGTGCGTAGTTCCAAGTGCAGATCGATCATACTTCCCAGTGCAGCCCGTGTACTGCCCACATGTACACTAACAACACGAAATAGAAGTATACTTAAAACATGAGTACTTTGAAGTACACCTTTACTAATTTCAATATGTGATCTAGTTCTGAAACCTCGACGCATGACATGAAGAAGCCCAATGAGTACTTGGGTGTGCACCCATTATTTGTGAGGAAGAAACTTTGCCTATGTATAATACACATATACATGACAACACATCTCTGATAATCCTTTATGTTTAAATATTTTTGTGTACACACATTATGTGAAAAACGTGGCTCCCCCACTTACACTGGGAACATAGTCGTGAAAACGTTTCATCAATGGATGAGCGGATCAAAGATATATTTTTTGATCTGGGAAGCAAATTTGGTGCACATGAGCATCAATGCTCCCGGTTTTCAAAATATTTGAAACTTGTACTCCTATGTCTTCCGAAAAACCATCAAATTTATTGTATGGATACATAGGCATGTCCCAAATACTCGACCGAAGTTTTAATACAAATTGCGTTGTATTTTGAGCTACAGGAAAAAAATTTATGGCCGTGTAAAGGGGCATATATTTGTCAGAAATTTGTTTTTTTGTATAGCTCAAAATACAACACATTTTTTTCAAATTTTCTACCGCACCTTCGAAATGTTTATATGTATGAACGTATTTTTTTTTGAAATCCAATAAAAATGATTTAAAAAACTCAGGAGCAGTGGTGCTCATGTGCTAAAAGCACTTTTCGTTTGACTTGTTGTTTGTATGAAAAGAAATAGATGTCCTCCTGACCCCGTGTCCCTCTCTCTTATCCCCATCCCACTTTGGTCCTTGAAACACATGGCGAACCATTGTACTCAGTAAAAAAAAACATGCGAGCACAGATACATTCCATAGTGGTCTTGGTGGAAGGAGAAGTTGACACTTAGCAAGCATAGAGCGAGTGCGGCGAACCTTCGATGAGGTCGGTCTTTTCCTAATCAATTCGCCTTCTTCTGCATGCACTATAGTATTTCACTTATGCAAGTCGTACCAGGAAGGTAGGAACCGCGCACCTACGCACTCTTTCATGGGATGCGGCCCAAGAATACCATATCATTTCTTATCTTTTTACTATGTCTTCTGTTCATGTTTTCTTTTACATCTTCAATATTAATTTTTAAACTGTTTTCTACATGACTACTGAATTTTTTTTGTATGAGATACATAAAACATGAACAACCCTATAATATATATGAACATTTTTGCTCTTATAAGAATATTTATGAAAAACATGATAATTTTTACTGATATACATGAAAGTTTATATTCACACATGTGAACACATCTCTTAGAACACATGAAAACATTTTAAAGAAACGCTAGTTCGATACATGTGAATTTGTTTGCCACACATGAACACTTCTTTTCACATACAAGAGCATTTGAAAAAACAAGCAAGAAAATGAAAAAATGGATATTTTTTACAGCACCGAAAACTTTTATTTACACTCAAATGGTTATATAAATTTACAACAGAAATATATGTTGGAGATTTATAAAGACAGAAAAACAGTTCGTACATGCTAAGAGCATGTCTAGTAGAGCCCCTAAACCCCTAAATCTGTAAAAATAACCGCTTTTTTACAGTTTTTGACGAAAAAATCGCAAAGACTAGAGCCCCTAAAACTGTAAAACTGTAAAAAATTTCCCAGGTCCGACCTGGGAATCTATTCTTGGCCTGTACAAAACCGGGTTGGAGAGGGGTTGACCCTCTAAACTGCATTTCCATTTCGTTTCGGGCGGGAGGGAAATTTCCCAATCCCACCCACCCGCCACCGCCGCCCGCCGCCCCGCCCCCGCCCCCGCGCACCGGCCGCCGCCGCCATGGACGCCTCCCCCGCCCCGCCCGTGCCGCCCGTGGCCGCGCCGCCGACGGCCCCCGGCCCGCCGCCCGCCCCGCCGCCCGTCGCTCCCGCCCCCACCCCCGCACCGGCCGCCGACCCGCACGTCGCCGCCGTGGTCGCCGCGACCCACGCCGGCGCGAAGCGGCGGCGTGCGGGGCATCACCCGTGCCGGCCGGTCGCCCCCGCACCGGCCGTCGCTCCCGCCCCGCCCCGCACCGGCCGCACCACCCGCACCTCCCCGGGCACGGGCGAAGGTGTCCTCCGGTGGTCCTCGTGCTGCCAAGGCCAAGGCGGCTTCCTCCCCGGCGCCGAGGAAGGCCGTGGCCAAGAGGAGGGCCCCGGCGAAGCTGCCAGTGGCCGCCGCCGTGCCGCCCGCCCCGGCCGCCCCGGAGGTGTTCGACGAAATGGCCGCCCCGGCCGCCGTCGTGCCGCCCGCCCCGGCCGCCGCCGTGCCGCCCGCCCCGGCCGCCGTGTCCTTCATGGACATGCTCAATGAGGTGGAGGTGGACATCAACGCTCCACCGCTTGATCCCTATAGGGATGATGATTTGGAGGGAGGAGAGGATGCGGAGGGAGGAGATGAGGAGGAGGAGGATGATGATGATGAAGACATCACAGAGATACAAGAGGAGGCGTTCACCGCCGTTGCTCTCCCCCCGTCCGCTCGTCGAACTACACCGACGCGGAAGATATACTCTTGGTTCGAGCTTGGGCGTCGGTGGGGTTGGATGCGGGCACCGTACCGACCAAACCGGTAAACGGTATTGGCAGCGCATCGAGGACGCCTACCTTAAGATGAAGCCGAAGAGGAGTGGGTTCGCTTCTCGCTCATTCCGGTCGCTTCAAGGCCGGTGGGACTTGATGAAGCCGGCATGTGCGCGTTGGAGTGCCGCCATGGACCAAGTGATGGATGCGCCGCCGAGTGGCACCGTGGAGAGTGACTATGTAAGTTTGCAAACCTCACATCGTATGGTTTCTCTCATGTGTGTTGTATGGTTTCTCTCATGTGTGTTGTATGGTTTCTCTCATGTGTGTTGTGTGTGTTGCTTGGTTTGTAGGAGAAGATTGCCGGCTTGAGGTACAAGGAGATGGCCGGCTCCAAGGGCAAAGAATTCCCATTCAAGCATGTTTGGTCAATTCTTCAAACATATGACAAGTGGAAGTTGAGAGATGATGAAACCGCACCGAAGAAGTCCGCAATGCTTGACATGGATGATCCGGATGTTGAGGAGAGGAACTTGAACAAGCCCGAGGGAACCAAGAAGGCCAAGCTTAGGGTGAAGATGGAAGGAGAGGCGGCTAGCCTAAGGGAGAAGATGGATCATATGATGAAGGCAAGAGAGGCTTTGGCAACCAAGACGTTGGAGACAAAGCTTCTCATCACCGAGCAAAAGAAGGTGGTCAAGCTTGCACACATTGAAGCAAAGCGTGAGGAGGCAGCCCGCAAGGCCGACTTGGAGGAGAGGATGCTCAAGGTGAAAGAAGCAAAGGTATGGAAAGAACTCATGGTGGAAGAGAAGGAGCACATGATGATGTGCAAGAAAGACATGGATGAAGAGCAATTGCAATGGTGGAAGGAGTACAAGGAGGACATCGCCGAGAGGAAGAGGATGTTCCGAGGGTCCTCCTCTACCTTTGTAGTTGACACTACCATGAGCGATGGCGGTGTCGACAACTCGCATGATGGTGGGGTTTGATGGTGGTGGAGTGGCCTAGCATATGGCACCGACGTGTAATTTTTTGGTGATGGTGCCAATGAGATGGGCAAGATGATGATTATGTGATGTAAAAACTACTAAACCATGCATCCATGATTATTACTTTTGTAGTATGTTTGATGATTCATTGTGTTTTTGTGTCATATTGTGATGAATATGTGACAGGTTTAGAGGTTGGGGTTGAGGCAAAGAATAGAACCCCTAAACCCTCAAACCCCTAAAACGGAATATTCTGTTACACGGGTTGGATTTAGGGGTTCTATTCTTTGCCCCTGTTTTTCAACCTGTAAATGTGTCCAAAACTTGCAAATCTCGGCCTGTAAATCCTAGAAAACTTTTACAGTTTTAAGGGTTCTACTAGACATGCTCTAATGGGTCACCAAGTGCTCGGTCAATGCTTCAGACTTGAGGTTGTAGAAAGTCAGCCCATGTGAGCGAGGCGCCGCTACAGCTCGCAATAGGCGGTATATACGGCAAACCCATCTTCTTCCTCTTCCGCTGGAAAATGAGTAAAGGCGATGCGAGCGAGACTAGGGTTTAGCACGCTCCTCCGAATCTCCTCCACCGCGGACTAGGCTGATCGATCGACATCTCCAAGGTTCAGCGGGGCCGGAGCTCCGGTCTATCCTCTATCGCCGCCGGGTCGTGCTGAAGCCTGAAGGTACCTCCTTTTCTCGGTGCTCCGGCCGTGTTCGTTGATTCCGCGATTCGACATGTACACGGTTTTTTTTTTGTCGATTCGCTTTCTTCCGGTAGTATCATCCATTTCAAAGTTAATTTTGTAAAGCCATTCTCCTACTAGGTAAAAAGTACGATTTCTGCAATCTAGGGTTGCATCAAATATCATTTATAGTTGAGGAAAACCGATTTAAGGACACGCACTGGTGTGGGCGTGTGGCGTGCTCACCTAATTTCGTTTCTTGTGAATTTGTAAGCACCAATTTGAGTAGTAATATATACGTGGGGATCCTCCCCCTGGTGAAGTTCTGAAAAAAATAAAATCGATGTTATGTAGTAGAGAATCATCTCTAATTCGTTTATATTTAAATCCCTTTCTTGCGAGGGAGCTACAAGTACTAATTTACATGCTCTGGTTTTCATGTGATCAATTTGGTGCCTCCAAATAAGTAGGTTCGGATTCAGAACGGGACTCTTGTCTTGTGGAGTTGCTTGCGTCAGTTCTAGTTTGTTTATTTGTATTTTCCGTGTTTTTTTCATTATTCAGGCTCTACTTATGGCGGTAGTTTAATTTAATGATGTGGCTTGTCGCTTCATTGTTTCTTACTAGCACACTAGAGACAGATAAGGTACTAGCCTACTTTAATTAATCTTCATTCTTATCAAGACCGCACAAGTTTTGGACGGATACAGTAAATGCTAAAAGTTCATTACTCCCTCCGGTTCAAATTAATTTCCTAAAAATTGATGTATCTACACACTAAAACATGACTAGATACATCTACTTTTGGGAAATTATTTTGAAATGGAGGGAGTAGTATTCTTCGTAATTAGTGTTGGCCAGTGTGATCTTCATCTTCACATGCTTTGTTCCGCTATCAAAAGTTTTAGTCCAGCTCTTCTGTTGTTTTCTGAAGCTTGATATTACCTGATTGGTACAGCTGAATTTGCTTGATGGAGGATCTACCAGAGGCTCTGGTGTCAGAGATTGTCAAGAAGATTAGCAGGACAAGTGATCTGAATTCTCTTTCCCTTGTGTCAAAGCAGCTCTACACGATTGAGGGGAATCAAAGGGGTGCTATCCGTGTTGGTTCTGGTCTTTGCACTGCTACAGAAGCACTGGTATCATTGTGTGCCCGGTTCCCAAATTTGTTGAAAGTTGAAATCGATTACTCTGGCTGGATACCTGGACATGGAAATCAGTTGGACAACAGAGGCCTCTTTGTGTTTTCATCTAACTGTTCCTCGCTGATTGACCTCACCTTAAGCTTCTGCTCATACATCGATGACTCTGGGCTTGGTTGTTTAGCTTATTGCAAGACATTGGCGTCTCTCAGTCTGAACTCCACACCCCAAATAACTTCAACTGGGCTTATCTCGGTTGCAGTTGGTTGCACGAGTCTATCAGCTCTCCGCCTTATTGATTGCGAGAAAATCGACAGCGTGGAGTGGCTGGAATACCTTGGTAAGAATGGATCATTGGAAGAGCTTGTAGTGAAGAATTGCAAAGGAATCAATCATCATGACCTCCTAAAGTTTGGTTCAGGATGGATGAAGCTCCAGAAGTTTGAGTTTCAGAGGAAAAATGGAATACATGATATTCATCCAGGTTATGAGTTCTTTGACCCCTATTACGATGCTCACGGCACGGATATATATGATTTCTGCTGTGAGAGTTTGAAGGATTTAAGGTTGGCGCGTATTAAAACTTCTCCAGAAATAGGACTTCGTGTTCTCTTAGGGAAGTGTAAATCATTGGAAAAGCTTTGCCTTGAGTATGTTCATGCCCTAAATGACAATGACATGATTGCATTATCCCAGAGATGCAGCAACCTTGGAAGCATCTCACTTTGGCTCTCACTTCAGCGCTACTATAGTGAAGAAGATGGCTACTGTGAGACCAGGACGTCATTTACGGATAAAAGCCTTTACGCTCTGGCGCTCAACTGTCCTATGCTTCAGATCGTAGACCTCAGATTTACAGGATGTTCTCCTGACTATCCAACAGAAATAGGATTCACACAGAAGGGTTTTGTGGCACTCATTCAGTCCTGCCCAATTCGTGTTCTTGTGCTGAACAATGCCAACTTCTTTGATGACGAGGGTATGAAGGCACTTTCATCCTCACCATATCTGGACACACTTGAACTTATATTGTGTCATGCGGTAACTGATACTGGGATGCGCTTCATTGCACACGCACCATCCTTGAGTAATCTCACACTTCGGGCATGTCATAAAGTGACTGATGCTGGAGTGACTGAACTGAGACGTGCACATAAGTTAGAATCTTTGGTTATTGAGTATTGTGGTGAGGTCTCTCTGCAAGCTGCGCAGGGTGTTACCAAGTCAGTTCACTACTCCAGCAAGTACTCAAACGCCCTTATGAGGAAAATAGTTTTGGGTGGTGCCTGATGGAGTGGTCTCCCAAGTTCTCAGTATGAATTTGCTGGTAAAGTCATTAAGTTGTTGACTGTTCACCATTGGACAAGGCTGTGCATCATTTGACCAGAGTATAAGTTCACTTCTCTGACCTTTACTGCAATGATTGTCCTGTATGACAGTCTAAATGTCTAGCGTTGAAACTTGGGACGGCATCTGGTTAATGAAACAAATATTAGTCATCACATGTGTGCTATCTACGTCTGTAATTCTAGTTGCTCATTTTCTACTATCTGTAGCCATTTTGAAATCCGCATGGATCGTCCCCAAGATTCCAAATTTTTGTTGTGGATGAAGTATATTACAAATTGTTTTTATTGTTTTCATTTATGCAAATGTCAGGCACCCTTCTTAATTACGAAAGTGATTATGAAGACATGTATATCTGCCTTGCTATTTTCGCGTGGCATATGCTTTAGTGTAGTAATAATGGTCAAAGTTTTGTTGATATTGATTCTATTTGACGATGTCTTTTCATTGCTTCTCAAAACATAAGTTACTAGTTACTAGCATATCTTATAGTATGCTGAATTACAGCTGCATCACTTCTCGGGAGATTGTGGGCATGCATTATCTGACTAGCGGGAGTTGTTGGAGCACAGGCTGAAACCTGATTAGTGAGGTGTTATCGGTTGGAAGGATATTCAGGCCATCATCTTCGATACCATGCGTTGCCCGACTAGTGAAAGTTAATGGAGCACAAGCTGAAACTTGAGGATTTTGAGTATGTAGTGTGAAACGCTATGTTTTCTGGCTGAAGTCTAGCATGTTGCTGAAGCTGAAGATTCGCTGTTTTAGAGGTCCTTCCAGCAGTGCCTTCCAGGATGGCTAGGTGAGCATCTACAGCAGTAGTCCTGTGATGTTTCTCGATTCTATCCACAAAATACTACCTCCATCCCAAAGCTTAAAGCTTATGTTATTTTTAAAAAACAAACTATACTTACCTTTTACCAAAAATCATTAATATGTAAAATACAAAGTTAATATAATTAAATAGATAATGAAATATATTTTCGTATGGTATCTAAAAATATTATATTTGTTGATAGATTATTTTGATTAAATTTTACTTGGTTTGACATATTTTTAAAAAATTGTACAACCCTTAAGCTTTAGGACGGAGGTAGCAGTTGCCAAGTTTTCGTTCTCTTTTGGTGTGATGCTCTCGCTGACTCACCGTGTGTAAAAAAAGTGTCAGATTGTGTGACGGAAGGCATATCAGCCTGCTGGTAACACTCGCATCCTGGTTAACGAAAGTGTAACCAGTTGCCTTCTTCTCTCCTAATAAAGACTGTTTATATATTGCAAATAAATGTTAAAAAGATTGCTATTTTTAACTTGTATAATCTGACAAAGCCTGGAAGGTTTTTTTTTTCTTTGAACGAATGCTTAGAGTTGGAAAACATTCCTCCCTACTCACATTTTCTTTGCGGGGAACATTCCTCCCTACTCACATTACTATATTAGGAACATTTTGAGCCACCTCTTAATAGAACGAGGCAAAGCTTTTACATTCGTTCCAAAAAAACATAAGCCACCATTTTCCGAAATTATAACTTTTGTGTCAAGTCTTATAAAATCATAACTGCAAGAATAGAACAAGGCGGGCTCACATATGAGCGCGGAAATGTCAAAAATACGCCAAGAACGACATATGATGTGGACCAATTTTTATTTTAGAGCTGGAGGCCTTACATAGAGTTCGAAAGAAACGTTGTTCTTTGCCTTTTCACTCTCGCATTGTTGTTCCATTTCACTCTCGCACTGTTGTGACTGGTAGATAGAGATAGAGTGAGAGCATCTCCAAAAGAGGCGCGAAACGGTGCACCATCGCGTTTCAACTGTTTTTTGCCGCGCGCGCACCCTCCCTGCAGCGGACTCGCCAAATCGGTGAGGAAAAGAAATCTTTTCCCGCGCGCGCTATCACGGCATCCCGAGCGCCAAACTTGCCGTGTCGCTTCGCGCGCGCTATAAAGTGCCGCGTGCGCGCAACAAACCGCCACGGAAAGTTACACCGCTTCGCCTCGCCCCGCCGCTTCCCCGCGCCACGCGTCGCCGCCGCTCTCCTTCGTCGCTGTCGCCTCCGCTCCTTCATTGCCGGGATGCCGTCGCGCCGCTGCGCCGCTGCGGATCGTCCGGTTTTCGCGACGTCCGAGCGTGTCCGAACGGGACGTTCTACGCGGAGATTCGGCCGGCGGCTTTCGCCTCACCCTTGGCACCTACAACACGCCGGGGCTGGCGGCGCGCGCCTACGACACGGCAGCGTGGCGATTCCGGCGGCCACGGCGCGACCTCAACTTCCAGGACGTCGAGTCGCTGGAGGAGACGGAGTTCCTAGCGCCCGCGCCGTGCCTCGTCAACGAGGAGGACCGTCGCCGCCACCGCCAGGCGCAGCGTCGGATCGCCATCGCCGAGCGCGACGAGGAGCTGATGCGCCAGTGGAGGGCACAGTTCCCAGCGACGTCGACAACACGGAGGCCTTCTTCGCCGACCTCATGGCGCAACGTAGGTCATTCAGGCGCCGTCGTCGCGCCATCGCCGAGTTCAAGCTTGACAACCCGAACACGACTTGGGCCGACAATGACCCTCGCTGGGACGACGTTTGGACTGAGGCAACCTCCGACGACGAGTAGACTATATTTTTTTTATTATTTCAATGTTTTTTAGATCTTCTGTTTGGACTATGTTAAATCAAAATGTGGTTCTGGCGCTGTAAATTAGCGCTTCCGTTGCAGGGCGCTTTTTCAGCGGGCCACCCGCGCTGCGAAATAGTAGCTCTGGTGGAGGGTATTTCGGCGCAGCGCGCTAAGTGTTTGTAGCGCTCGCGAAGTTGGTTTTGTGGCATTTGTGTATGCACCCACCTTGTCAAATTATTTAATCATTTTTTTGCGAATGAAATTATTTAATCATTAATCAGGCACTCACTGAAACTTTGGCATAGAAGCTGTGGTTTACAAAAAGTAGCACAAAAATTGCGCCTTTGTGAAAATGACGACATAATGTTTGGAAATGCCAAGTATGAACAGAGACTTACTAACAAACCCAACGGTTAAGAACTGAATTAACATTTTCTATAATTATTTTGGTCAAGTTAGTCACGGGGCCACTACTCTCAGTTAGGTCACATGAATATGTGAATATCCGTATATACATCTTCTTCTCCTAACACTATATATTTCTTCCCTCAAAAACACTATATATTTCTTATTAACTACTCCGTAGATCATTTTTTTTCTTCTCATAGGTAATGCAGGAGCTCTCCGCCATCTGACGAGATTCCGTGCAAGTCGCCTACACAGCTATGCACTCTCCCACACCGCCACACGGGTTGCGGCCCCATAACTCCAGGTTCCTTTTCTATTTCTTTCTCTTTTATTGTTTTTACCGTCTTCTATTTTTATTTTCCTCTACTATTTTTCATCTTTGATGTTTCCCTGTTTTATTTTTATTTTCCCAGGTAAATACGTAACTTCTTTTTTAAAATCTTCAACTATATATCGCTTATTGCAAGTCATACTAGTAGGAGCTCAGCTGCACACTACGCTGCTACGCACTCTCCCACATGGCTTGCGGCCCCATAAGACTGGTCATAGTGGGGAGTAACTTAGAGCAAGTTTAATAGTATAGCCAGCTGCTGGCTATAAGCCATGTGCCCTGTCATTTGTAGCTAACATAGAGCCAACATGTATAATAGTGAGCTATAATTATGTACTACTTTATCAATGGATGGCCCATATTTCACTCTCACAAAGTGCCTAGGAGCACGTTCTAGAGCTGGCTTTTGCATAAGAGTCCACTCCTCTTCTCTCTCCTCCTCTCTCTCCTCCAACTAAACATGAATATATTATTTTAATCCTTATAGCCAGCTGACTAGGACTTATTATACTTGCTCTTAGACTAGTAACATATGTCATGTTACTAGTCTAAGTTACTACCTTCATAGTGGGTAGTAACTTATATGTGGTGTGCATTGTGTCATTTATTATGTTGTAGACTCATCTTATCTTGGAGTGTGTGATGTTATGGTAACATAACTAGTTACCACCTCACTCTCTTTCTTCATTTATTGACATGCCATGTCACCAAAATGTCTTGAGATGTGTGATGTTACTAGCTATGTTACTCCCACTATGAGCAGTCTAACTCCAAGTTGATTTATTTATTTTTCTTTATTGCTTTTATCCTCTTCTATTTCTGTTTTCCTCTACTATACATTTCTTTATTATTTAAAAATCTTATTTAAATACATGGTAATTTTTGTTGATATACTCGAACATTTTTTATTCTACGTGGAAGACTTGTTTTTGTAAACATGAACATATTTTACAGCACCAGCCAATTTTAATCCTACTTATATGAAATTACTGAGATTAATATATTTCTGAGATTTATAAAAAAAAACCTGATAATTTGTCGCGTCAAGTGCTGGGCCAATGCTTCAGAGTTCATACTTGCGGGGGTAGGAAGGCAGCACAACGTTCCTGGGCTGACCCAGGTGAGTGAGGCACCGCTACAGATCGTAGTTGGCCCATCTTCTTCTTCCTCTGGAAAAGATGAAATGCGATGCGAGCGAGACTAGGGTTTACACTCTCCTCCGAAGCTAAAAAGAAGCACTCTCCTCCGCCGCGGACCAGTCTGATCGATCAAGGTCGAGCGGGGGCGGAGCTCCTAGGTTATATTGTATATCGCCGCTGTTTTTATCTCCCTGTCGTGCTGAAGGTACCTCCTTTTCTTGGTTCTCCTGCCCCTGTTCGTTGGTTCCTCGATTCGGCACGTACATGTTTTTTTTTTCTTTCGATTCGCTTTCTTGATTGAGACCTGCCAGAGGGAAACTGGCAGCATCATCCATTTTAGTTGTAAAGCCATTCTCCTGGGTAGAAAGTGAAGCTTTTTGCGATGGTTGCAGCAAACAGTACTAATTTCTTGTTGAACAGATACTAGATCGGGTGGTATCAATTGATGAAGTACACCCTGTGTACTCAGCGGTTGAGGAATTATAGGGGCACGATCTGCTGTGGCCTGATCACCTAGTTTCGGTTCATGCAAATTTCTAAGCACCAATTCCAGGAATATATACATCTGGGGATCCTCCCCCCTGAAATTCTAAAAAGCAAAGCTGGGCATTATCTAGTAAAAATCATCTCTAATTTGTTTCTGTTTAAATCCCCACTTTCTTGCGCGGGAGCTACTAGTGCTAATTTTCATGCTCTTGTTTTCATATGATTATAAGTAGGGCCAGATTCAGCACAGGAGTCTTGTCTTGTAGAGTTGCTTGCGCCAATCACTGAACTTTTCTTTGTATTCTCTTCGGTTGTTATTCAGGCTCTGCTATTTATGGCAGTATTTTCAGTTAATGATGGGACTTGTAGCTTCATTGTGTCTTATAGCAATCTGGAGTCCGATAAGGTGCTAGCTACTGTAATAGTTTAATTAATGTCCATTCTTATGAATAACGAACAAGTTTTTGACGAATACAGTAAATGCGCAAAGTTCATCAGTATATTCTATATTCTTCATAATGTGTGTTGCCAGCATGATCTCCATGTTCACATGCTTTATTCTGATATCATAGGTTTTAGTCCAGCTTTTCGGTTGTTCTCTAAACCATGATACTACCTGATTCGTACAGCTGAATTTGCTCGATGGAGGACCTACCAGAGGCTCTTGTGATGGAGATTATCAAGAAGATCACCAGGACAAGTGATCTGAATTCTCTTTCCCTTGTGTCAAAGCAGCTCTACAAGATAGAGGGGAATCAAAGGGGTGCTATCCGTGTTGGTTCTGGTCTTTGTGCTGCTACGAAAACACTGACATCATTATGTGCCCGGTTCCCAAATTTGCGGAAAGTAGAAATCGATTACACTGGTTGGATACCTGGACATGGCAATCAGTTGGACAACAAAGGCCTCTTTGTGCTTTCATCTCAATGTTCCTCGCTGATTGACCTCACCTTAAGCTTCTGCTCATACATCGATGACTCTGGGCTTGGTTGTTTAGCTTATTGCAAGACATTGGTGTCTCTTCGGCTGATCTCTGCACCACAAATAACATCAATTGGACTCTTTTCGGTTGCAGTTGGTTGCACGAGTCTATCTGCTCTCCACCTTATTGATTGCAAGAAAATCAGCAGCGTAGAGTGGTTGGAATACCTTGGTATGGATGGGTCACTGGAAGAGCTTGTAGTGAAGAACTGCGAAGGAATCAATCATCATGACCTCCTAAAGTTTGGTTCAGGTTGGATGAAGCTCCAGAAGTTTGAGTTTGAGAGGAAAAGAGGAAGATTTGATCGTCTTCCAGGTGATAAGGTCTATGACCCCTTGTACGATGCTCACGGCATGGATATATATGACTTCTGCTGCGAGAGTTTGAAGGATTTAAGGTTGGCGCATATTGAAACTTGGCCAGAAATAGGACTTCGTGTTGTCCTAGGTAAGTGTAAAGCATTGGAGAACCTTTGCCTTCAGTATGTCCGTGCCCTAAATGACAATGACATGATTGCATTATCCCGGAGCTGCAGCAACCTTAAAAGCATCTCACTTTTGCTCAACCTTCAGCGCTACTATATTGATGACGGCTATTGTGAAACCAGGACGTCATTTACTGATAACTGCCTTTACGCTCTAGCCCAAAACTGTCGTATGCTTCAGACCGTTGACCTCAAATTTGAAGGATGTTCTTCTGACTGGCCATCAGAAATAGGATTCACACAGAAGGGTTTTCTGGCGCTTATTCAGTCCTGCCCAATTCGCGTTCTCGTGCTAAACACAGCCAACTTCTTGGATGACGAGGGGATGAAGGCCCTCTCATCCTCACCACATCTGGAGACACTTGAGCTTATATTTTGTTCTGCGGTAACTGATGCTGGGATGTTCTTCATTGCGCACGCCCTATGCTTGAGAAATCTCACGCTTCGGGTGTGTCATCAGGTGACTGATGTTGGAGTGGCTGAACTGGGACGTGAATGTAAGTTAGAGTCTTTGGTCATTGAGTATTGTGGTGAAATATCTCTGCAAGCTGCGCAGGGTGTTGCCAAGTCAGTTCACTACTCCAGGGACTGTTCAGCCGCCTTTATGTGGTAAATTGGTTTGGGTGGCACCTGTTGATGAAGGATCTTCAGTATAAATTTGCTTCTGAAGTCATTTAAGTTGTTGAGTGTGCACCATTGGACAAGGCTGTGCATCATCCGACCCAGATTAATTTCTCTGAACTTTGTATTGCCTTCTACCTTTACTGCAATGCTTCTTGTGTATGGCATCCTAATGATGAAACTTTGGATGTCATCTTGTTGCTCAATTTCTAGTCTCTGTAGCTTCTTTGAAATCCGCATGGACGGCCCCAGGATGCCTTGTTTTTGCTGTGGATGCAGTATATGACCGTTTGGTTTTTATTGTTTTATTGAACAAATGTCATGAACCCTTTTTTATTACGAAAGTGATTCTGGAGACATGTATATCTGCCTGCTATTTTTGTGTGGCATATGGATCAGTGTAGTAATAATGGTCAAAGTTTTGCATGGACATTCTACCAATGCGGCATGATTGTTTTGTTGATGTTAATTCTAATTTTGCATGTCTTTTCATCTCTTCTCAAAAAGATAAGTTACTAGTTATGAGCATATCATATAAGATGCTGAACTGCTACATCGTTGGTCCAGTTTCAGCAAGAATGTTTATGTTTGGCGTTCTTAAATCTCACTGGGAGTGGATGTCCCAGATGATATAGAAGATTCGGCATCTGACAGTAGCGAGATGTTATCAATTGGAAGGATGTTCAGGCCATAAACTACGGCACCTGCATCACTCTGGAGATTGTGACCATGCATTACCCGACTAGCGTAAGTTGATGGACCACAGGCTGAAACTTGTGGATTGCAATTTTGATTGCCTACCGCGAAAAGCTTTGTTTTACGCCTAAAGTCAACAGGCACCACCTTAGTATGCTGCTGAAGCTGAAGATTCCCTGATTTGGAGGTCTTTCCAGAATGGCTATGTGAAATTCTCACAGTTGATGGGCTAAGCTACTGGCTGAAGTTGGTATCACTGCCACAAGGTTTGCAATGCTTAACTGCACTGGAGAAGTTGACCAGCACTTGCTGTAGCTCTGTGCCTGCCTAAAGGCCAACATGGAAGAAAGAGCCTGAATGGCAGATTGTGTGACGGAAGGCATATCAGCCTCTCACCAAAAGCTGTGCTGCTGGTAACACTCGCATTATCGTTATTGAAAATGAAACCAGCAGTCGTCCTTTTCTGTCTTATTACAGAAACGATCATATGTTGGAAATAGATGTTAAAGTCTTGTGTTTAGATGCATTTATAGATAAGAAGGTTATATGTAGCAGTTTAAGAAAAGACCAGCATCGTGTGCCATATAACTCGACCCAAGAAAACTAGTCTAGGGGAATACATGGTGGCTGGTGAAGACCCCGGGCACGCCTCGGCCGTGATGTCGTTGAACAAGGATGTCACCGATGGATGCGCGTTATCGAAGACAACAGCGTTCTAGTGTTTTCAAATTCACCATGTAGTGAGCATCATTATCGACGAAGCACCCTTGCGCAACTAGCGAGGAGCGGTCCGCACCACCAGCGACCACCACTCCGTGAAGTCACCCTCAACTGCCGGAGACCCAAAGGTGGATCGGATCCACGAGAGGACCTCATACCATACCGTCTTGGAGAAGGAGCAACCGGTGAGAAGGTGCGCATGGTCTCCACGAACTAGTAGCAAAGCGGGCTGCGCTTCCAGCTGAGCGCAGCGTGGTAGCTTCTCACTCGTCCAACATCTATTAAGGCAGGCTAGCCAGAAAAAACTCCACCCTAGGAGGCACCCATGTTTTTCAGTTTAAACTCCGCGACCCTGATAGAACCGCCCCATGATGAGGGTGTCGTAATAGGAACAAGAAGAGTATTGTGTGTCCGTCGCCCACCGCCAAATCAGCCTGTCCTAGTCTGTCGATAGTTGTATGCCCCTAAGCCTGCCCCACAACTCCACGTGGGCAAGGGCACTCGGCACACCCACTATGTCAGGAATCCAAGAGTACTCCATCAATGCTTGTTGGATCATACACGCCTTCCTACAACGCTTAGGAACTAGCGCGTAGACCTCCGGCGCAACCTTCCTAATGAATTTACTGTCCAACCATCTATCCTCCCAAAAGAGGGTAAATTCCCTACGCCTACCACCAGAGGTGGAGGCTACGAAGAAATCCTGCTCCATCTGCGAGAATTGCATGTCAAGCCCACACCAAGGTTGCAAGGGTTTGGCACGTATCCTCCACAGCCAGCGAGCCAGCGCACCCTGAGGCTGATGGCTCTGCAGGCGAGGTCCGGGATCCCCAGGACTTTATAACGCAGCGGGTGGCACACCCTAGACCAATTAACATGGCAGTGACCACCATTGGCATATGCCCTGCCAACCCAAGGTCACCGCCAATCGCCACCGTGCGCAGCTCAAGGGGCACCACCTATTCCTTCGCACTCCAGCGCGGACGCGTCACCTCCACAACGCGACGTACCACCGGTAGGATCGGTGCCACAGGGGCTACCGAGCGGGCATCGCCTAATCCGTGGCTGTCACGGCACAACTGGTCATCGCAGAGCTTGATGGTGGCCCTTGGCGACGCCATCTCACGGCGCGACGCAGCAGCACCCCTGCGCGGTGCCTCCTTCCAGCACGGCGCCGCAGCCCTTCTCACACCCACGGGCGCGTGACACGCCGTAGGAGCACGCGCGCGTGACACATGCGCCGCGTCCTCAATCCTTGCACGTGGTTCCATGGCAGCCTGGCACACGCGCACGGTGGCCGATGGCACCGTCATCCATGCGGTGCCCTAGCCCATTTTCGTTTACCCTCTTCCTCGCAGGCTCGTTGCCGTCGTCAGGTAAGCGCGGCCTTGGAAGACGGGGGAGTGAGCACTCCCTTAGTATGTGCCCCACCTCGCCGCAACCGAGGCACGCTAGCCCCGTCCTGCAATCGATGATGCAGTGTCCCGGATATGTGCATAGCAAGCACAAACCTTGGAACTCTGCTTAGGCGTTGGTGTCACGTCCTAGGCACGCTACCTTCGCTGTCACCTTCTTGCCGCCGCGGCCCCTGACGCGCTTGCGGGTGACGTTTGTGGGTTCTTCTCACGGTGCTTCTTCTCCATCCTCGAGCGGGTCCTCCGAATCATCGAGCTTGTCGATGGCCGTACGCTCCTCCTCGCAGAAGATTTCCGACCGTACCTCCAGGCGTGCCCGGGAAGACCCCGGTTCATCAACTAGTGCCACCGCTCGCCCACCGGCTGAACGCGGGGTTTCCTCAGAGTCAGATCCATGCCCACCGCGTCACAACTTTCCCACCAGAAAGCGCGTAGCAGTACGAACACGGGGTTTCCTCCGAGTCAGATCCACGCCCACCGCGCCACCTATCCTCGTGGCCACGCGGGCTCGCCACTAGGGAGGGGGAAGGGGACAGGGATGGGGTAGGGGACGGAGGGGCCATGGCCAACCGACGAGTAAAGGGAAGGGGCCCTCGCCTCTGCTCGAGCACTCTCCCTTTGCGCTCTCGCTCTGCGCTCCTATTTTTCTTTTAAAATGATTGATTGCTATTTTTAATGTGTAACTTTTCTTAGAACACATGGAAGGATTTTGTTTTTGATTGAATGCCTAATTTAATGTTCGAGATTTCTATTTTTTTTACGAAACACAGTACAAAAGCATACACTCACCTCTATAAACGCACGCACACAAACACATGTTACCCATATGAGCACCTTTAAGAGACTGCGTTCAAAGAACTGATCCGATGAGTCTTGTAACACAGTACATTCTACCTCTATAAGTACCTCGGGAAGACTAAGTCTATTTGGCAGGTCTGGACCTCGGAAAGACTAAGTCTATTCGGCAGGTCTTCGAGACCTAGTCATGGTAGTTGACGTGTCTGTCAATAAGTTGTAAAAAGATACGAGTATAAAACTAGTAGTAGCAAAATAAATTGTCCATAACCAAATACTACTCCAGAGGAAAATAATGGCTCAATTTGTTTTTTAGGGGAAAATAATGGCTCAAATGTTAACACTACGTCGAGTGTGAGAAGCCAGCAGCCCAGCACAAGGTTCCAGGGCTTGGCCCGTGTGAGCGTGGCGCCGCTACAGCTCGCCATAGGCGGCACGACCCATCCTACGCCAGAGACGAAGGGCGTTGCGAGCGAGACTAGGGTTTACACTCTCCGCCGCTGCGGACTAGGCTGATCGATCGAGCGGCGGCGAAGTTCCCCTCCTACGTTCTATTCCCTATCGCCGCTGTTCCTATCTCCCGGCCGTGCCGAAGGTACTGCCGTTTCTTGGTTCTCCTGCCCCCTCTTCGTTGGTTCCCCATCGACATGTACATGGTTTGCTTTTTTCGATTCGCTTTCTTGATTGAGACTTGCCAGAGGGAAACCGGCAGCATCATCCATTTTAGTTGTAAAGCCATTCTCCTAGGTAGAAAGCATGCTTTTTTGTGATGGAATATTAGCCTAGGTTGCAGTAAACAGTAGTATTAATTTCTAGTTGAACAGGTACTAGATCGAGTGGTATCTACTGATGACAACGCCCTGTGGACTCATCGGGGTAGGATTTATAGGGACGCGCTCTGGCTGTGGCCTGACCACCTAACTTCTCTTCATGCGAATTTGTAGCCACCAATTTCAGGAATATATACAGGTGGGGATCCTCCCCCCTGAAGTTGTAAAAAACAAAGCTGGGCATTATCTAGTAAAAAAATTATCTCGTATTCGTTTTTGTTAAAATCCCTACTTTCTTGCCTGGGAGCTACAGTGGTAATTTTCATGTGATTAATTCGGTGCCTCCAAATAAGTAGGTTTAGATTCAGCACGTGAGTCTTTATCTTGTAGAGTTGCTTGCGCCAGTGACTCATTTTTTCTTTGTATTCTCTTCGGTTGTTATTCTGGCTCTGCTACTTATAGCAGTTGCTTCAGTTAATGACGGGCTTGTAGCTTCATTGTGTCTTACTAGCAATGTATAGTTAGATAAGGTGCTAGCTACTGTAATAGTTTAATTAGTGTCCCTTCTTATGAATAATGAACAATTTTGTGACGAATGCAGTAAATGTACAAAGTTCTTCAGTATATTCTTCACAATGTGTGTTGCCAGCGTGATCTCCATGTTCACGTGTTTTATTCTGATGCCATATAAGTTTTAGTCCAGCTCTTTGGTTGATTTCTAAACTTTGACACTACCTGATTCCTGCAGCTGAATTTGCTCGATGGAGGACCTACCAGAGGCTCTGATGACAGAGATTATCAAGAAAATCACTAGGACAACTGATCTGAATTCTCTCTCCCTTGTGTCAAAGCAGCTCTACAAGACCGAGGGGAATCAAAGGGGTGCTATCCGTGTTGGTTCTGGTCTTTGCACTGCTACAGAAGCACTGACATCATTGTGCGCCCGGTTCCCAAATTTGCGGAAAGTGGAAATCGATTACTCTGGTTGGATACCTGGACATGGCAATCAGTTGGACAGCAAAGGTCTCTTTGAGTTTTCATCCCACTGTTCCTCGCTGATTGACCTCACCTTAAGCTTCTGCTCATACATCGATGACTCTGGTCTTGGTTGTTTAGCTTATTGCAAGACATTGGTGTCCCTCAGGTTGATCTCCGCACCACAGATAACGTCAATCGGGCTTTTCTCGGTTGCAGTTGGTTGCCTGAGTCTATCTGCTCTCCACCTTATTGATTGCGAGAAAATTGACAGCGTAAAGTGGCTGGAATACCTTGGTAGGAATGGATCGTTGGAAGAGCTTGTAGTGAAGAATTGCGAAGGAATCAATCATCAGGACCTCCTAATGTTTGGTTCAGGATGGATGAAGCTCCAGAAGTTTGAGTTTGAGAAGAAAAGAGGAAGATTTGATCTTCTTCCATGTGGTGATGTCTTTGACTCCACCTACGATGCTCACATGACGGATATATATGATTTCTGCTGTGAGAGCTTGAAGGATTTGAGGTTAGCACGCATTAAAACTTGGCCAGAAATAGGACTTCGTGTTCTCCTAGGGAAGTGTAAAGCATTGGAGAACCTTTCGCTTGAGTATGTTCTTGCCCTAAATGACAATGACGTAGTTGCATTATCCCGGACCTGCAGCAACCTTAAAAGTATCTCACTTGGGCTCAACCTTCAGCGCTACTCTAGTGATGTCAGCTATTGTGAAACCAGGACGTCATTTACTGATAACAGCCTTTATGCTCTAGCCCTAAACTGTCGCATGCTTCAAATCGTAGACCTTAAATTTACAGGATGTGCTGCTGACTGGCCATCAGAAATAGGATTCACACAAAAGGGTTTTCTGGTGCTCATTCAGTCCTGCCCAATTCGTGTTCTTGTGCTAAACACCGCCAACTTCTTGGACGATGAGGGGATGAAGGCCCTCTCATCCTCACCACATCTGGAGACACTCGAGCTTATATCTTGTCCTGCGGTAACTGATGCTGGGATGCGCTTCATTGCACACACCCCTCGCTTGAGTAATCTCACACTTCGGGTGTGTCATGAGGTAACTGATGTTGGAGTGGCTGAACTGGGACGTGCACGTAAGTTAGAGTCTTTGGTCATTGAGTATTGTGGCGAGGTTTCTCTGAAAGCTGTGCAGGGTGTTGCCAAGTCAGTTCACTACTCCGAGAAGTGTTCAGCTGCCCTTAGGATGAAAATAGGTTTGGGTGGTGGCTGTTGATGCAGTGGTCTCGAAAGCTGGTTATAAATTTGCTGCTGAAGCCATTGAGTTGTTGAGTGTGCACCATCTGACCCATATTCACTTCTCTGAACTTTCTGCTGCCTTCTACTTTTGCTGCGATGATTTTCCTGTATGGCATTCTACTAGTGATGAACTTTGGTCGGCATGTGATGAATGCAACTTTAATAGCAGCCACGGCTTGTGTACTATGTACTGCTATTCTGGTTTCTTCATTTCTACTCTCTGTAGCCGTTTCGAAATCTGCACAAACGGGCCCAAGATTCCCTGTGTGCTCTTGATGAGTACATGACCGTTTGGTTTTATTTATATTAGTTAAGGATAATGTCTTGAATCCTTTTTTTACAGTGGAAGTGATTTTGGGGACCGTGCAGCTCAAAGCAGGGTTTCTGATTTTCTGAATTCTGATTTCTACTAGCGCTCTCCACCATCCTTTTCTTGTAGGAGCTAACAGGACAGTTCCTTCCTGGTCATGTGTTTAGTCCTGAGCATTGTTTACAGGACGCAATAAACCAAGGTAATTTACACAGGGAGCTCCTTTATAGGAAAAACGGTAGGAAGTGGTCACGGTATTTCTTGGCCCCCTTATAGGAAGCACGTGTCTTTTTCTGGAGAGCACCGTGCCTCTGTTAGTTGTTCGAAATTCTCTTCCAAAAATGCTAGTGGAGGAGTTCACCGCTCACATCAGGTTCTCAGGCAAAATTGACTGAAACTGCCATTAGTTGCATTCATTCTGCTCATATGAATAGCATTTGCACTGTATTTGTAGCTCTTCAGAATGCCAGTTTACATGGCTGCGCGCTTCTTGCTGTAATTTGTAAATTGTACTTGAGCTGAAATGCATCGTCTTTCCCTTGTTCAAAAAGAAAATGAGTGAAAAATAGGGAGAATGCATCTTTTTTACTAGCTTAACCTATATTGCACATGATAACCCGGTAAAATATAGTTTATTTGGCCGGTTTTATTTTTAGGTGCTTTCAGTTTCGTGCTGGCCTGGCAGAGGAGCTCGTGCAGACAACCGATTTACAAGTGTTGCAACTAATCGGGTACCAAATACCAACCACGTCCTTTGTATACCCATTGTTTTTGCCGATTGCTCTACACATCTTTCTTTCCAACACTACGTCACAGCATCAATTTAGGAAGTGTCCCTAAAAATCATCAAAATGCCCTTAATAATTTTTAAAGGCATTTTAAAAAGTATCAAATTTAATCGTGTTGCTACACTTTAAAAAAGAAAAGAAAGGAAATGGCGTACCCTGTAAGCTCTCACACATTGTGGGATCTTGGGAAAGGTATTTCTAGGCAACTTTTTTCATATTTTTTATCATGCAAGTAGGCTCATCGAAGCCCAAGACCTCTAGGACATAAGTGGAGATACTATACTCTATACCATTGCGCCAGTCATGCAGTTCAAAAATAGTATTGTTACACTTAAAAATGCCCCTAAAAGTGGTATTGTTGGAGGCACTTCAAAAATGCCCTTGAAAGTTGTAATTCTGGAGGCACTTTAAAAGTGCCCCTGAAATTGGATACATTTTCATGTATGCCTACGCAGGGGCGAAGCTCCCAATAGGACCAGGTAGGGCAGCTTCCTAACCTTAATTTTTGGTGAGCACATTTAGATGCATGTGTTTCTTCTGAATAATTTAAGTGGTCATAGTTGAAAACGAACTTCGTATGAGAAAGTTATGCATGTTTTAGTGAACATTACGCAAAACCGACTTTGGACCAAAAACTGGAAGTAGGTACCAAAAAGATAGACTTATTTTCTAGGTCAATGTAAAAAAGATTGCTTGTATTACAAAGATTTACCATGGATCTTACTATACGCAAGATAACCTTGAGCTATTCATGATTCATACACAAAGAATTGGAGACTTCAGAGATTTCTTGATATTTTAAAGGCATATCATGTTTTCTCTGATGACATCATTACCTCATTGAGTTGGTGTTGCTTTTACTGGTGATAATGATGACAATTTAAAGGGATTTCCCGACGATAAGGATCATTAAGACCGAGTTACATATCGAGCAAGGGATATCAACATACAAAAGATTTTTAAAAAGTAAAACTTTGCTATTGAGCTAACATTATTGGTATGTTTTTAGGTTATACTTATAGCCATATGTGTTTCTATTTTTATTGTACAAAGTGATTGTGTTAGAATCATATATAACATTATTTTCTTGAAAATATTTTGATATTTGCATCATTTTTTAAGTTTGCCCTACCTTAGATTATTTTCTTCCTTCGTCATTGTGCGCACGGGGCGTGTGGTGATTCTCTACTGCATGTAGTGAATCTCTACCGCATGGCAGGTCCCGGGCTGCGGATTCGTCCGGTTTGGCTTGTCGTGGCCAGTAATGCTTTAGCCGATATGTAGTTGAATTTGTGGGACATATGTGTCGTTTTTTCATATAACTTTTTATAGCATATATCTCATATTTTGTTAACTAAAATAATTATCAAAGTTTTGTGATATATGATTTTTGCATAGTTCACAATGTTTTGTAACTAGATCATGTTTTTTAAAAATAAGCATTCACCACAAACCTACGAGCATGATGTTTTATTTTTATTTTTTGAAACTTAGAATAAAATGATATTTTAACGGAAACTACAAATATAGCTCGGGCTAAATGTATGCCACTTTTCAAAAAAAATTTGAAAAGGATATTTTGAAGTTATATAAAATTATGTAAATAAATCTTGATGTTGATAACGATATGTTCTATCAACGTACAAAATCTGAACTCAAAACACCTTATATTTTGGGCCACATAAAAATTACAAAATCTGACAATTTTTGTAGGTTTTGAAATTTGCACTGTTCATTAGTTAGATTTTTACATATTTATTATTTTTGTATTGCATAAAATATAAAGTACTTTGAGTTGAAAATTTACACGTTTATAGAATACGTCATTACTTATGTCTAGAATTTTTCTTTTCAGAATTTTTTGGTACTATAAATTACCATTTTCAAAATTTTTAGAAAATGGCCTACATGAAGCCCGAGCTACAAAATACCGCACTAGACATTTTAATCATCTCCAAAAGTGAAACAAATCCCTATTCATCTCAAAATACCGCACATGCCAAAAGAACACTGAACTGGTTCTCCCCATTCATTTATCCGTAGCCAACCAACCAAACACTGAAGTGATCAAGTAAATGCTCCACGGAAATGCTTTACCCTCCGCTGCTGCCTAGGGCATAGGCGACGCGCTCTCCTCCGAATCTCAGAGAAAACCTCTCTCCGCCGCCACGGAGTAGGCTGATAGATCGCCATCTCCAAGCTCGAGCGGCGGCGCAGGTCCCGTCTTTCTTCTATTCTGTATCGCCGCTGTTTTCTTGGTTCTCCTGCCCCCTCTTCGTTGCTTCCCCATCGACATGTACACGTTTTTTTTTTCTCGTTTCGATTTCTTGACTAAGACTTGCCTGAGGGAAACCGGTAGTATCATCCATTTTAGTTGTAAATCGGCCTCCTTGTTAGAAAGTAAGCTTTTTGCAATGGAGGACTAGCCTAGGTTGCAGCAAACAGTATTTCTAGTTGAACTGATATTAGATCGGGGATATCTGTTGATATCTTGTTGAAGCTCATGCAGAAATCACAGAGATTCAAACGGATTTAGTGGTTTGTGAGGGAGAATAGAGAAGGGGATAGAGCTACAGTATGGGGAAATTTCTGGATCGTTGCCGATCCCTCTTTCTATTCTCTTCTATATATTATTATGTGTACATTTTACATTAAGGTCCTACTAGATACATAAATTTCAACTCACATCAACACCCCCCCTCAAGATGGGGCAAACACATCAAATAGACCCATCTTGGTACAAAACACAGAAAATGGCTTCTCTGGTAAACCTTTGGTTAAAACATCTGCTATTTGACTAGCTGACGTCACATACTCACATATGGTATACAGACTACTCCCCTGTCAAGTTTTTCTTTGATGAAATGACGATCGACTTCAACATGTTTAGTTCGATAGTGCTGCACTGGATTATTTGCAATATCAATGGCTGCTTTGTTATCACAATAAAGCATCAAAGGCTTACACTCGAATAATCTTAGTTCACTTAGGAGAATTTGCAGCCATAGTAGTTCACATATACTATGTGCCCCATGGATCTAAATTCAGCTTCAGCAGTTGATCTGGCTACCACGTTCTGTTTTTTACTTCGCCAAGAGACTAAGTTCCCTCCAACAAATGCACAATAACCAGATGTGGATCGCCGGTCATCTAGAGAACCAGCCCAGTCCGCATCGGTATAACACTCAACTTGTAAGTTTCCTTGCTTAGTGTAAAGAAGACCTTTTCCTGGGCAGCCTTTAAGGTACCGCAAGATTCTAGTGACAGCATCCATGTGAGCTGTTCTTGGGCTATGCATAAACTGACTCACAACGCTCACAGCGAATGCAATATCAGGGCGCGTGTGGGAAAGGTAAATTAACCTTCCCACAAGTCTCTGGTAGCGTTCTCTATCAATTGGGTTTCCCGCATCACTGCTTAGTCTATGATTCTGCTCAATGGGAGTAGCAGCTGGTTTTGAACCATACATGCCAGTTTCTTTGAGCAGGTCTAAAACATACTTCCTTTGTGTTAGAAATATACCTTTTGGTCCACGTGAGACTTCTATGCCAAGAAAATACTTCAAGTGTCCAAGGTCCTTGACTTCAAATTCCCGTGCATAGATGATGCTTCAGGCCAACAATTTCCCCGGTGTCATTGCCTGTGATCACAATATCGTCAACATAGACTATCAGGATAGCAACCTTATTGTTAGCATGTTTATAGAATAATGTGTGGTCAGCGTTGCTCTGTTGATACCCTCTTTTTAGAATAGCTTGTCTGAAACGATCAAACCACGCCCTTGGTGATTGTTTCAACCCATACAAGGAGCGATGCAGGCGTAACACTCTCTTTGTATTATAACTGGACTCAAACCCGGGTGGAATTTGCATATACACTTCTTCATGTAGATCCCCATGAAGGAATGCATTTTTACATCCATTTGGTAAATGCTCCAATCAAAATTCACCGCACAAGATATTAGAGTTCTCACAGAATTCATCTTTGCCACAGGCGCAAAGGTTTCTTCATAGTCTATACCGTAGGTCTGTGTATACCCTTTTGCTACAACGCGTGCTTTGTATCTGTCAATCTTACCCTCTGGTGTGTGCTTAATAGTAAACACCCATTTACAGCCTACTGGTTGCTTACCTGGTGGTAGATCTACGAGCTCCCAAGTTTTATTTTTTTCCAATGCTCTCATCTCATCCAGCATTGCTTCCTTCCATTTTGGATCATCTAAGGCCACTTTCCAGTCACGTGGTATGGAAATTGAATCTAGAGAAGCAATAAAACTTTGAAAGGATGGACTACAACACTTGTAATCTTTGAGATATTCTGGTGTGTTTCGTGTTCTAGCGGATTTTCTGGTGTGTTTCGTGTTCTAGCGGATTTTCTTAAGGCAATAGGTAAGGTATCTAATTGGCTATGTAATTGGCTATATCATGTTTGTAGTCTTTGAGATATTCTGGTGTGTTTCGTGTTCTAGCGGATTTTCTTAAGGCAATAGGTAAGGTATCTATTGAAGTAGACAATTGATTATCACTTTGCCTTGAAGTGCTAATAGGAGCTACCGAACTAGGAGGGGTAGTATTGGTACCTGGGTCCCCATGCATTGAAGACTCTTCACCTTGAGATAGAAGTGGCGAGGATCCTACCGCATCGCCCTCATCTCCATGACAAGAGTTATTATCACTAACACCATCATTTTCCTCCCCCTGGTTTTGAGTATCATTAGTAATTGACATATCACCTGAAGTAGGTGCAAGGACAAGGACAGGCCTTACATTATCACTCCCACCTTCTTGCTGCTCTTCAGGTGAGGATAAGGAAATACCAGACCCGGCATCAGGCCCATAATATGATTCATTTTCACGAAATGTTACATCCATACTCACAAAGAATCGATGCTCAGAGGGACACCAACATCTATAGCCCTTTTTCGAGGAAGAATACCCCATAAACACACATTTAAGGGCTCGTGGATCTACTTTTCCAACAGCATTTCTATAATCACCCAAAAACCTTCGGAGGGACAACAAACTCATTTGAATTTAAAAGACACTCTGTAGGAGTTTTATGAGCTAAAACACGAAGGGGCATGCGATTAATTAAATAAGTTGCAGTTTTAATTGCTTCACCCCACAGAAATTTCGGAACATTCATTGTAAACATCAAAGACCTTGCAACCTCAAGTAAGTGTCTATTTTTCCGCTCAGCCACACCATTTTGTTCTGGCGTGTTAACACATGTAGTTTGATGTTCTATACCATTTGAGGCAAGAAACTGATTAAAATCATGATTAACATATTCCGTACCGTTATCTGTGCGTAAGATTTTAACAGTGGCTTCATGCTGATTTTTAATAAGAGCACACAGATCTTTAAAAACAGATAAGACATCACTTTTATACTTTAGGAGATAAAGTCACGTGTAACGACTAAAGCAATCTATAAAGGTTACGAACCATCTATGTCCAGAAACAGAAACAACCTCACAGGGTCCCTAAACATCGGAATGAATTACTTCAAATGGTCTCTTACTTCTCAGACCGACGCTTGGGTAGGAGCCCCTGGTATGCTTTGCTAGTTCACAAGCATCACATACTAGGACATCCTTAGGACACGACTTAAACAAAGAAGGATAGACACCTGACATAGCTGTAAAAGAAGGATGACCAAGCCTACGATGATGTAACACTAACTCTTGACATGGTGATAAGAAGGATGTGAGAGCCACTTCGTCACTTCCATCGTCAAGGTAGTAGAGCCCATCATGCTCGGTCCCAGTCCCTAAGATTCTCCCCGTCTTTAGCTCCTGAAAAACACAACAAGTAGGATCAAACCAACCTCCACAATTAAGTGATTTTGCAATAGAGCTAAATGATAGGAGATTGACTGGGAATTTTGGAACATGTAAAACTGGAGATAATGACAATGAGTTTGTGCAACGGATGGATCCGCGTCCAACTATTGGTGCCATGGAACCATCTGCTACACGAACCTTGTCTTTACCCAAACAAGGTGTATACGAAAGAAATAGGTCTGAAGCCCCTGTCATATGGTTTGTAGCTCCTGTATCAATAATCCAAGGTTTTGACTTGGTGGTGGTGTTGGCTTGATAAGGTTTCATACCTTGGTGAGAGGTGGTAATGATCCTGGAATCAGCCTTAGAGGTGTCCTGGAAGGAAGATGAGCTTTCTGAGAGTTTAAGCATGGATTTGAATTCCTCAAGATCTCGTACATCTACCACCGGTGGCTCCCGCAAGGTTGTAATATGGTTACCTTGCCTTTTATTGACCCCTTGAACTCCCCCTGACCGAGGTTTCCATTTATCCCACCAAGGTGGGTAGCCATGCAACTCAAAACAAACATCCTTTGTGTGTCCATTCCTCTTACAGTGGTCACAGAACGACTTGCTTTTGTCTTTGACAAGGGACTTGGCGGTGCGGCGATATTGCATAGATAACGCTGCACGATTATCTCCACATTTCAGATCATCTTCTTTAGGTTGAGATAAGCGAGTCTCTTCCTCAAGTACACTGGATATAATATCATCAAGGCTGGGCCATTCTGTTTGGCAGAAAATAAGTTGCCGACGAAGATTAAATTCCATGTTCAGTCCATCAAGAAAAAGTTTGGCCACAATCGGCTCAAACCATTTATGATGGATGGGTAGATCTTGCTTGTCAACGGATTGAAAGGGATGATAATAATGTAGATCCCTGTACAGCCGCCTCGCCTCACCTGCATATTCTGTTATGGATTTGGTGCCCTGCTTTAAGTGAGTCAGTTCTTCCATGATGCGGTTTGCATGCATTTTGTTTGATTTTCCAGAAAATTGCTTCTCTAGAGATTTCCACACTTCAGACACACTTGACATTATTTCAACCTGCTGCCGTACTGTTGGTTCCATGCTTCCCAGCAGCCATACCAACACTCTGTCATTGTTCTGCTTTGTATAAGCATCACTGGTTTTCTGCTTTTCTTCATCACAATCCAGCATGCACTCATAACCATGGGAACTTAATATTAGTCGAGCATGGTGTGCCCAGCTGACATAGTCACCAGGACCTGACAATTTTACTGGATTTGGTTCGAGTGCATACTTGACAGTATCAGAAACTACTGATTTTGATTGTTGTTGTTCAAACAGTCTGCTGAGGAGTTCATACATTTTTTCCATGCTCGGATCCCCTGGCTTGTCCTTGGAGGAATCTCCCATTTTCTACTCAAAAAGCACACACGATCAACAATTATACTAGGGCCTGCCTCAAATTGCAATGCTCTAGGCTGATATGACCAAGTTCTCCTAAGCAATACTGCTTCTCAAGTCAACTCTAGATCAACACAGTGCTACACGTACCTCAAATATTTGTAGTTGAAAGGCAGAAGCATGTGAATAATAGAAGTCTGGAATAATGTACTGCAGCGACCAGAGGATGAGGATGACCTTGTCGCTCACACCTTGCCGAGTTGCAAGGACGTGCCTTGATCCGAGATCAGCAACAAACAACACTTTGAAGCAGCTTCACTCCGGCCAGACCACACAGGATCTGGAGTAAATCGTGGCCGCACCACCGCACGAGCACCACCAGCGCAATGGCGACGCAGGACCTCACGGGCGGCCGATTCTTGCTCAGTAAAACGGGGAGAAAACACAGGAACCGTCTTGCTCTGATACCATGTTGAAGCTCATGCAGAAATCACAGAGATTCAAACGGATTTAGTGGTTTGTGAGGGAGAATAGAGAAGGGGATAGAGCTACAGTATGGGGAAATTTCTGGATCGTTGCCGATCCCTCTTTCTATTCTCTTCTATATATTATTAGGTGTACGTTTTACATTAAGGTCCTACTAGATACATAAATTTCAACTCACACCAACATATCTACATGGACTCATCGTTTTTACTCAACCAATTTGAAGGGGCACACTCTGGTGTGGCGTGATCACCTAGCTTCCCTTCTCGCGAATTTGTAAGCACCAATTTGAGAAATATATACATACAGGTGGCGATCCCCCTACTTTCTTGCCCAGGAGCTACAAGCACTAATTTACATGCTCTTGTATCGTGATTAATTACGCGCCCCCACATAATTAGGTTCAGATTCAGCACTTGGATCTTGTCTTGCGTAGTTGCTTGCCCCATTTCTAGTTTGTTTCTTTGTATTCTGTTAGTTCATTGTTCATGCTCTGCTACTTATGGCGGTAGTTTAATTTAATGATGTGGCTTGTAGATTCATTGTTTCTTGCTAGCAATCTAGATATGGATAAGGTGCTTGCTACTTTAATTAATCTCCATTCTTATGAAGTTCGCACAAGTTTTGGACGGATACAGTAAATGCTCAAAGTTCCTCAGAATATTCTTCATAATGAGTTTTGCCATTGTGATCTCTAGCCTCAATGCTTTATTCAATACTGTCATAAGTTTTAGTCCAGCTCTTTGGTTGTTTTCTTAACCGTGCTATTACCTGATTTTCGTACAGCTGAGTTTGTTCAATGGAGGACCTACCGGAGGCTCTGATGACAGAGATTCTAAAGAAGATCACCAGGACCAGTGATCTGAACTCTCTTTCCCTTGTGTCAAAGCAGCTCTACAACATAGAGGGGAATCAAAGGGGTGCTATCCGTCTTGGTTCCGGTCTTTGCACTGCTACAGAATCACTGACATCATTGTGCGCCCGGTTCCCAAATTTGCGGAAAGTGGAAATCGATTACTCTGGTTGGATACCTGGTTGGATACCTGGACATGGAAATCAGTTGGACAGTAAAGGCCTCTTTGTGTTTTCATCTCACTGTTCCTCTCTGATTGACCTCACCTTAAGCTTCTGCTCATACATCGATGACTCTGGTCTTGGTTGTTTAGCTTATTGCAAGACATTGGTGTCTCTCAGGCTGATCTCCGCACCACAAATAACGTCAATTGGGCTATTTTCGGTTGCAGTTGGTTGCACGAGTCTATCTGCTCTCCACCTTATTGATTGCGAGAAAATTGACAGCATAGATTGGCTGGAATACCTTGGTAGGAATGGATCGTTGGAAGAGCTTGTAGTGAAGAACTGCGCAGGAATCAATCATCATGACCTCCTAAAGTTTGGTTCAGGATGGATGAAGCTCCAGAAGTTTGAGTTTGACAGAAAAAGAGGAAGATATGATGATGCTCTTATAGGTGATGAGGTCTATGACTCCTCGTATGATGCTCACAACATGGATATATATGATTTCTGCTGTGAGAGTTTGAAGGATTTAAGGTTGGCGCATATTAAAACTTGGCCGGAAATAGGACTTCGTGTTGTCTTAGGGAAGTGTAAAGCATTGGAGAACCTTTGCCTTGAGTATGTGTATGCCCTAAATGACAATGACATGATTGCATTATCCCGGAGCTGCAGCAACCTTAAAAGCATCTCACTTTTGCTCACACGTCAGCTCTACTCTAGTGATGTCAGCTATTGTGAAACCAGGACGTCATTTACTGATAAAAGCCTTTACGCTCTAGCCCTAAACTGTCGTATGCTTCAGATCGTAGAACTCAAATTCACAGCATGTGCTCCTGATTGGCCATCAGAAATAGGATTTACACAACAGGGTTTTCTGGTGCTCATTCAGTCCTGCCCGATTCGTGTTCTCGTGCTAGATACTGCCAACTTCTTTGATGACGAGGGGATGAAGGCCCTCTCATCCTCACCACATCTGGAGACACTCGAGCTTATAGTGTGTGAAGCGGTAACTGATGTTGGGATGCGCTTCATTGCGCACACCCCATGCTTGAGTAATCTCACACTTAGGATGTGTAACCGTGTGACTGATGTTGGAGTGGCTGAACTGGGACGTGCACATAAGTTAGAGTCTTTGGTCATTGATTATTGTCATGCGATCTCTCTGCAAGCTGCGCAGGGTGTTGCCAAGTCAGTTCACTACTCCATGGACCGGTCAGCCGCCCTTTGGAAGAAAATCGGGTTTGATGACGACTGGTGGATGAAGTGGTCACCAAAATTTTCAGTATAAGTTGGCTGCTGAAGCCATTAACTTGTTGAGTGTGCATATTGGACAAGGCTGGCAATCATCCAACCCAGATTCACTTCTCTGAACTTGTTATTGCCTTCTATCTGTGCTGCAATGATTCTCCGACAGTCTAGTGAGTACTCTCTTTACTAGTAGCCACCACGTGTGTACTATCTACTGTAATTCTGGTTGCTTAGTTTCTGCCCTCTGTAGCCGTTCTGAAACCCTCATAAACAGGCCGGCCCGACCGTTTAGTTTTATTTGTATTATTTAAGCAAATGAACCCATTTTTAGAATCGCGGGAGTGAGTTTGAAGTGTGTACTATCTGCCTGCTACTTTTCGCTTGACAATTTTGGTATGGATCAGTGCAGTAATGGTCAATGTCTCACAGGTACCTGTACTACAAAGGCTGCATGCTTCGTTTGTTGATATTGATTCTATTTGTGAATGTCTTCTCAAATAAAAGTTACTAGCATAATCGTTTGTCTCTAGATTCTAAGATGACAGTCAATGCACCCATCTCATGGATTCATTTTATCGGTAGACCTTGCGTCACAACTTCACAAATAGACTGGCTGAAACTTGTGGCGTTGAGCGACCAGCCGACCAACATATATAACATGTCCAGTTTCTAATTACAAGCAGTCACATCATGTCCTTGTGACATGTTTTTTGAGGGGCCCTCAATTCAGAAACTGCAAATGGAGGCTGAGCTACTTGTAGATTCTTTTTTTCGGGAAGCTACATGTAGCTCTTTGTTTTCGAAAAATCAGAAGTTATATTTTAAAGTCTCAAAAAATCTGATTTTTTTTTTCTTGATGTAGCCAATGATATATGCTACAAACGTGCATGATCTCAGTGCGAATTTCTTTGTATTCTAGGCTACACAAAAATGATTAAGTCTGACAAGTTTTATAATTTTGAAATATGCATTATCCACTATACTCAGATCCACACATTTGTCATTTTTATGTATCCTAAAATACAATGAATTTCACATTGAGATTTTACGTATTTGTAGATTTCATAATTGGCTACAGCTAGCTGCAGCTAGGATTTTGTTTCAGAATTTTTTATAAAATTTATAAATATGATTTCTGAATTTTTGAATATAAAGTACTATATCTAGCTCGGTCTCTATTTGTCCACTTTGGTCTCAATTCTGTTTACTTATATCAAGAGTACTAGGAAGTAAAATGCGCGGCGTGCCTTCGTTGTTAGACTAAGAGCATCTCCAGTCGCGTCCCTCAAAGCTATTTGGGCGCGTCGGACAAAAAAACGCTCCCAGCCGCGTCCTCCAAACCCGTTGTTTGTCCCGCGCGCCCCGATAAGGTGTCCAGCGCCCTGAGGCCGTTCCCGTCCCACAGGGGACGTACCGGGCACGGCGGACACAACGAAAAGCGAGGCGGGCTCCCACATGTCGGCGAGTATTTGCATAAACCGTTGATTCGCGCCTTTTTTTTCTCGTCGCTCCTTCCTTCCTGCGCCTCCCACCCCTACGCTGCCGCTGGATTTGCCGGCCATTTGGGTGCCTGATCTTTTCTGAGAGTCGGCACCGTCGTCGCGGCTTGTGTGATCATGCACAACATGATCATCGAGGATGACCGCAAGAATCATGCCATGACACATGTTGGTCCCTATGAGTGTGAGGGCTCTCTTGCGGAGGTTGATCATGAGTTGCCTACAGATTTTGCTGATTTCTTCACCATGCACGCAGAGATCCGTGACAACAATGTTCATGATCAACTTCAAACTGATCTCGTTGAGCATTTGTGGAGGATCAAAGGAAATGCCGCGGCACCTTGATCTAGCCCTATTTATTATATTTGTTTAGTTGTTTATTGTTTGTTGTATTTTAATTTGAAAACTATCTCCGCAAACATATTTATTCTTATGTTATATTTGATAAATGATTGTCCGTTAAAAAAACTTTAAAAAATGTTTGGAGGCGGCATTTGGGGGACGCGGCTGGGGAGCGATGCCCCCCAAACGCGGCATGAACAAAACACGTCCCCCAAACGCTCAATCCGGTGCGGTTTGGGGAATGCTTTGGGGTACGCGACTGGAGATGCTCTAAGATACCTGGGTTATCGAAGTAGTGCAAAATTGGTGCCATGGAAGTATTGCCAGTAACATAAAATTAATATTGTAGCGCTATGGTTTGATATTATTTTTTCTTTACACCGGTAGAATGATCGTGAAGCGATAAAAAGAGGGTAATATGGACAAAAATCACTGTGTAGGAATGAGGCAATGGGAAAACATAGGTACTATGTAGTACCACTACAATGCGAAAATAGCTAATGGAATCCGTCTACGCGCCAGGATGAAACTGCACCCAATCAGAGAGCAGCACATATCTGACAACTTGTGTATTTCCATCAGGTATATTGTGTGTATTTCCGTTAATTTAGACTTGAAGCATTAACTTCCCTGTCTGCCCATGCTCTGAAGTACAGACTCCGACTGACAACATCTTTAACCCCTGCCGCATTAACTCTATCCCCGGCCCGATAGGGCCGCACCACGCTCAACCGCACTGAGCGGACGAGCCAGACGGCCACCGTCGTCGCCATCGAGGTCTGGCGCTGCCGCCCCGGCATCCGCACGCCGGCAACCCGACCTCCGCCCCCGAACCGAGTTGGACGGGCACCAGCGCGACAGCAAGCTCGGCGACAATTCAAGCAGCTGGAGATGGAGCAGGAGTACGCGGGCACAATGTTGCGCGCGTCAGCGGCTGGGCATCGTGCTCAAACACACTTAGCGCAGCTCCTCCACCTGTCCACCATCACCCGCAACCGCCGTGCTCCTCAGCGCAAGCTCCATGACGTTTGGCCCGCCGAGTGTTGTGGCTTGGTGTACGCATGCCGGCGCTCAGTTGGAACTGACGCAGCTCGTCGGCAGCGTTTGGCCCTCCTACGAGGACGAGCTCCTCGAGCGAGTAGTTCGTGATGTTCATGGACTTGCTCTGGTAATTCGCTGCCTTATATGTGAAGTGGACGCAGGCAGTAATTCGCTGCCTTATATGTGAAGTGGACGCAGGCAGTATAGGAATTTCTTTTTTGCATGTAGATTCGGGTCGCTACATCATTTTGTGTGTAAGACCTGGATCGATTCTCTTGACGAGTTGACATTTTGGTTTCTCTCAGTCATCTCGTGTGTTGTATTTGTACAGATTTTCCATTCTCATTCTCATGAATTTATCTAGAACTCGATGACTAATTGGTGAATTAAATATATTCATCGTATGGAAAAATCGTAAACAGGATTACTCAATATGCATGAAATCGATTTATTAACTTATTAATAGGTTTCTATTTATGATTTAGTAATTTTTACTATCTACCCCATAGATAGAAAAAATGTGTTAAAACTTTGTGTTCCAAAATTATTGATTTTGACTATTTTCATCATTGATTAATTGGGAGAGACCTGCCAATGTATCTTTTCATATTTTAAAAATAATGTTTCAAAGTCTATTTATTACTAAATTTTGAGCTTTAGTCTTAGTTCTAAGGTACAAATTTCTAGAATATAAAATAAAATAAGTTCTATATATTTCAATATCAATATTTTTTTATCATCTTACAAATTCAAATTATGAGCTTTATCTTCATAATCACAGTTAGTGGATAGTGGCCAACTTTGTACATTTCTCGTATATGGTTGTGTCATGTCTCATGGCATGATTAATTAACTAAGTTAATCCCTCCAATGTAACCGTGTTCTCTAAATAACCATTGGCAAGTGCCAAAGAACGTTCCACACATTATAGAGAAATTGTTTCTCAAAATTACTACTATACTAGGGAACCATGAGTACAACAATTATTTTTCAAAATTGTATTAGAAGCAGAGATTCGGTTTGTTTTGTGAAAGAGTGGTGTCTAGTGAAAAAAAATCTGAATATAATTTTAATTATTTGAATTCTTGTCCAATCTAAATTCCAAAATATGAATTATATAATCTGTATTGAAATTATCTGTTGGCAGATTGTGTTTTCTGAAGCCTGGTGGATCGGGACGGTATCTCCGACAATGGTTAATTATTCTTATAACAGGACACCATTAGGACAAAATATTTGATTTCAACTAGTACAAAATCACAATTTTCACACTCTGCGCCATTAGTACAAAAAATGTTCATTTTGGATTAGTCCAAACTAACCTTTTTGACTTTTTGCACCACTAGTACAAAAAATTTGACCAGGGATTTTTTTTCTATCTACGCCATACAAAAAATTATTTAAGAATTTGTGTTTAAAAATGTCCACCATTTGTTAACTGTCATAGTTGCAACTTCCATTTCCTGCATACTATAAAATCCTTTTTCTTTTGGACTCTTTTCTTCAGTTGTTACCATTTTGATAATTTAGATTCCCAAATAGTTTAGTAGGCATTATCTTTACTTTTGTTGAATGGTTCAATCTAAAATGATGTTAGTTAAGATAATTCTTTGCAGTGTACATGTGCAACTGTGTTTGCTAATTATATGTTTGTTTAGAAATAACCGGTATTAATGAAGGAGGGGGAAAGCTGGCATGCATGCTCATTAAAATTACTGGCCGACATACATGCATGCGGAGAGTACGGATCTTCCTGGCATTTAATCGCATGCCACTTGCGTACGAGGCTGCGGCGTATAAACACGTGTATCTGCTAATCGAAATGACAAAAAAGATTTGTATTCAATAATGGCTATATTACGTCCTAATCTCGCGGCAGCATTCAACGCGTGAGATGTCGACCTCGCCCGTTGCCAGGTTCCAAACGTGCGCGTCGCACTACAATGTAGCTACAAACGCCCGAAGCGTGGATAGTGTTGACTGGCTGAAAGAGGTGACGACTGAGTTTTTTTCAGAGTATTGTAGAGAAGGCAGTAGTATTTTACCCGGCTATATAAAAGGTGGTAGGCAGTGGAGGATCTTTTTGTTTCCGGAATTCATACAAAATAAGATAATAATATTTTCAACGATTGAACTAGGCGGCAGGAGATGGAATAATAATTTATTTTTGAAGATAATATATAGGAAGGCAATAGTGAGTTTCCCGGGTAAAAGAGATGACGGGCGGTGGATCAACTATTTTCCGAAGGTACCGTAGAAGATGGTAATAGTATTTTCCTCGGATAAAAAAAGTGAGAAATAATGGAGTATTTTTTCTAAGTTAGTTAAAAGAAGGCATTAGTATGTTTTTTCGAATAAAAAAGGAGAGCAATGCTGGAGTATTTTTTTAAAGTAGGAAGTAGTAATTTTCTGAATAAAAGAGATGACGAATGATCCACCAATTTTTTAATGTACGTAGCAGTATTTTTCCTGGTTCAAAGAGACGACGAACAGTTGAGATTTTTTTGCGACGTAGTACTGTAGAAGTTACTGTCCATGCAGTAGTATGTTTCCATAACAGAAGATGCTGTTAATTATGTACTATTTCTAAAATATATAAGTAGGCAATAATATTTCCCTGCGCAAGTAGGCAATAATATTTTTCCCTTTTTCGGAAGAAGGTACTAATATTCTTGTAGGGTGATTTTGAGGCGAGCTTCATGCACCGAGGAAGAAATACTGCATGTAAATTACGGTGAAAGTATTTTGCACCGTTAAAAACTTACTGTTGGATCATTACCATCGGAAAATTACTATTGAGGTTGAAGATCTGCATTGAAGGTACCGTTGAAGAAGGCAGTAGAAGAAGGCGAATAGCGAAAAAGAAAACGAAGGTACAGTAGAAGAAGGGAGTAGTATTTTCCCCTAGTAAAAGAGGCAACCGACGGTGAACTAAGTATATTTTTCCGAATGTACCTTAGAAAGACATTGAGTGGCCTTCAACTTTTTTGACTTTAATACATATCTATTTTCTCGGAGATACCGTAGATAAGCAGTAGTATTTTCATCAGCTAAAAGAGGTAGAGAAAACAGGAATATTATTATTTTTGAAGTTGCTACAGTTGAAGAAATACCGCATGGAAATTACCATGGAAGTATTCCACACTGTTAAAAATATACCATTGGAAAACTACCATCAGAAAATTACTGTGTGACCGTACAAAAAGGCAATAGAAGAAGGCACCGTAGAAAAAGGCGGATGGTGAATTATTTTTGTTTCTGAAGGCATGTAGTAGTATTTTCCCGGAGCAAAAGAGGCGACGGATGGTGAACTTTACTATATTTTCTGAAGGTACCTTTGAAAGTCGTTGAGAGGCCTTCAACTTTATTTTTAATTTTAATATATCTATACTATTATATACTATTATATTGAAGTTGGTTATTTGTCACTCAACACGTTTTATTGTCGTCATTAAAAGCATCCAGACCGTTAATCTATATCCGATGTCACACAAGTTCCCCCACAAATAAAAGGTATGTTGTAAATAGATCACTAGACAAATAAAAATTAGGGATTTTATCAATTTCTTTCTCCTAATCCTACGGCTGACCGCTCCCTTTCATAGTTAGCCTTAATCAATCTAGCAATCAAATCTACTTAAGAAAAATATATAGCTTCCTTCCTGTCGGTGAGAAACTCCAACAGATCGCAACTCCATCTTCCTCCTTCCCTTTCTCGACGTCCGCCACGCCCCCGCCAAGTGCACGAACGTGTCGCTCCTTCCTGAGACCAATCTTAAGGGTCGAGCACATCATAAGAGGTCCTCGACCCTTCTCCCGGCCATCATGTGGACCGTGCTCTTTCTGTTGCTCCTCCGGCTCGTGTTTCAAAGACCACACCGCCACGACGTATGACCAGACGCTTGTTCATGTTTCGCAGTTGCACACCGTTGGGGAACCCCAAGAGGAAGGTATGATGAGCATAGTAGCAAGTTTTCCCACAGTAAGCAACCAAGGTTTAATCGACCAGTAGGAGAAAGGAGTGACTTCTGAAGGTGTTGCTAGCTGACTTGTGGCAGGACGCACTACCGGCGTCATCAACAACATGGAACATGCACACAACACAATCAAAATACTTTGCCCCAACTTACAGTGAGGTTGTCAATCTCACCGGTTTTGCTGAAAACAAAGGATTAACCGTATAGTGTGGAAAGAGATGTTTGTTTGCAGTGGAATTAAAGAGAACAGTGCTGGCAGTAAGTAAACAGAACATGTGTTTGCAGTGGATCATTTTATCAGTGTAAAAGAAAGGATCGGGGTCCACAGTTCACTAGAGGTGTCTCTCCATAAATATAAATAACATCCTGGGTGAACAAATTATAGCTGGGCAATTGACAGAATAAAAAACCATACATGACAAGATGGTTACTATGAGATTCATTTGGGGATTACAACATAATACATAGACCGTAATCCAACCGCGTCTATGACTAATAATCCACCTTCCAGTTATCATCCGAACCCCTTTTAGTATTAAGTTGCAAGCAACAGACTATCGCATTAAGCAATGTGTGTAAAGTAAACAATAGAATTATCCTTAGAAAAAGCATTTTTGTTTTCTCCCTAGTAGCAAGAACACATCTACAATCTTAGAAGTTATTGTCACTCTTCCAGATTACTAGAGGCATAGAGGCATGAACCCACTATCGAGCATAAATACTCCCTCTTGGAGTTACAAGCATATACTTGGCCAAAGCATCTACTAGCAACGGAGAGCATGGAAGATCACTAATAACACATGACAAGTATATAATCGATCTTAACCATAGTATTCAATATTCATCGGATTCCGGCAAACACAACATGTAGCATTACATAAAGATGATCTTGATCATGATAGGCAGCTCACAAGATCTAAACATGAAGCATAAAGTGGAGAAGAAAATCATCTAGCTATTGCTATGGACCCGTAGTTCAGAGATAAACTACTCACGCATCACTTCGGAGGCGGGCATGGCGATGTAGAGGCCTCCGGTGATGATCTCCCTCTCCGGCAGGGTGCCGGGAAGAGTTTTAGAACCCTCCCGAGCTAGAGTCGGCGATGGCGGCCGCGACGGAACTTATCGGGGATAGAGGCTCGGGTATTTAGGTTTTTCCCGAATAGGTGAATAAATAGGCGGAAGGGCAAGGTCGGTGGGTGCTCGGGGGCCCACACCACCCCTTGGCGCGGCCAGGGCCTGGGCCGCGCCATGGGTAGGTGTGGCCGCCTCATGGCGCCCCTTCGTCTCTCTTCCGGACTCCATCTTCATTACAGTAAAATAGGAACTTCAGCTTTTGTTTCATCCAATTCCGAGAATATTTCCTGTACAACTTTTCTGACATGCAAAACAGCAGAAAACAGGAAACTAGCACTGGGACATCTTATCAATAGGTTAGTTCCGGAAAATATATAAAAGTGCAACGAAGTGTAAACATAACACATAGAAATTGGTGTAAAACAAGCATGGAGCATCAAAAATTATAGATATGTACGTATCACTTGTCACTGCAGTGGGCCGCATCGTGGAGGTGTCGGACACCCGCATCGTGGTGTTGGACGTGTCCGAGAAGTCCACTACCCAGGTGCTTCATGTTGGCGGCCGCGCCTACGACTGGACCAATGTGATGCTGTAGTGGCAGCGCACGGAGTTCCATTTCCAGCCGGAGAAGAACTGGATGAACGGTAAAAATATTCACATGAAACCCAGGATTGGCTTCCATTACTGGGCATAACGGAAGGAGTAATAAAAAGCATCCATGTGCAACAAAGAAAGTTAAACTCCACTTACTGCTAGCTGCCAACGTGAAGGGCTTCCTCTTAACACAAGTCCAGGAAGCAGTAAATCAACTAGAGGTTCTAAGCAGGAAAGAGCTAAAGACACTAGAGCAACCCCCGGATTGAACAAGTTGGGAGATTGCTAGACATGAAAAAAGAATTGGTATCATCTCATAGAGATAGAGGTATTTTTCCACTTGTGTCTTGGTCATCAGAAGCATCATGGATCAGAGAAGATGTTCCACTTGTTGCTAGCAGAAGGATTTTCCTCGCGCGCCGCCATGGCCACCGCAACCAGAGATTCATCACCTGCGTGAAGAGCCTCCTGATCTGCAGCGCATTATTGAAACTGCACAATATTTCATGAAGACAACAAAATAGCATATTAGATCCACATGAGATTTAATGAGTTTTCCGTCGAAGCAAGCTCTGTTGCGCAGCTTCCAAATTTCCCAGCAAATGGCAGCTATGCCGGTAATCTGAACATTGCGACTGATAGGGATATGACGCGGGAACCACCTGAAGAACGGAGAAAAGGAAGTAGGTCTGCTTGTTGCACCAATTCAGCTAGCTACACATCTCCAGTCATATTTGCTGCTGCAACACAAGTGAAGAAGAGATGATGGATGGTTTCATTTTCATCACAAAACAGACATTTTGTATTCCCTATCCAATTCCTTTTGACAATATTGTCTTTTGTAGCTATGGCATTATGCCAGATCAACCAAAGCCAGATCTTGATCTTCAGGGGAAATTTAGCTTTCCACGGGTGTTTAAAAGATCTATCAATCCCATTGATGCAGAGCTACTTATAAAGAGATCTCACACTGAAATGCCACCCTTAATCCATTTCCACAGAGGCCTATCAGATGTGGAGTTGAGATTGATGGAACACAGAATCCTGTCCAAACCATCCATCTGAATTTGCTGATCATTGGGCAATATTCTTCTAAAGGTGAATCTCCAGTTGACATCTGCAACAGCAGCAACAGTCAGATCCCGCTCCTTACAGATCTCAAACAACTTTCGAAAATTTTCTTTCAGAGGTGTAAAACCACACCAGGAATCTCCCCAGAAATGTGTTCTTTTGCCAACCCCACTGCCATTTTCCTACCACTGAGATACTCTGATATGTAACATATCATTCCACATGGCAGAATCTTTTTGTTTTGACTAGCAAAGGAAACACATGAATTTTGTAAGTATTTCCTCCACATGAAATCTAGTCACAACCCTTTATATTTTTCAAGTCTCCACCACCACTTGCACATCAAACTAATATTGAATTTGGTCAAGTTCTTTTATACGCATGCCCCCTTTGCATTTGAGTATACAAATGTGTTTCCATTTGACCAGATGGTATCTCTTTTTCCCTCCATTAACTACACACAAGAAACCTTTGATTGGTTTCTCCAGCCCCTCAGTATTCGTTTTGTGAAGCAACCTCAAAGACATTTGATAAACAACACTATTAGATAGACATGCATCAATTTGTGTAACTCTGCCACCAATAGACGTGGCACTATCCATCCAGCCTTCCATCCCTTTTTTTCATCTTATCCTCCACAAACTTCATTTCAGCCACTTTTGTTCTCCTTGCACACACATGGATGCCCAAATACTTTATGGGCCAGGAGCCAGTTTGACATTTAAACAACTCAGTGTACTGATGCATTTTATCATCATCAGGTTGGATCATGAGCACTTCATTTTTTTCAAAGTTGATTTTCAGCCCAGACTTCAAATAAGTGTAGTAGCAGCTTGAGATTAATGGCACTATTCAGATCATCTTGGATGAACAAAATAGTATCATCAGCATATTGGAGAATTGCAATCCCACCATCCACCAAAGCAAGCCCATTAATCGAACCATTAAGCTGAGCTCTATGAATCATCTTAGCTAGACAATTAACTACTAAATTGAACAAAGCAGGAGCAAAAAGAAAACTGCCGTTTATTTTTCTCCATCAGAAATATAACATTCCTGATTTCCTCTTCTCTAAATGGTTTGTCAAGCTCCATTCTGTCAAGGGAATCCAATTTTTCCCCATCTGACCAAATGTCCTCTCTTAATCTTGTTGCAACCGTCATTTTAGGGCCAAACAACCACTTATAAAAGGAAGTTCCATGTTTTAGCAAATCATGTATCCCTTGAACTACATTGGTCCCATCTTGGAGAGAGAAAATGTTGTTCTTCCTTTTGTGCCCATTAGCAATTCTGTGAAAGTACTCAGTGTTATTGTCTGCTTTCAGCAGCCACATGTCTATGGATCTTTGGTGCCAATATTCCTCTTCCTTCTCATATAAATGTAGAAGATCTTTTTGGACCCTGATTTTCCTTAATAACACTGGGCTCGGGAGAGATTGGAAATTTCCTCTAATTTTTTTAGATCAAGCAACTCTTGGGAAAGATCTTTCCTTTTCTTCTTATCATGTCCCCTCAAGTTGGCACCCACCCTTTCAGATCCTTTTTAATTCTCTTCAATTTAATTTGTATAACCTCCAAGCTATGTTCTGCAATAACCGGTAGAGATCAAATTTTGGAAACTCTAACTAAAATCTTCCGCCTTCAACCATCTCTTATTAAATCTGAATTATTTGGTGCTAGGAACAGAGTCTTACATAGTATTTAGGATGATGGGATTATGATGAGATATCTCTCTAGTTAGCTTGTGGACTGTGGTGATCTGAAACAACATTTCTCAATTCTTACTAACAAGGAATATGTCAAGTTTCTCCAAAGTAGGAGAGGGATGGTTATTGGTCCAAGTGAACTGGCCACAAGCCATGTTAAATTCTCTCAACTCATAAGTATTGATGACTGAGTTGAACAAATCAATCCATCTGCTAGGTCTTACTATCTTATTTTATCATCAGGACCTCTGAGTAGACTGAAATCATCACCCATAATGAGAGGCAAATCTTGACAACTACAGATTTGTCCCAGATCAAGCAAGAATTGTTCTTTATCACATTCCTGAGCAGCACCATAGATAATAACCATGCACTACTTCGTATGAATCTTGATGTCATATACAATTACTTTTATGTAAAATCTACTAACAAAGGTATCAAAAATATCAAATATGCACACTTCAAATCCTCCAAGGATGCCTCGTGCCCTACCACACCAACAGAAGGTGACCATTTCCAGCGGAACTGATCAAAGGGTTCGATTCTCTTGAAGAAGGAATGAGAATAATCTTTTTTGACTGTTGATGTCTACGGGTGCTTCTATTCTTGTAGACAGTGTTGGGCCTCCAAGAGCAGAGGTTTGTAGAACAGCAGCAAGTTTCCCTTAAGTGGATCACCCAAGGTTTATCGATCTCAGGGAGGAAGAGGTCAAAGATATCCCTCTCATGCAACCCTGCAACCACAAAGCAAGAAGTCTCTTGTGTCCCCAACACACCTAATAGGTGCACTAGTTCGGCGAAGAGATAGTGAAATACAGGTGGTATGAATAAGTATGAGCAGTAGTAACGGCGCCGGAAAAATGCTTGGCTGGCGTGTGGTTGATGGTGGTAATATTGCGGACGAGTAGAGATGCGAGTAAAACGAGTAAACAAGCAGCGATAGCGATATTTAGGAACAAGGCCTAGGGATCATACTTTCACTAGTGGACACTCTCAACATTGATCACATAACAGAATAAATAGATAGATGCTAGACTCTACACCCTCTTGTTGGATGATTAACACCACTAACTGTGTAGGATTACAAGAACCCTCAATGCCGGAGTTAACAAGCTCCACAATATTCAATGTTCATGTTTAAATAACCTTAGAGTGCATGACGGATCAACATAACCAAACCAAGTACTAACATAGCATGCACACTCGTCACCTTCACACTACGAAAGGAGGAATAGATCACATCAATACCATCATAGCAATAGTTAACTTCATAATCTACGAGAGATCACAATCATAGCCTACGCCAAGTACTAACACGATGCACACACTCGTCACCATTACACCGTGCGGGAGGAATAAACTACTTTAATAACATCACTAGAGTAGCACATAGATAAATTGTGATACAAAACACATTTCAATCATAAAAAGATATAAATAAGCACTTCACTACGCCATTCATAACGGTGAATAAGTATTATGTGAAATATAGCCTAAGAGACCCACACGGTGCACACACATCGTCACCTTTACACACGTGGACGAGGAGTCTCCGGAGATCACATAAGTAAAACCCACTTGACTAGCATAATGACATCTAGATTACAAGCATCATCATATGAATCTCAATCATGTAAGGCAGCTCATGAGATTATTGTATTGAAGCACATAGGAGAGAGATTAACCACATAGCTACCGGTACAGCCCCGAGCCTCGATGGAGAACTACTCCCTCCTCATGGGAGACAGCAGCGTTGATGGAGATGGGCTGTGGTGTCGATGGAGAAGCCTTCCGGGGGCACTTCCCCGTCTCGGCGGCGTGCCGGAACAGAGACTCCTGTCCCCCAGATCTTGGCTTCGCGATGGCGGCGGCTCTGGAAGGTTTCTCGTACCGTGGCTTTTCCGTCTCGAGGTTTTAGGTCAGGGACCTTTTTATAGGCGAAGAGGCGGAGTCGGAGAGGCGACGAGGCGGTGACACACTAGGGGGGCGCGGCCAGGGCCTGGGCCGCACCGCCCTGTCATCTGGGGGCCCAGTGGCCCCCCTCTGGCGACTCTCGGGTGTTCTGGAAACTTCGTGGAAAAATAGGATGCTGGGTCTTGATTTCGTCCGATTCCGAGAATATTTCCTTACTAGGATTTCTGGAACCAAAAACAGCCGAAAACAGGAACTGGCCCTTCGGCATCTCGTCAATAGGTTAGTTCCGGAAAACGCATAATAATGACATAAAGTATGCATAAAACATGTAGATATCATCAATAATGTGGCATGGAACATAAGAAATTATCGATACGTCGGAGACGTATCAGCATCCCCAAGCTTAGTTCCTGCTCGTCCCGAGCAGGTAAACGATAACAAAGATAATTTCTGGAGTGACATGCCATCATAACCTTTATCATACTATTGTAAACATATGTAATGAATGCAGCGATTAAAACAATGGTAATGACATGAGTAAACAAATGAATCATAAAGCAAAGACTTTTCATGAATAGTACTTTCAAGACAAGCATCAATAAGTCTTGCATAAGAGTTAACTCATAAAGCAATAAATTAAAGTAAAGGTATTGAATCAACACAAAGGAAGATAAAGTTTCAGCGGTTGCTTTCAACTTATAACATGTATATCTCATGGATAATTGTCAACATAGAGTAATATAACAAGTGCAATATGCAAGTATGTAGGAATCAATGCACAGTTCACACAAGTGTTTGCTTCTTGAGGTGGAGAGAAATAGGTGAACTGACTCAACATAAAAGTAAAAGAAAGGTCCTTCAAAGAGGAAAGCATCGATTGCTATATTTGTGCTAGAGCTTTTATTTTGAAAACATGAAACAATTTTGTCAACGGTAGTAATAAAGCACATGTATCATGTAAATTATATCTTACAAGTTGCAAGCCTCATGCATAGTATACTAATAGTGCCCGCACCTTGTCCTAATTAGCTTGGACTACCGGATCATCGCAATACACATGTTTTAACCAAGTGTCACAATGGGGTACCTCCATGCCGCCTGTACAAAGGTCTAAGGAGAAAGCTCGTATTTTGGATTTCTCGCTTTTGATTATTCTCAACTTACACATCCATACCGGGACAACATGGACAACAGATAATGGACTCCTCTTCAATGCATAAGCATGTAGCAACAATTAGTGTTCTCATATGAGATTGAGGATATATGTCCAAAACTGAAACTTCCACCATGATTCATGGCTTTAGTTAGCGGCCCAATGTTCTTCTCTAACAATATGCATGCTCCAACCATTAAGGTGGTAGATCTCTCTTACTTCAGACAAGACGGACATGCATAGCAACTCACATGATATTCAACAAAGAGTAGTTGATGGCGTCCCCAGGAGCATGGTTATCGCACAACAAGCAACTTAATAAGAGATAAAGTGCATAAGTACATATTCAATACCACAATAGTTTTTAAGCTATTTGTCCCATGAGCTATATAAGGCGAATGATGGAAATTTAAAGGTAGCACTCAAGCAATTTACTTTGGAATGGCGGAGAAATACCATGTAGTGGGTAGGTATGGTGGACACAAATGGCATAGTGGTTGGCTCAAGGATTTTGGATGCATGAGAAGTATTCCCTCTCGATACAAGGTTTAGGCTAGTAAGGTTATTTGAAACAAACACAAGGATGAACCGGTGCAGCAAAACTCACATATAAGACATATTGTAAACATTATAAGACTCTACACCGTCTTCCTTGTTGTTCAAACTCAATACTAGAAATTATCTAGACCTTAGAGAGACCAATTATGCAAACCAAATTTTAGCAAGCTCGTGTATTTCTTCATTAATAGGTGCAAAGTATATGATGCAAGAGCTTAAACATGAGCACAACAATTGCCAAGTATCACATTATTTAAGACATCATACCAATTACTACATGTAGCATTTCCCGATTCCAACCATATAACAATTTAACGAAGAAGATTCAACCTTCGCCATGAATACTATGAGTAAAGCCTAAGGACATATTTGTCCATATGCAACAGCGGAGCGTGTCTCTCTCCCACACAATGAATGCTAGGATCCATTTTATTCAAATAAAACAAAAAACAAAAACAAACCGACGCTCCAAGCAAAGTACATAAGATGTGACGGAATAAAAATATAGTTTCAGGGGAGGAACTCGATAATGTTGTCGATGAAGAAGGGGATGCCTTGGGAATCCCCAAGCTTAGACGCTTGAGTCTTCTTAAAATATGCAGGGGTGAACCACCGGGGCATCCCCAAGCTTAGAGCTTTCACTCTTCTTGATCATAGTATATCATCCTCCTCTCTTGATCCTTGAAAACTTCCTCCACACCAAACTCGAAACAACTCATTAGAGGGTTAGTGTACAATAAAAATTAACATGTTCAGAGGTGACACAATCATTTTTAACACTTCTGGACATTGCACAAAGCTACTGGACATTAATGGATCAAAGAAATTCATCCAACATAGCAAAACAGGCAATACGAAATAAAAGGCAGAATCTGTCAAAACAGAACAGTCCGTAAAGATGAATTTTATTGAGGCACCAGACTTGCTCAAATGAAAATGCCAAATTGAATGAAAGTTGCGTACATATCCGAGGATCACGCACGTAAATTGGCATAATTTTCTGAGCTATCTACAGAGAGGCAGGTCGGAATTCGTGACAAGAAAGAAATCTGTTACTGCGCAGCAATCCAAATCTAGTATGAACCTTACTATCAAAGACTTTACTTGGTACAACAATGCACAAAACTAAGATAAGGAGAGGTTGCTACAGTAGTAACAACTTCCAAGACTCAAATACAAAATAAAAGTACTGTAGCAAAATAAACACATGGGTTATCTCCCAAGAAGTTCTTTCTTTATAGCCATTAAGATGGGCTCAGCAGTTTTAATGATGCACTCGCAAGAGATAGTATTTGAAGCAAAAGAGAGCATCAAGAGGCAAATTCTAAACACATTTAAGTCTAACATGCTTCCTATGCATAGGAATCTTGTAAATAAACAAGTTCATGAAGAGCAAAGTAATAAGCATAGGAAGATAGAACAAGTGTAGCTTCAAAAATTTCAGCACATAGAGAGGCATTTTAGTAACATGAAAATTTCTACAACCATATTTTCCTCTCTCATAATAACTTTCAGTAGCAACATGAGCAAACTCAACAATATAACTATCACATAAAGCATTCTTATCATGAGTCTCATGCATAAAATTATTACTACTCCACATAAGCATAGTCAATTTTATTAGTTGTAGTGGGAGCAAATTCAACAAAGTAGCTATCATTATTATTCTCATCATCAAATATAGTAGGCATATTGTAATCATAATCAAATTTATCCTCCATAACAGGTGGTACTAAAAGACTACTATCATTATAATCATCATAAATAGGAGGCAAAGTATCATCAAAGTAAATTTTCTCCTCAATGCTTGGGGGACTAAAAAGATCTTGAAAACCAGCTTCCCCAAGCTTAGAATTTTCCATATCATTAGCAACAATGGTGTTCAAAGCGTTCATACTAATATGTTCCATAGGTTTTTTAATTTTCACATCAAACCATCCATGTCTTAAATCAGGAAATAGAATAAGAAGCTCATTGTTGTCCATTATGCCTAACTAGTGTAAACAAGAAACAAAAAGATGCAATTGCAGGATCTAAAGGAAATAGCTTCGAGTACTTACAACGGCAGAAATAGCTTAGTAGCCGAGATCCGGAGTGTGAGTACCTTTTACCTTTCCTCCCCGGCAACGGCGCCAGAAAATAGCTTGATGTCTACGGGTGCTTCTATTCTTGTAGACGGTGTTGGGCCTCCAAGAGCAGAGGTTTGTAGAACAGCAGCAAGTTTCCCTTAAGTGGATCACCCAAGGTTTATCGATCTCAGGGAGGAAGAGGTCAAAGATATCCCTCTCATGCAACCCTGCAACCACAAAGCAAGAAGTCTCTTGTGTCCCCAACACACCTAATAGGTGCACTAGTTCGGCGAAGAGATAGTGAAATACAGGTGGTATGAATAAGTATGAGCAGTAGTAACGGCACCAGAAAAGTGCTTGCTGGCGCGTGGTTGATGGTGGTAATATTGCGGACAGTAGAGATGCGATAGAAACGAAGTAAACAAGCAGCGATAGCGATATTTAGGAACAAGGCCTAGGGATCATACTTTCACTAGTGGACACTCTCAACATTGATCACATAACAGAATAAATAGATAGATGCTAGACTCTACACCCTCTTGTTGGATGATGAACACCACTAACTCGTGTAGGATTACAAGAACCCTCAATGTCGGAGTTAACAAGCTCCACAATATTCAATGTTCATGTTTAAATAACCTTAGAGTGCATGACAGATCAACATAACCAAACCAAGTACTAACATAGCATGCACACTGTCACCTTCACGCTACGAAAGGAGGAATAGATCACATCAATACCATCATAGCAATAGTTAACTTCATAATCTACGAGAGATCACAATCATAGCCTACGCCAAGTACTAACACGATGCACACACTGTCACCATTACACCGTGCAGGAGGAATAAACTACTTTAATAACATCACTAGAGTAGCACATAGATAAATTGTGATACAAAACACATTTCAATCATAAAGAGATATAAATAAGCACTTCACTACGCCATTCATAACAGTGAATAAGTATTATGTGAAATATAGCCTAAGAGACCCACACGGTGCACACACTGTCACCTTTACACACGTGGGACGAGGAGTCTCCGGAGATCACATAAGTAAAACCCACTTGACTAGCATAATGACATCTAGATTACAAGCATCATCATATGAATCTCAATCATGTAAGGCAGCTCATGAGATTATTGTATTGAAGCACATAGGAGAGAGATTAACCACATAGCTACCGGTACAGCCCCGAGCCTCGATGGAGAACTACTCCTCCTCATGGGAGACAACAACGTTGATGGAGATGGCGGTGGTGTCGATGGAGAAGCCTTCCAGGGCACTTCCCCGTCCCGGCGGCGTGCCGGAACAGAGACTCCTGTCCCCCAGATCTTGGCTTCGCGATGGCGGCGGCTCTGGAAGGTTTCTCGTACCGTGGCTTTTCCGTCTCGATGTTTTAGGTCAGGGACCTTTTTATAGGCGAAGAGGCGGAGTCGGAGAGACGACGAAGCGGTGACACACTAGGGGGCGCGGCCAGGGCCTGGGCCGCGTCGCCCTGTCATCTGGGGGCCCAGTGGCCCCCCTCTGGCGACTCTCGGGTGTTCTGGAAGCTTCGTGGAAAAATAGGATGCTGGGTCTTGATTTCGTCCGATTCCGAGAATATTTCCTTACTAGGATTTCTGGAACCAAAAACAGCATGAAACAGGAACTGGCCCTTCGGCATCTCGTCAATAGGTTAGTTCCGGAAAACGCATAATAATGACATAAAGTATGCATAAAACATGTAGATATCATCAATGATGTGGCATGGAACATAAGAAATTATCGATACGTCGGAGACGTATCAACTGTCTCTTGCAAAGCAACAAAATCGAGCATCTGATTTTTGATCAAATCTTGCAGAAAAGCACTCATGCCTTTCTTACCAACACCTCTGCAATTCAAACTGTCACCAATCATTGATATCAGGATTTTGTTTCCTCACTCTGGATCCAGACATAACCCATACAAAGGGTGGTTGTTGTGAACTTTCACCGAGGTGGCACTTGATTTTGAATGTGCTCCTCCATCAGATTTTCTAGCACCATATCTTGGCATTGACATTTTTGATTTGGAAGCAGATTTCATTTTCTTCCTATTTCTTCTGGAAACAACAGGAGTAAACCCTTCCTCATCAGTGTCTTCTTCACCAAAACCCAGTAGTAACACCTCATTGACTTTTTTGTTTTCACATTTCAAGAGCAATAGGAAAAATATCATCATTATCAGGTAAATCAAAGGAATTATGGGAATCAAGGTTAGCACCTTGAAGATTTCTGGAGGAAACATGCCTTTGAGCTCTTTCATCCACAACCATATTAAAGTTGGGTTGGGCAGCCAGTCTTGAACTAGCTCTGACATTTTGATTCACACTAGCAATAGCATCCTCTTCCCCATCTTCCACTTGAGAGCAAATCTTGGGTTCCTTCCACTTCAGGTTGAGAACCATCCACTGGAATGATAACAGCTGTATGTTCATGCTCAAGATGTGGAGCAACAAGATCCATGATAACCATTCTAGGATTTCCACCACCTTCCATTTCCTGACTGAGAATTCCACTGTCGGATGAAGAACTTTCATAATCCACTCTTTCTTCAGACATCTCACGTCTTCAGAGTTTTCTTCAACAATGGGGCCAGTCAGGTAGTTGTATTGTTTATGTATGGGCATCACTTTGTCACTGCTAAACTTTGCCATACCACGAACAAAATTTCGGAAGGAAGGATCATCCAGAGACACAATATGGGGCACTCCAGTCCCCAGTTAAGATTGTGCAACTTCACCAACAATTTCCAAGATAGCAGGATTCGTTTTTGGAACAGAGGAAGCAGTAGAGGTGGAAGCATCACCACCTTCCTATGAGGAGGTTACAGAGGGAACAGAAATAGTTCCAAAAACACTTTTTCCTAGTATCTCTGAAGAGAGCAGATTTATTGCAGTTGGTAATCAATCTCTGGGTACTCTGAGTTGATTGGAAATTGCTTGTGACTTTAGAAGGAGCAGACTGAGATCCTGTAGCATTACTCCCTCTAACAATTCTCTGACATTTTCGTGTACCATGTTCTTCCTCATCAAGTTGATTTTTGTCACCCACTATAATAGGAGTACCAGCTGGAGCACTGGGCTCAATTAACTCTCTAGTATATTGTAATTCATAAAATCCACCCTCGATTTCACCAATTCTGGTGTTAGGAACAAGGATAAATCAAAGCAGCCAATTTTTTATCTAACATAACTGAAATTCCTGAGGAAGTTTTTATCAAGAGACACAAGTTTGCCAACCAGACTAGCAGCATAAAAAGCAATATATATGTTTCTACATTTCATGGGAATGCCTTTGATCCTGAACCAGGCTTCTTCCATAAAAACTAAAGACTCAATGTCACTGCGACCATTTTTCTATGGTGATAATAGCATCAGGCACAATTTTCATAAACGACTTACCGAAGTGAGCCAGCTCTTCATCACCGCTGCTGCTCCCATGAGGAGGGAGTAGTTCTCCATCGAGGCTCGGGGCTGTACCGGTAGCTATGTGGTTCATCTCTCTCCTATGTGCTTCAATACAATAATCTCATGAGTTGCCTTACATGATTGAGATTCATATGATGATGCTTGTAATCTAGATGTCATTATGCTAGTCAAGTGAGTTTTACTTATGTGATCTCCGGAGACTCCTTGTCCCACGTGTGTAAAGGTGACAAGTGTGTGCACCGTGTGGGTCTCTTAGGCCATATTTCACGGAATACTTACTCAATGTTGAATGGCATAGTGAGGTGCTTATTTATATCTCTTTATGATTGCAGCATGTTTTGTATCACAATTTATCTATGTGCTACTCTAGTGATTTGTTATTAAAGTAGTTTATTCCTCCCGCATGTGTGCAAAGGTGACAGTGCGTGCACCGTGTTAGTACTTGGTTTATGCTATGATCATGATCTCTTGTAGATTGCGAAGTTAACTATTGCTATGATAATATTGATGTGATCTATTCCTCCTACATATGCATGAAGGTGACAGGTGTGCATGCTATGCTAGTACTTGGTTTAGTCTCGTTGATCTATCTTACACTAAAGGTTACTAAAATATGAGCATTATTGTGGAGCTTGTTAACTCCGGCATTGAGGGTTCGTGTAATCCTACGCAATGTGTTCATCATCCAACAAAAGTGTAGAGTATGCATTTATCCGTTCTGTTATGTGATCAATGTTGAGAGTGTCCACTAGTGAAAGTCTAATCCCTAGGCCTTGTTCCTAAATATCGCTATCGCTGCTTGTTTACTCGTTTTACTGCGTTACTACTGCTACATTACTATCGCTTGTTTACTCGTCCCGGGCAAAGCACTTCTCTCGGTGTCGTTGCCGTTGCTACTGCTTATTCATACCACCTGTATTTCACTATCTCTTCGCCGAACTAGTGCACCTATTAGGTGTGTTGGGGACACAAGAGACTTCTTGCTTTGTGGTTGCGGGGTTGCATGAGAGGGATATCTTTGACCTCTTCCTCCCCGAGTTCGATAAACCTTGGGTATCCACTTAAGGGAAACTTGCTCGCTGTTCTACAAACCTCTCGCTCTTGGAGGCCCAACACTCGTCTACAAGAATAGAAGCTCCCGTAGACATCAAGCACTTTTCCGGCGCCGTTGCCGAGGAGGAAAGGTAAAAGGCTCTCATACTACGGTCCCGGTGTAAAGTATTTTTCCGGCGCCGTCGTGTGTGTGCTCGAAGCTATTTCCTTTAGATCCTGCAATTGCATCTTGTTGTTTCTTGTTTACACTAGTTTGGCATAATGTACAAGAGTGAGCTTCTTATTCTATTTCCTGATTTAAAACATGGATTGTTTGATGCGAAAATTAAAAAACCTATAAAATCTTCTTTGCATGTCGGTAGTAATATTAGTATGAACGCTTTGAACACCATTGTTGACAATAATATAGAAAGTTCTAAGCTTGGGGAAGCTGGTTTTCATGATATTTTTAGTCCCCCAAGCATTGAGGAGAAAATTTTCTTTGATGATACTTTGCCTCCTATTTGTGATGATAATGATAGTAGTCTTTTGGTACCACCTGTTATGGAGGATAAATTTGATTATGATTACAATATGCCTCCTACATTTGATGAGAATAATAATGATAGCTACTTTGTTGAATTTGCTCCCGCTATTACTAATAAAATTGATTATGCTTATGTGGAGAGTAATAATTTTATGCATGAGACTCATGATAAGAATGCTTTATGTGATAGTTATATTGTTGAGTTTGCTCATGTTGCTACTGAAAGTTATTATGAGAGAGGAAAATATGGTTGTAAAAGTTTTCATGTTACTAAAACACCTCTCTATGTGCTGAAATTTTTGAAGCTATACTTGTTTTATCTTCCTATGCTTGTTACTTTGCTCCTCATGAACTTGTTTATTTACAAGATTCCTATGCATAGGAAGCATGTTAGACTTAAATGTGTTTTAAATTTGCCCCTTGATGCTCTCTTTTGCTTCACATACTATCTTTTGCGAGTGCATCATTAAAACTGCTGAGCCCATCTTAATGGCTAAAAAGAAAGAACTTCTTGGGAGATAACCCATGTGTTATTTTGCTACAGTACTTTGTTTTATATTTGTGTCTTGGAAGTTGTTTACTACTGTAGCAACCTCTCCTTATCTTAGTTTTGTGTTTTGTTGTGCCAAGTAAAGTCTTTGATAGTAAAGTAAGTACTAGATTTGGATTACTGCGCAGTAAACAGATTTCTTTGCTGTCACGAATCTGGGTCTAATTCTCCGTAGGTAACTCAGAAAATTATGCCAATTTACGTGAGTGATCCTCAGATATGTACGCAACTTTCATTCAATTTGAGCATTTTCATTTGAGCAAGTCTGGTGGCCTAATAAAATCCATCTTTACGGACTGTTCTGTTTTGACAGATTCTGCCTTTTATTTCGCATTGCCTCTTTTGCTATGTTGGATGAATTTCTTTGATCCATTAATGTCCAGTAGCTTTATGCAATGTCCAGAAGTGTTAAGAATGATTGTGTCACCTCTGAACATGTTAATTTTTATTGTCCACTAACCCTCTAATGAGTTGTTTCGAGTTTGGTGTGGAGGAAGTTTTCAAGGGTCAAGAGAGGAGGATGATATACTACGATCAAGAAGAGTGAAAAGTCTAAGCTTGGGGATGCCCCGGTGGTTCATCCCTGCATATATCAAGAAGACTCAAGCTGTCTAAGCTTGGGGATGCCCAAGGCATCCCCTTTTTCATCAATAAATTATCGTGTTCCTTCTCTTGAAACTATATTTTTATTCGGTCACATCTTATGTGCTTTACTTGGAGCGTCTCGTGTGCTTTTGTTTTTGTTTTTGTTTGAATAAATTGGATTACATCATGCTTGTGTGGGAGAGAGACACGCTCCGCTGGTTCATATGAACACATGTGTTCTTAGCTCATAATATTCATGGCGAAGTTTCCTCTTCGTTAAATTGTTATATGGTTGGAATTGGAAAATGATACATGTAGTAATTTCTATAATGTCTTGGGTAATGTGATACTTGGCAATTGTTGTGCTCATGATTAAGCTCTTGCATCATATACTTTGCACCTATTAGTGAAGAATACATAGAGCATGCTAAAATTTGGTTTGCATAATTGGTCTCTCTAAAGTCTAGATAATTTCTAGTATTGAGTTTTGAACAACAAGGAAGACGGTGTAGAGTCTTATAATGTTTACAATATGTATTTTATGTGAGTTTTGCTGCACCGGTTCATCCTTGTGTTTGTTTCAAATAACCTTGCTAGCCTAAACCTTGTATCGAGAGGGAATACTTCTCATGCATCCAAATACTTGAGCCAACCACTATGCCATTTGTGTCCACCATACCTACCTACTACATGGTATTTCCTGCCATTCCAAAGTAAATTGCTTGAGTGCTACCTTTAAACAATTCAAAATTTATCACCTCTAATTTGTGTCAATGTTTTATAGCTCATGAGGAAGTATGTGGTGTTTATCTTTCAATCTTGTTGGGCAACTTTCACCAATGGACTAGTGGCTTCATCCGCTTATCCTATAATTTTGCAAAAAGAGCTGGCAATGGGATTCCCAGTCCCAAATTAATTAACCAAAAATAGACACTCCTCCATGGTATGTGATTGTTGGACGGCACCCGAAGGATTCGGTTGGCCATGGCTTGTGTAAGCAAAGGTTGGGAGGAGTGTCATCATAATAAAACTAAAATAAAAGGGCACTCCTTCATGGTATGAGATTGTTGGCAGGCACCCGAGGATTCGGTTAGCCATGGTTTGTGAAAGAAAGGTTGGAAGGAGTGCCATCAAAAAATAAAATAAAATGGGAGCCGCTCTTTGAAGGTTTGTCTGGCAAGGGGGTTAGAGTACCCGCTACCATTCGTTGACAACAACATACACCTCTCAAAACTTTACTTTTATGCTCTCTTCATGTTTTCAAATAAAAGCTCTAGCACAAATATAGCAATCGATGCTTTCCTCTTTGAAGGACCATTCTTTTACTTTCAATGTTGAGTCAGTTCACCTATTTCTCTCCACCTCAAGAAGCAAACACTTGTGTGAACTGTGCATTGATTCCTACATACTTGCTTATTGCACTTATTCTTTGAAGGACCATTCTTTTACTTTCAATGTTGAGTCAGTGTTATTCATGAGAAGTCTTTGCTATATAATTCAGTTGTTTACTCATGTCATATACATTGTTTTGATCGCTGCATTCACTACATATGCTTTACAAATAGTATGATCAAGTTTATGATGGCATGTCACTCCAGAAATTATCTTTGTTATCGTTTTACCTCGCTCGGGACGAGCAGAACTAAGCTTGGGGATGCCGATACGTCTCCAACGTATCGATAATTTCTTGTGTTCCATGCCACATTATTGATGTTATCTACATGTTATATGCACACTTTATGTCATATTCGTGCATTTTCCGGAACTAACCTATTAACAAGATGCCGAAGTGCCGTTCCTCGTTTTCTGCTGTTTTTGGTTTCGTAAATCCTAGTAACGAAATATTCTCGAATCGGACGAAATCAACGCCCAAGTTCCTATTTTCATCGGAAGCATCCAGAACACCCGGGAAGGACCAGAGGGGAGCCCTGGGGGCCCCACACCACACCCCGGCGCGGCCAAGGGGGGGGCGCCCCTAGGGTGTGGGCCCCCCAGAGACCCTCCGACTCCGACTCTTCGCCTATTTAAGCCGTCGTGACCTAAAACCTCGACACCAATTGACGAAAACCACAGAAACCTTCCAGAGCCGCCGCCATCGCGAAGCCAAGATCTGGGGGACAGGAGTCTCTGTTCCGGCACCCTGCCGGAGCGGGGAAGTGCCCCCGGAAGGCTTCTCCATCGACACCGCTGCCATCTCCACCGCCATCTTCATCACCGCTGCTGCTCCCATGAGGAGGGAGTAGTTCTCCATCGAGGCTCGGGGCTGTACCGGTAGCTATGTGGTTCATCTCTCTCCTATGTGCTTCAATACAATAATCTCATGAGCTGCCTTACATGATTGAGATTCATATGATGATGCTTGTAATCTAGATGTCATTATGCTAGTCAAGTGAGTTTTACTTATGTGATCTCCGGAGACTCCTTGTCCCACGTGTGTAAAGGTGACGATGTGTGCACCGTGTGGGTCTCTTAGGCCATATTTCACAGAATACTTACTCAATGTTGAATGGCATAGTGAGGTGCTTATTTATATCTCTTTATGATTGCAGCATGTTTTGTATCACAATTTATCTATGTGCTACTCTAGTGATTTGTTATTAAAGTAGTTTATTCCTCCCGCATGTGTGCAAAGGTGACGAGTGCGTGCACCGTGTTAGTACTTGGTTTATGCTATGATCATGATCTCTTGTAGATTGCGAAGTTAACTATTGCTATGATAATATTGATGTGATCTATTCCTCCTACATATGCATGAAGGTGACAAAGTGTGCATGCTATGCTAGTACTTGGTTTAGTCTGTTGATCTATCTTACACTAAAGGTTACTAAAATATGAGCATTATTGTGGAGCTTGTTAACTCCGGCATTGAGGGTTCGTGTAATCCTACGCAATGTGTTCATCATCCAACAAAAGTGTAGAGTATGCATTTATCTCGATTCTGTTATGTGATCAATGTTGAGAGTGTCCACTAGTGAAAGTCTAATCCCTAGGCCTTGTTCCTAAATATCGCTATCGCTGCTTGTTTATCGTTTTACCGCGTTACTATCTGCTACATTACTACCGCTTGTTTACTCGTCCCGGGCAAAGCACTTCTCCGGTGTCGTTGCCGTTGCTACTGCTTATTCATACCACCTGTATTTCACTATCTCTTCGCCGAACTAGTGCACCTATTAGGTGTGTTGGGGACACAAGAGACTTCTTGCTTTGTGGTTGCAGTGGTTGCATGAGAGGGATATCTTTGACCTCTTCCTCCCCGAGTTCGATAAACCTTGGGTATCCACTTAAGGGAAACTTGCTGCTGTTCTACAAACCTCTGCTCTTGGAGGCCCAACACTGTCTACAAGAATAGAAGCTCCCGTAGACATCAGGGTCTTTCGCTCCCTGCTCATGAATTCCTCCTTCATCTTCTGCGGACTTACGAGATCCAATTGTGGCAACTTACTCCTAACTCAATCCTTCACGTTGCCGTGTTCATTACCCTCTGTGAGGCGTTTTTGGGCATCGAACCTCATTTTGGATTGTGGAAAAAGATCTTTTATGTACAGAGGTACATCAGTAGTAATGGATCCTTCGTTACCGGAGGAGTGGGGTTTGTGGCTCGTTCGGAGGTTAATTACTTCAATTTCCCAATGAGAGAATCTGTGCAAGGGTGGAGACTGAAATGGTTTTATGTTAAGGATTCCCTGTCACCCGAATCCCAGCTTCCTTGCTTTACCGACGTCCTCGAAGCCAAGCCCAAGAATTCCTGGAAGAACATTCTCTCTCCCGGCGAAAGAGTAGCAGCGGATGAATTATTTGCCAAATTTCTTCGAATCAAAGAGGCCGATGGCCAAACTATGGTCGGCACAGAGGTGGCAGCGGTGTTCCTGAGACGTCGAGTTCAACCAGTCATGGCCAGAGTTCGCCCGATGTGGTTGTATTCAGGCCCAAAGGATGAAACCAGGATTAATGCTGCCAAACTGTCGGAAAAGGAGTTGCTTGATGAAGTCCGTCGCCTTACTTCCTTTAGCCAGGAAGACTCGATCCCATTAATACCTTCTTACACTCCTCTCGATGCTGATCATCCGCCACCAGAGGTAACTTTCCTTTTGATATTCTTACTATGCTATTTCCACTTGGCCAATACGATTACTATTATTCTTATTTGTTCTTCTTTTCGACAGGTCCCCATAGCCTCTGGAAACTTGCATGATTCGCCAAATGATACTTCTGAGGGAAGAGGCTCCTCAGTACCAGTTGATTTTCATACTGTCGAGCACGCAGGCCCAGTGAGCGAACACGAGGATCCGATAGATTCCAAAACTGTTCACAGCGACCTTCCTTCTTCAGCCGACGACGCTTGCAACACAGAGGGATCAGTGCGTAATGATGACGCTGATCGTGATGCCTTTGTTAATGCAGCTGTGGAGGCGACCAGGGCTTCGCCCGCGAAGAGATCAACCGGCGGCTTTGCCGACAAAGACGATCTCTTCGACATGTGAATACCTTCTTCCTTTCCGCTGTGTTTTGTCCCCTTGTTTCTCGCATTCTTTTCATAACTTCTGTCGACCATTTCCTTTTCGCAGTGACGAAGATTTTGCTGAGCCTCCGCCTAAGAAGGCCAGATCTGATGCTATTCCGCCGGCCGTTGCTGCTTCCGAAGCTTCGGCTCCTAAAGCAGCCCCCGCGGCCCAGGCATCGACTGCTTCTTCCCTTTCCAAGGGGAAAGATGTTCGTGCTGCTACCACGACTCCTCCTTCTGTAAGTCCTTTTTCGAATACAGCGTGAATTTCTTGAAATGTGCTTTGTCTAATGCTTCTTTGTAAAACATCCTTTTTTTCCTTAAGGATCTACGAGGTGTTATATCTTCTTTGGAGGCCTTTGCCTCTCAATTTACCTCTCTGGAAGCGGACAAAGTTCGACTGCAGGAGGAAGTTAAATCTTCCTCTTCGAAGTTGGACAGTGCCATTAAAAAGGCTGCCACAGCTCGCCAAGAGGTCGACTCCCTGAAAGAGGAGCTGGGTAAACTGAAGGAGAGGCTAAAAGAGGAGGAAGTTCGGGCAGCTGAAAAGGATGAGCTCCTTCGTCAATCTTCTTTGGCTTTGCTTGGTAAGCTCTTTCGTACACCTCTGTCGATTGTTACTCTTATGGATTCGTTCCTTTATCGATGATCCTTTCCAATTCATTTTCTTGTAGAAGCTGCCAACATTCCTGATGCTTCCTTGGACAAAGTTCCAAACAACTCTCCGGCAAATGGTGTGTCGATGGCTCTCGCCTCCCACCAGCTTACGCGGGAGCTTCTTGAAAAGGGAAAGGTTGCCCTGGCGCGGATGCACCTGATGATTTTCCCTAAGATCAAGCAGGACAAAACTCTAGGGCAGTTGATCGATGCCTTCGCGGTTGACACCAAGGAGGTTATCGAGGTATTCAAGCGTACTTCGCGTACCTATGGTGCCCTTCTAGCCTTCCAACTTATGATGGGTTACGGCTTTAAGGCTGACATTGAAGAAATGACTAAGGAGCTGCCAAAGACGCAAGATGGGCAATTTGTTGACTTAAGCGCCTTTAAAACGTCTGCCCTTACTTGTGCTCGCCAGCTCCTTGAACTAGTTTCATCAAGGAAGTCATCGGCTGGACCCAGTCCATCGACTCAGACCCAAGCCCCTTGATTCTTGTAACAAACTTATCTTTGAGCTGATGTGAAACATTGTTCTGTTGCAAAACTTATGTTTGTAATAAACTCCGTGCTGGCGATGTTGCTAGTACACCTTTATTACGATATTTTTGCTTGCACTTCTCCCGATGGGAGTTACTTCGGATGCTCAGTTTGACCATATCCGTCATCCTTTTTAACGTTGTTTCCTGCAGGTTTTCCCAGTGCCCTCGTTTGTTGATGATTCTTCGGGTGCTCTTCCTGAAGGTGATCGAGTCCAGCGTATGAAGGATCGGATCACTCAGATGGAAAAGGACCTGCGCAGCACTTATGCCTTAGCTGCTATTGTCAGTAAGAAGAGCGAGATTGCAGCCGAAGTGGAGCGGTACGCTCTTACTGAGCTGCATAAAGCTATCGAGAGTTTGAACTGTAAGCTTCTTGATTCCTGCGCCCTTTTGTCAACAACGCCTTGTCTGATCCTCTATTAATTTCTTTGCCAGTCATAGCGCTGAACCGTGCGGAAGAGAACAAACGGATTCACGAGCGTGTGCATGCTTTAACCCAGCTATCCTCATCCGAAGAGATTTTCTGGCGGGAACACTCGAAGGCTTCGGCTGTCGCAAAATTTCAGGATCGGGTTCAGCAAGTCCACCATTTCTTCGACAAGTGCTACAAAGCTATGAGGGTGGTTTGGAAGACGATGTTCCCTTTAAACGCAGTTCCCCCTACGCTGCTGACTTTGATGTCTGAGTTTGGGAATGCCAAGAAGATTCAAGACTTGGTACAAGCTCAGGTTTTCGCAGGGGCCAGGTTGTCGTTTTCCCTTGTGCTTGCACGTTACCCCTCAGTGGATCTGCTTGCTATCGCCAACGCTGTTGGTGACTTCGATACTTTGTATCCGGAGGTATTGCTTCCTACCAATATAATTGTCAACAAGCTTGAAGAGCATTCGAAGGTACCTGAGGAAAGAGAAACTCCACAAGGGTGATTTCGTGGATTAGGGTTGTTTTGTAAATAGGTTATTTTGACTACTTCATCCAAGTGTTAGGATTGTTGAGCCGATAATTTTTTTTATTCGGTAGATACATGTATATGTATTTTAACCGTATTGATGCCGTTGGCAATTTTTGAGGGAGCAAATCTTAATTGTCCGCTTAAGAATTTTTCGTATTTGTTGGTCAGCAAACGTTTGAGTGATCAGCTCGTGTTGCAGGTCTTGCTAAACCCGTTGTATGTGCAACTTTGCTTTCAACCAATGTATGTTGCGACAATCACTCTCGAATATTTCGGGTGTAGTGGTTCTGCCGATGATCCCGTTGTTCATTGATATTTCCATAAGTAAAATATCGAACGTGGGTTGTGTTATATATGTATTTCCAAACTCTTGCTATTTACGGCACTCGTAGAGGCATCTATAGCCGAGGGAAGGATTAACATCCTTGTTTGCTTTGTAACTTTTAGCACTCGTAGAGGCTTTTTTTTACGCACGTTCTTCTGCTGCGTACTGGTGATGCAGCTTAGACGTTTTGAAGTACTGCAATGATCAACAAAGGATCGAAACTTAGGTTCTCATTAATAAGGTAAGCACGAGACTAGAGGGCGAAAAAAGGAAGGCCCTGTTTATAAAAAGGGAAAAAATTAACACTAATAAATTGCTTAAGCAAGGAAAGGGTTCTTCTCATCTTCTGGCTTTTTCACCACGTTAGTGGTTGCTGCGGCGTTGTTGACTTTACCAGGGGTCTGGGCAATGATTGCCAACGTCTTGCTATCTCCTGTGCCTTCTATGCCATCAGCTGCCGAAACTTTTGGTGCCGAGGCTTTCGCTGCCGAAGCTTCTGCTGCCGAAGCTTCGAGAGCAAGGTCGGCTGGCTTCTTTTTGGTTTCCCTGACATGTTTTTCCTCCTTGATTTCACGTATCGACAGCTTGGGCAGAGGGTCGACAATTTCTCGTTGTGGCCCAAACTTCGCAGCAATCCTTTGAAAGTCACGATCACAATTGTCCGAGCGTGAAAAACTTCCATAGAATGTGATGTTTGTCCCGTTGTTCCCAGGCATTTTCAGCTTGAGGTATGCATAGTGCGGCACAGCCATGAACTTGGCATAAGCTGGTCTCCCGAGTATAGCGTGATACTGTGACTCCCAGTTCACTACTTCAAACTCGATCTTCTCCTTCCTGAAATTGTCGGTTTTGCCGAAAACGACGTTCAGGTAAACTTTGCCAAGAGAGTAGCCCGGTGCGGTTGGAAGGATCCCATGGAAGCAGGTGTCTGTTTCTTCTAGCATTTTCATGGTGATCCCCATACTTTTGATTGTGTCGACGAATATCAGGTTTAACCCGCTTCCACCATCCATGAAAACTTTGCTCATTTTGAACCCCCCAATTTGTGCCTCGACTACTAGAGCAGCGTGTCCTGGTTTTGGTATGGTCATCGGGTGATCTGCTCGACTGAACGTGATGTTCTGAGAAGACCACTCGACATACTCGGGGATGTTCGCCATGATGCTTTCTGCCAGATTAATCTCTCGGGTGAGCTTCTTCATCTCTCTTCTCGAGACACCTGTCATATGGATCATGCTCATCTGCCCCCGTGGTGGTGGAAACGCCTCGTTGGGCTGATTAGGCTGAGCCTGCTGGATTTGATGCTGCGGTGGAGGTGGAGGTGGTGGTGGTAGCTGTAATATCCCAGTATCTGGGGTTACAAAAATAGAGGAAACAGATGTGTGCATTGCATTCATGCATAGAAAATCCGGGGAATTTTCGCGCTTTTGCTTAAACCCATCAAAGTGATCGGGGTTTCTTTTACATCGATGGAATTGAGTTAGTAATCGACGTGAGTGCGATAAACATCGACGTGACCTTTGTAAATTCATGTGTTTTAGGGGAACAATTTGAATTCAAATTTAAATATGAAAGGTAGAAATTCAAATAAGAATTTGAATTGGAACTTTAAATCTAAACAAGTATATAAACATAATATGTAATAGTAAACACATTTAATAATTCCAAATGAATAAATAATTCAAACTTTATTACAAATAACATTATTCAATACATTACAAGTTAGAAAAGAAATAGAAAATTATAAAATAATACAAGAAATTGCTAAACTAAATCTTCATATTCCATTCCCAATTTTCTTATCATTTATCTGCAAAATAAATAATAAAGACAAAGAAATGTTGTGTTAAGGTTAAAATGTCTGTCTCCGCATTTCGGGAGACATTTTAATATTGGAAACTAGCTATTAGGAATTAAGAACTTGTCTTAATACCCAAACGGTGATTAGAGGGAGTAAATCTTTAATAGGCAACAAGAAACAATCCGAGAAGGCTGATCACTATTCCATCGGAGGCAACAACAAGGCATATTCATTGACAATCACTAACAATCTCTCAGACAACAAGGGACAAGCAGGCAACAACTGATTGATTCAGTTTATTTTTAGGCAATAAGGCAACCATCTTAATCTCCCTCTAATCTAGCTAGAAACCGTAATGTCCACAAAAAGGTATTTATCTAGATCATGTTTGACATTGAAAAGTCAAAATGATCATAACATTTAAAAGCATCTGTTAATTAAGCAGAAGCTTAATTAACATCATAGTCACACTGGATTTATTTAGCTCACATAATATTAGCCAATAAAGATTAACCACTTGGCAGCACATAAAAGAATGGTCTAACAAGGGATAAAGATCACTCAGCCGTTGCTTGCACTAGGAGGAGAAGCAAACCAACTTGTTAACATACACATGGAAAGGGGACCACCTGCAAGCAGCACAGTCACAGAATACAGGGCATGTGTTGTCGACACCACAGCAGCAGCCCAACTGTTTATAAACAGCACCCCATCTGCGCCAGCAGCCTTTCTAGCACACACACAACTTTCCCAGCCGCACCAAATGTCTCTCACTACAGCAAAGGCAGTACCAGCAGTTCGTCTAGCAACTACTTGCAATACCTAGAATCATTAGAAAAGCAACACCAATACCAACAGTCTTAGAACAGTCAGAGGACTGCAACTAGATCTCAGGAGGCATATTAAGCAGCTAGGAGGAGCAAGCATGCCACCAGGAGATGGAAATATCATAAGCTAGAAGAATAAGCTATCAAGTGCATCAGCACTTAAATCCAACCACCCTGCTCTAGTCCAGGAAGAATTATTCCTCTCAAACGTGCATAGAAGTGCTATGCATGATCATCACCGAGAAATTAGAGAGGCACCTGTGAGTATCTGTTCTTATTACCATTATTTTTGCCTCAGCCTTTGCATCATAGGCTGTGCTAAGAAAGCAAGCATAGTATCTGATCTTATCAAGTAAAACACATCAGAAATTGTATAGGAGTGAACAAATAACTAAAACCTACCGATCTGCAATTAGATCGAGTCTAGGCGGTCAAGAGGGGTTACTTTGCACACATACCAACACAAAGTTGTTCAAGATCTTACAAATATATGATTGGATAGTCCAAAGACCATCTAAACTAGCTTTAAAGCTACCAAGTAATTCCCTGGAATACCACAATAGTAGCCAGCCACAATCTGAACAAGCATAGTTGTATTTGTTCTTATCACATACATGCACTACAACACCTTATAAATATATGTGATGATTATGAACATTTTAATAACATGAACTAGATTAGGCAACAAAACCACCACATCAAGCTCAAGTTAAAGCTTGGGACATTCACAAACATCCTTATATATATCTGGCAGTCAGTTTATAATAGGAAATGCATCTGCAATCATCAAGTAACCAACCACAAATAAATATATACACCACAAGCAAGTGTAAACACGTAAAACCATTTCTATTGCATTATTTCTATAAGAATAAGTGCATGTAATTTGCAGGAATAGATATAGCAATTGTTACAGCAAGTGAACTATAATACAACATAAATATTTCCTCTATGATCACTCATGCACATCACTTACACATGATCTGAGAACTAGTTTGTGTGGATAGCCAAAGTAACTAGAGACCATTTCTTGTAAAATAGCATCAAGGAACTAATCACCAGATTGCTAAACAAAGAAAAGCATTTGTTCTATTTTGATAAACACCTACATGTGTATATATTAATTAGCAAGAACAAAAGGAAACCATGAATTTTCAGTTATAAATCTTATAGCTAGAAACATCAAACCAGCAACATATCATCACAATAATTAAACAAATATCACTTATCGAGTAGATCACCAAACATCACCATAACCTGTCCTATGGTCCTAGCACATCATAGAACTAGTAGGAGTCTAAACCGTACAGATTTATCAAACACCCAACTAGATAGCATCATCCTATTCCTTGTAGATCATTATGAAGGAGACTATTTATACACCAAAAATCCCATGGATTAACACCATAGCTCACTAGCCAGATCACTGAATCATCACCATGTATTAGAGAAAACTGGGGAGAAGCAGAGATTACCCTTGAAGCGTGACCAAGACGGTAGTCGAGGGAGATGGCGAGGGAGTCGTAGCAGGAACCGAACAGCTGCAGCCTACCATCACGCTATTGTATGGGAGCCATGGCCAGCCCTGGGGGGGCAGCAGCCGCATCACAATCACCACATCACCATCGCCACACGGAGGAGATCGACACGGGAACCGGGAGGAGGTCATCGGCGTCGGGGTAGTTGAGCTGGGGCTCGAGGTCAACGACGACAAGGCATCGCGGCGGAGTATCCGGAGGCGCGAGAGCCGGGACCGGCGACCACCGTGGCCGCAACGGCGAGCCCAAGCCACGACTAGGGTTTCGTGGGGCTACGTATGGGGGCGCGGGCGAGCGCCGTGGCGGCGGGGAAACAACCGGGAAGGCAGAGCCGGAGTTGCGGCAGCGTGCAGCGGCGCCGGACTTGGCCGGCGTACGGCGGCAAGGGCAGGTGGCGGCGACAGCGTCGCAGGGGCGTGTTAGCCTGAGGTGGGGATCGATAGGAGAGGCGTGTGAGCGTGAGGGCAAGGTCGTGTGCTCGTGTTGGTCCAACCAGCATGCGTGCGTGCGTGCTGGACTGCTGGTGTTTGGCCCAGCCGAACTTTTGTGCATGTGTTGAGTTGGGTTTGAACCAACCCGTTAGGCTAGTATGTGTGTGTGTCTATTAAGCCCATTAGTTGTAATCAAAATAACTAGTCTACTAATGTGTGAGCATGCCTTTGTTTAAAAGTAGTCCTACTAAAACATACACACTTATGTGTTTAATATTTAAATGTTAAATAAAATTGTCCTCTACATTTTGCGAGATAACTTGTATAATTATTATATCATCATTTGGAATATAAAATTACTTCACACTTTCTAGAAAAAAATGAGTAGTAATATTTCTTTTGAGAAAATATTAAATATAATTTCTAAATGTTTGAAATACTATTTCAACCTTATTAAGGTAATAAATATTACCATTGTGATTTTAACATGGTTTAATAAATAGGACTTAGTATTTTTTTATTAATTAATAAAAATCAGATAAAAAATCCATAAAAATCTAGAATCAATAGTAACTAACTCTAAATTATACTCTGGCCCTAGCTTATATCTTTAATGAATATATTTTATTTAACTTAAAGTAGTTAGCTAAAATCTAACATAATTTGATACTTCAGGAAATTCCTAAAACCCTAAAACCTTAGGACTTATGAAATATAAGTGTGTACCTTCATTTGCATTCATATATTCATGACTAGTAACTCAATACATGACCATGTCCACATAAAATATAGAAGCCCTATCACTAATAAGTTGGTATTCCATGTATGCATATCAATCAAACTTAGATGATCAAATAGGGTCAACCAAGTGTAAACCCTAGTCCTATTACCAAGGCCATCATCCTTAATTGATCACCTTTAGTATCAACCCAATTTGATCAACCCTAATAATAACCATGATTGATGATAGCCCTTACATATCATACCCCACTAAACTCTACTAGTGTTAGATACTTATGAACCATCATATCTAAAAGCCAACTATTCATTACTTAATGAATTCAATAGCAAACCCTAGACAACCTCAACCCTAATTGAAATACTTCTTATTACTTAAGAAGTATGTTCTTCAAAAGTTATTCTTTTGAAGTAAATAGGGAGTAGCCATCAAACCTACTTATTATGATCTATAAACCCTAACCAACTATCATTAGCAAGGTATACCAACCTTGATAGCACCTATGAATAATGATTTGCTTAAGATACTTAGGCTTAATTAAAACCATACAAGCCCTAGTAGTTGATGAATCCAACTCTGTTGGGATCCATCTAATTCTTACTCCAGAAACCAATTGGAACCCTAGAAACCACAGACCTAATTATCATACTTGTTCTTTACTAAAGAACATGTCCTTCAAAAGTTATTCTTTTGAATTATATAATAAGTAATCATCAACCATGCACTATAGGACTCAAAGTTGACAACTGCTCTTTACTTATTATACAACTACTATTCATTGGTGTGGATGATTGTTACTATACATTTTACCACTTGCTTACGATTCTAAAACAACACAAACCTGAATAAGAACCTTGTTTGTGAATCTCTCTAAAAGTGCAACACACCCTGAACTAATCATTACCACTCACTAATCCTAAATCATCGGGGTTAGGTCACGCTTAGAGCGATTGCATCTCATACTTATGCATTATTGCATCCTTGCCAATCTTTTAAACATCGTCCTTACCGGACGATGATGCTATTTCAGAATTTGGAGTTATTACGCATCGAAGACCTTGTCTGCATAATCTTGCAGCCAAGAAAGGCAAGTTCATCACTTGCTCATGTCATTTGAGTATTTTTACCAAATTACTTGCAAAGTACTATGTTTATCACTATTGCATAAAAAGCAAAACCACTATTTTCATAACTATGAATATGACTATGTGGTGGGCAATGGAACCATGGATTGTGTTGATATGGTGGAGGTTCCATTGCAAGGGTTTATATCCATCTAGGATTAACAACAAATGTCGCCAGTGATTCTTGTGCCGTAATACCCGTGTTAACCATAAGATCTGGAGTGGGACGGAATAGTCAATTGTATTTCCACCTCTTGTACATCAACGGATGCGCTTTACCGTAGACCCTTGATCCAAGAGAGGACAAGTGGTACCCTTGATCCAAGAGAGGACAAGTGGTAGGGTGGGGGTCCCGATAAAGTCCCCACGGTAATTGCGGTCTATGATGGGTTGCGACTGCCGGCGAAGGAGTTCATGGTAGAGACCTGAAGCTGTTGTCGTGGTCGGGGTCCATCCTTAATTGGAGTAAGAGGACCGGCGAGGACCCGGGGTCGGGGTTTGCAACAACGGGTGGGTGTATGAGGCGGCGGAGGAATATGATTGGCTATGACCTTATACCGGGCCTCACACCAAAGGAAGTGTGGACGAGAACTTAAGCTCGGTTGGCACCAAGGTTAAGATCTCTTATGGGTAAAGCAACACACCTCTGCGAGTGTAAAGAACCGTGACTGTCACTCCCTGTTCCGGGATATGGAACTGCGAACGCTGCTGGAAAGGAGCTCCATGAAGTTCTAGTAAACCGGTGAAGGCTGACGGACATAGTTCTTCTGAATAAAAGCAACCTTTTGAAGAAATGGTTATGAAAACTTGCATTGGTATTATACTTTCAGGTCTAATGCCGTAGCTAGTGCATTAAACACCTCTTTCCTATAATGAACTTGTTGAGTACGCTCGTACTCATCCCACTTTTAAATCCCCTGCTTAGATATGGAGGCATCAAAGGAGGATCTACAGTACAACTCGAAGGCCGAGGATTCAACAACTACTTCACGAGACAGGACCCTGTCAGAGGAGGCAGATACCACATCCAACAAGGAGAAAACCTAGTTTAGCCATAGAATGGAACTAGCTCCCTAAACCTAGCTCCTATTTAGCTAGAATCTATTCATAGCCTCTATAGCTAGTCAAATACTCTACAAATAGAGTTCGTGATAGGATTAGACTACGAGTCGTTCTTCTGGAGTTTATTTGCAGATTTACCTCATTTTAAAGTAGGAGGTCTGTGATGATCTTATGTAACGGAGTCGGTGTTGTAATTCTATAGACATGCCTTGGACCCGCATATGTTTCTGTTGTACCACTCTGAGCGATATAATACTAGTGGAACGGTGTTTCATTGGTGTTATATCAGACTTGCATACTACACCATGCAGTGGTATGCCGGGTCACCACAGTAGCGGTTGTTGGCCTCCCTGCTGGATGAGTTTGTGCATGTCAATGAACTGTCGACAGTCCCTGAGCAGGTGACTCGACTTCGTTTTTCCATCTTTAGAATCGGTATACGAGTGCAAGTAACAGGGAGCGTTGATCTGCTCAGCGTAAGGCAGTTCGGGGGCCCTCTGCTGCCGCGGTTTATAATTGCCACGGTTCCCGGAGTTGTTCCGATTACCGTCCTGTCGATCGTCTCTTCTGTCGTCATATCGATCATCCTGCCGATCAGAGTACCCTGCGGCTACTAGGTTGTTGTCGTCATAGTTGCGGTTCTTCCTTCTCTTGTGACGATCCCTTCGGCCGCCCGAGTCGTGCTTCGGCTGGTCATCGTCTTCGTCGTCACTGCGCTGTCGTGGCCTTCGCACGTTGTCCTCGCCATCAGCCCAGCTATTGGCGATTTCCATTAACTTGGTTATGGTTTTTGGCTTTTTGCGTCCGAGATCCTCTATGTAGCTTTCACGTCGGACGCCATCGTTGAAAGCGTCGATTGCTCTGTCGACAGATACATCTTCAGCAGCGTTTAGGAGTTTGGTGAATCTCCCGATGTACGAGCGCATCGACTCCTTTTGCTTTTGCTGGCAATTCCGTAGTTCTTCAATCCCGACGGCTCTCTTGTATGTTGCTTGGAAATTGGCAACGAAGGCGTCTACTAGATCGTCCCATGATTTAATGGAACCCTTCGGCAGCCCCCTTAGCCAGGCTCGCGCTGAATCTTTGAGGTAGAGCTGCATGCACTGCATTGCTGCTATCTGGTTCCCCTTATGCAGAATCACGGTCTGCAGGTAGTCGTCTATCCAAGATCTTGGCTCCTGCTGCCCGTCGTATTTGGCAGCATCGGTAGGAGTAGGCTTGAATTTTTTGGGCGGCATTTCTTCACGGATTTTGTAACTTAGACAGTCGGCTCCCCTGAGCTCGCCATCGTACTCTTGATCCTCGTCCGAAGAATCACTGTCATTCTCCTTCCTAGCGGCGCGTCGTCGCCTTGCTTTGTCGATCCTGCTCTGGGTGATTTCATCCTGAGCGTCTCTCGCATGCTGCTTTGAGCCACTCACCTGCAGCGTGGTCTTTTCCTTTTGTGGAACTAGATTATTTCCCAGTATCGCGAGACTTTCCAGGGTGCCTCGATGAGCTTGAGCCATGGATCCTTCAGGGCGCTGGTTGATGAGGTATGCATCAAGGTTGGCAGTTGCTCCTGCAATGGTTTTCGGCCGTGGCATGCCTGCGGTGTCCGTAGTCATAAAGGACTTGGTCAGGTTCGACGCGATTTCTCTGGCGTCATCTTCCGAAAGCCTGGACAGCCTCGACCGGTGTTTGCCTGCCTCCTGGGTATTTCGAGAGACGCTTGCCTGCGAGCCTCTTCGCCGTTCACTGGATCGATCTGCCGCAGATAGGCGTCTCTCGAGGGTGGCTTGTTCCTTCGACAGGTGCTCCCGGTTTTTCTCTAGTATAGAGCGATAAGCATTGAGGGTTCCAACCGAGGTTCCTGCGGGGAGCGGTGTGTTGTTGAGTACTGCTGCCCTGGCGGCTGCCCACTCCTCGTCCGCGATGGTGTAGTCGCTATCGTGGTTGCTGGCGCTGTTTTCGAAACTCGCCCGTCTACTGGAACGAGGAGTATGGTCTCCGTTTCCTCTGTGCCTTGTGTTATTGGCGACATAAACCTGATGGTGTGCCGTTCTTCGGGTGGTTCCTTGGACGATGCTGTCGATACTGTCCTCTCCCGATGAATACTGGGCATTGCAGATGAACGGCGTGTCGCTCGATCCCAGCCCGTGCCTGGTGTCGCAGTTCAAGCAGTAGTATGAGGTTAACTCCGAAGATGTGGGGTCGTCCGATCCTACCGACATGGAAGACATGGAACGAGGAGTCGAGGGCGCGGGCGAACTTGTCGAGCCTGTCAGACCAGCCGAAAGGTCGAGTGATGATGACGCGCTTGGACTCGTCGATCTGGAAGTGGGCGATCCCAGCAGTCGAAGGATTCCCTCCGCGTTGACGTTGTAGTGGACGATGCCGAAGGTCATCTCCGTGTTTCCTTGTAGATCTGAGAAGTTTGAGCGGGAGGAATCGCTGTGCGGGGTGAACTCGTAGGAGCCGAACCGAATCGGGCTTCGCAGGTTCGGCGATGACGGTGTCGATGAAGTTGCTGGTGAAGTTGCCGGTGAAGTCGCCGGTGTCATGATTGGATCTGCCGATGACCGATCTTGTGCCGACAGGGTTCCCACAGACGGCGCCAATTGTCGAGGGTGCTCCTCGGCAATGCCCTCCGATAGGGGCTTAGGGTTGATGGAATCCTGTAAGTCGACACGAGACATCGGTTCTCGGACAAGCGGGGAGAGCGATTTACCCAGGTTCGGGGCCCTCGATGAGGTAAACCCTTACGTCCTGCCTGTCTGTTCTTGATTATGATGATAATGGGATACAATGGGGTGCCGAATAGTTCGGCTGAGATCTCGTCGAGATGGCTAAGCGCTAAGGTGACCTAGCTTTAAGCTTCTGTTGGCTAAGATTGCTAAAGTTGATTGTGTCCCTCGACAGCCCCTCTCCTGGCCTTTATATAGGAGGCCAGGTCTCAAGAGGTCTAATCGAGTACGACTAGGTTTACAGTAGATCTATCTCTAAGCTTTCCTTGTTCGGCTCCTTCCGTGTCTTGTACTTCAAGGAATCTTCCGTTGCACCGTCCTAGCGGCCCATCTTGCCGTCGAGTGCCTTCATGGGCCTCCAACTAGGAAATATAGGGTAGGGCAACATTGGTTACCCGAAGGGTAATGCCCACGTCACCCCCGAACCAAATTCTTCACTACCAAAAAAGGTGCACAATACTCCCACGGATCCATCTTCTGACAAACAACAATGGTATGAGAGCCACCACATCTTTCACATCCGGGGATGAACTGGTGAGATGCAGGGGTAGCAACCGGAGCGGCCAGAGGTACAAAGGACTCTGCCGGTTCCGGCACAGAGGAGGAAGAGATCACAGCAGTCCCAACAACTCTTGGAGGATGAGCATTGTTGGCAGGAGATCAGAACTAACCAGGGTGATGGGCGCAGGAGCATTAGGGTTAGCAATGGAATGAAGACTGACCTCCATTGATCTCGCTAACTCCGCAGGGGTAGAGACCAAATCCAGATGCCTCTCCGGACGATGCGCCCACCGATCACGGGATCGAGCAGTTTCCTCCCCACTGTGATTCCTTTCTGCTAGACCCCTCTCCCTTGCGAACCTTCTGAGCTGCGGAGAGCCTCCCTGCAGCGCTCGTCGTCCAGCCTGCGCCTCTCCTCGACGCAACGGTGCTCCTCATCCCGCAATCATCCTTGATCCGCCCTCCGCCGTTCATCTTCTCTTCTTTTTTATTCCTCGCGCTACCAATCCTCTTGACGTCACCTTTCGTCCTCCCAATAGCACTGCTCTTCGCGCCTATCAGCTTCTGAGCCAACCTTGGTCTGCTCCTGAAGTAATTTCTTGGAGGAGTTCTTCTAGGAGGAGACCGACGAGATCCACCGAACCGGCGATCCATCACCACTGGGGAAGCAACTACCTGAGCAAAGGATATGTTGTCGCCAGAAAAAACTCACTGCCATATCTGGGGCTACGGAGCAGGTGTGGTGGATCTTGGCGGAGTGGGACACGGAACAAACACGACTCTAGAATGGGATCTAGGGTTGAGCCTTACGGTAGGGGAGGGGAATTTGTTGGGTGCGCACGCTGTCTCGAACGGTCCAAGATTAACAATATTAGGTTGTAGCCCAGCCGGTGGAGTAGCAACCACCATTGATGGGCACCTCGGGCCAAGCCGCACCACATCACACAAACGCGCATAGGGCGGAGCGGGATGGGTCACAACCACACCATGGCCCCGAGCAGGAGATCCACCAAGAAATGGCCCAATTGATCACGAATTCCTGCCATCGATAATCTCAAACCGGATCGAATCGTTGGAAAGAAGACGATCCAATATCTGATGATAAAACTTCAAAAGGATGGATCACCGTATTATCCCATCGAATTGAACCCTGAGGGTGAAGGAAAGATGTGCGCTAGAATCCTGACTCGGGTGGTGGGGGTAGCGGAGCGGAGCTCCCATCCTCGCCCCAGGGGTGCTGGTCTTGCCGTCGCCCGGGGAAACCCTAGACGGGGAAACCCTCATCTCTATCTTTGTTGTCTCGCTAGAAATTCTTGTCTCCTTACTTGGCCACAAATTGGTAACATAGGTGACAAGAAGCGACGGCTTCCTGGTCCATGGTGCTTCCCCTTCATCGGAAGCCCCAACCACCTCCTGGCGTCGGAGCCGCGGGTGGCTCTCCGCGACTTGGCCAAGAAGCACGGGCAGGTGATGTACCTGCGGCTGGGCCACGTTGAGACGGTGGGGATCTCCTAGCTGCATGAGGTGTTGCGGGATAATGCACTCAATTTCGCGTCGAGTCCAAGCATTCTGGCGGCAGAGATACTCTGCTACAGATAGCAAGACCGGATGAACGGTAGGCACGCCACAATCACCATTTTTCTATCTTTTAAATCTTATGAAATCTAGATAAGTATGTTTATGTTCTCTAATTAACTTCGAGGATGCGCCGATCGACGTCGAGATTGGGCTCCGCTACGACTAGAACAAGTTCTACGTTCTACGATCTCGTGGGACAGCGGCGCGTTCTCTGGGCGTAGATCAGCGAGTTCAACAGCGAGCGCACCGACGTCCTCAAGGGTTGGTCGTCCCTCCAGGTAACAACAATGCACAACCTTTCGTTTCGGTTCATTTCATTTTTGGTATTTCGATGTACTAGTTACTAGTTACGTGGAAAGGGTGTCATGCATCGGCGGGATGCGGGATTACATACATTAGCCCTACACTAATTTTTATCTGATTCCATACAAACATTTGCCATGATTTTGCTTATGCAGAACAAATTCGGATGATAAACAGATTTAATCGGTCCACTATTAATCGGTATAACCTATACAAATTAGCACCCAAAACACGTCTATATTAGAAAGAAACAAATATTCTAGGTCATGAATGACAGAGAAGCCACCAGCCACCACCATGCATGTTCCTTCCTTTCGCTTCTCCTCCTTTACCATTTAAAGTTTCTCTTCTCCTGTATACAAGGTCTGGTCGACAACAGTGAGAAATTGTCCAGCGACAGCAGGAATTGAGCGCCTGGATGCGAGAATCGAGTTGAAGTTTCGCAAACCTACTTGATTTGTACAGGGTAGCAGCTGGACGGGCAATTTGCGCTTGAAAATTTTGCATCTTTTTTAACCAAAGTGGACTAATTAATCGAGAATATTCCTAGTAATCAACTTGTTAAAGCAATTAATCAGACTAAAGGATTAAGACAAGCGACTAGAGGTAATTGACACGGTCAGACCCCTAGTAGCGATTAATCGGCCTATTAATCGCTGATTCCGCCTAGTTTTTGAACAATGCACATAACCTTTTATAACTATTTCATAACTATTTTATGAAAGCGAACTGAACGAGACACCGATGATCGATCGAGAGAGATCTCAACTTGTCAACAACAGAACTCGAAACGTGAAGAATTCTGTGCTACAGTTGAGACAAAGAATACTCTGACGAGATAGAACCGCGCTTACTATGCATCAGTCTATGCCCCTCTGACCTGATCCATGGATGACTATGCAACAAGGCCCTTTCCCAAGAACCACCGTACAATACGCCTTAAACTCATTGACCTGTCCACAAAAACGCTCATTGACTGTCCACCGGCCACTATGTTCATGCGGGCATATAGAAAACAAACCAAGTTCTTCAAGAACTAGGCCCCGCTTCTATTTATCCAAAACTAGCTGCACGTCTCTTACCTTGCTTAGTCAAGATAACTGTCAAGGGGACAAGGGACCTATCAGGATCTTCATGCATCCAATAGACTGGCGCAAGATTGAACTGCTTTTGCAATGCTGTAGGCGAATTAGCAAATCATTTTCCTGCTGGGTGACCGACTTTTCTCCGAATGTTAGAAGCAACTTGGTACCCTAGTCCGTAGCCATGCCAGTAGGCTGGGAGGAGCCAGAGGCTCCAGCCAGGAGGGTTTTACATGAATGCTTTGCTTATGCACTTTCATTTAGGCTTTTCTTGATGGTAAATGTTTTAAATTGTTCTCAAGCTTAAAACTTCAATTTAGAATGTTTCCATTTGTACATCCTACGTATTAAGTAATCATCACATCGGCATGGTTTCTTATTTTACTTCTCATTTTTTGTAGGTGGATAAACTCTTTTAGATAACACAGCGGCATAAGACAAATCTAAGTCCCTAAATAATAAGAAAATGTGCAAAAAATACTTTTGTACATATTGGCCTTATGCATTAGTCAAGTCTTTCTGCCAAAAAAATGTCATCTACTCCTACTTGAGAAAAAAACATCCCGGAGGAAATGGGTGTACTTATCCCTCATCTTCATAGTATGGGACGCATTTGTTTTCATCAATACACCATTGACTAACCACTAATATTTTGTTTATCTTCAAAGTATAGGGCGTATGTGTTGTCATTATAATTTTATCATATGATGCAGTATTTTCTATATTTTCTTCTTACAATACTCGCTTTATGCATGTTTTACTCATAGTGTTCCTTAATACTTCAGTATTGGCATACTTACCGTGTTCATTTTTGTGTACTTGATCTGCAGTCCACCAAAGTATGCGTGAAATAACATGATTTCTGAGATCAGAGAAGAGAGCTAAGTGACTTCTCACATTTTCATCCAAACGCTTCACCACAACTTGTCTGATATATTTTTGGCAAACGTAGGTATTCTAGAAAATCCACATAGGTGAATATCTCTAAAAATAGACACCAATATTTTACTTTGTTTCTTAAAAAAATGATGAAGCATTTATATACAAGAATGCGTCGAGTCACAATATTTTTTACATTACGCTCTAATGGGATGGTAAAGAAGTGGTTCATCCAATATGCACGGTAGGTATCATACATTGCATTTCTTTTCATGTGAATTATAGATGGCAATAAAAACATTGTTTTGCAGGATGTTTACGAGCACAAGATTTTTTGGTATGCTTTCTCAAGTACCATGAAAATGAAGCATAAGAAAATATCCTTAACATTCTAAGATAATATCTAGGGAGCATTGAGGAATAGATATTTATGAATACAAAATAATTAGTCGAGTGCTTATTTCATATTCAAACGATGCCAATTATATCAGTTGTTAAGATTTAGTTCAAACGAGGTACAATCTTATGAATTTTAAGAATACATTGTGGCTTTTTTCATACATGTGATTTTTTGCATGTATTTTATTAATATGTTGCGAGGAAAAATATAGTAGATGATGGCCATATAGCCCATAGGGCCCATCACTGGATGCACTCACGTGGGCGACTGGGTTGGAGGCCTCACTCGACCCGCTTGGTCCGGCTGGATCGGGAGTGAAGCAACGACTGGATCTAAAGGAAGCCGAGGAGAGCAGCTACATAGCCCATCGGTCCCACGAGTTGACTAACCAACTCGCCGTGATTACTGTAAACCCGAATCAGGGGTGCTCATATAAACCCCAGTGTGGAAACAGTCGTTGTAACCGACTTGCGACCCACGTTGTAAACTTACCAATCTACATAGACAAGCAGGAAGTAGGCCTTTTACTTTCCGAAAGGGCTGAACCTTGGTAACTCCATGTCACAGTGCAATCTCGATCCATAGATGACTACATCACCCTTGCTCCGCACCTCTGAAGGGCTATAACCTGTAGCATCTGCAGCAGTCACATCCACGACAATAGCCATAGCAACGCACAAGCATTTGTAACAAAACCTCGTCAGCGGGCGGGGAGCACCCGCATTGCATTATAAGAAGAGGGAAAAAAATTCCAATTAATAAGGAGAACTGGACCCGAAAACCATAAAACACAAGGTTAATTAAGAAAAACCGGCGAAAAACCACTCACACATGACTAGAACCTAGGGAACATCGTCTGAGCCAGATACAAGTCTTCCTAGACCCTCACAACCAACCAGGCCTATCTCTGCTACCTCAAGAGCACTCTCGCAATAGCAAGGAGAGAACTTACAGCTAACCTTAAGAAGACAACGACTAAACATTAGTAAATACCAACAACTCACGAACTGTCTGGGCCGCCATCGATGCAGGCTTCTTGCACAGCCGCAGATATGACTTCATCTTCCCCAGAGCCTTTCTTTGGGATAAAAATAATCAAATCGAAACGACCTGTTGCAATGAATATTTAGTACATACTAGTGATGGAGTTCAATATATTAATGACGGAGTTAGCAGTACAATACCTTAGCGAAATCAGAGGACATCGTCCTAAGGTAAAACTTCGACATAAATCATACTAATACCACATCAACAGCTGCTACATGAGACACATCATACCGAAATGTTCAACTCAAAACAACCCGTTGCAATGCATATTTATTATATACAGTTCAATATATATACTAATGACGGAGCAAGCAGTACAATGCTCAAAAGACACTTCAAAAAAACAAGGAAGATTACAAAAGGAGCATGATGGTGAATTAGACGAGAACTTGGACGAAGCATGATGGTGAATTAGATGAGAACTTGGACGCTCAGCCACGAGCCCACGACCGGAGTCTTCAAGTGTCTTTGAACATGTGCTCGCTGATGAAATCCCGACGGCTCTTTCAGCGAGCGGATTGGCATATGTTAACCAGGAGTTGAAATGAACCGGGCTGAAGATTTTCTTAGGTATCACCATATATAGAACATCCGTATGGAAAGTTGGAAACGCTATAACATTCTCAGCCAAAGCATCTTCCAACCAATTTCTGATCAAAGGCGAACAAGAAAAAGACTGATAATTGTGCTCATAATTACCAACTTGCATTAAGAGGGCACATGAAAAGAGGTGATGTACGAACCGGTCGGTTGCCTAAGGTCACTAACAAAAAGTAAAGAAATGTCTGTGTGAATTGCATATAAGCTTGTTCATACTTCGAAGACTAACATGAAAACATAGGTCGATTATTCCTTAGCAGGGTCCGAGTTTCCTCGCTACTTGGGACTCACTACTCCGAGTTCTTAGACGGATCAAGGACGTGGCCTGCGAAGAGCACCGCGCCGGACAGCTCCTCCACAATGAAGAACGCAAACGGGTGGTCAGCAATGAAATCCAAAGGCATTCTGGCGGCGCAGTACCGGACGCTGGTGGCGGCAATGGAAGCGGCCGCCTCGGTACCTTCCTCGTTCACCTCGACGACCGCCGTGTGGAACACGTCCTCCACCCGCAGCTTCATGTCCCGGCCAGAGTCGTCCGCCGCCATGTAAGACAAATCGGCCTCCATGGAGAATGCTGCCCGGAGCCCAAAGCTCTCGAGGGTATTTTTCATGCTGCAGGAGAATGACAGCTTAAACCTGGGTAGCAGGAGATTTCTCACGCTGCTTCGCGTCGTGGGCAAGTGGTCGAACAGAAACGCGGCGCCGCTGGATGCCATCTCGCTGGCCAGGCTAGGCAGACCATCGTGTGCGTCGGGGAGGAAGACACACATCGAGTACCTCCCGCCGTTCACCGCCTGGTAAGGGAGCTTGAGCACCTGGAAGCCGTCATGGCAGGCAATGAAGTACTTGACCTCCTCCTCTTCTTCTAGACAGAACTCGTCCTCCGTGTCGGAAGTGGGAAGCCTCCCGGCGGTCATGAAAGGCACCCTGACGGGGCTGCCGTCCAGAGGGTAGAAGTCGGCGTCCTTTGTGAGGCTCCGGTGGAAGCGATCCTCCCACTTCCCCTTGAAATACATGGCGTTGGCCAGCACGAGCATGATGTATGGGTGCACCGACCCTGGAGGGAGAACGGACGTGATGAGCTTGTTCGTGGCATCTGCAACCCAATTGTTGATTACCTTCCTTGAACCCTCCGGATCTCCCTGCGTGCAGTACGGAGATCAACTGAGAAACGATCGAGATCACAACTCACACCAACATTCTGATTAAGGTTGAGATCGCAGCATAATATATGCACACGTATGTACGTACGTGGAAGTCGACGGCTCGTGCCTCCGCCTTGTAGGACTCGACGGCGGCGTCACGGTAGGCCGTCTTCAGTGCAAATCCTTCCTGATGCCACACGCTGCACGCGAACGTGATGGTCAGCGGCCCGGATCCGCCGGTGGCGAGGGCGCTCTCCGCCAGGCCGCGCACGATCTCCGCCACCTCCTCGCGCGACGATGCGCCAAGCACGTCGAGGAGCTCCTCAAGGGTTCTGCCCCGAGCGCCAGCCGCCACTAGGCCCAGCGCCGTGAAGATGGAGAACGGAGAGAAAATAATATTCTTCCCCTCGGAGAACGTATTGGCGAGGCGGAGGGCCAGCGCCGTCAGGCCGGAGGAGTCGACGGAACTACGAGCCTTCTTGCTTGGCCGCGCCTCCTTCTCCATGGTGCCCTAGCTTGCCGATGCCGATGGGCTGGAGCCTGGATGGGCCGTACGTCACTAGCTATGCCAGTCAAACAAGACGACGAGGGGTTTAACCTAAACACAATGCGCCCAATTTATACAGTATGTGGCGTTTCGGAAATTCAATTGTGCATATGTTCCATCTACCAAAAAAATATGTTTTGAAATATCGAAAAATTGTGACAAAAAATTCTACATGTACATCGCTGCGGAATCCCCATGCCGTCTTCTTCCTTCTCACCACCACTAGGGGCAAGACTTCGTCTTTGTGAGTCTGTTTGCTCATCGCATGGAGGGCAGCTGGAGCGCGGCGGAGACCAAACCGGACCAGGAGGCCACGGACAGAGGAACGTAGCGGCGGGTGGTTCCGGAACTGGAGGGCGGAGCCGCGACTTCGCAAGCCGCTGCAGCGGCCTCGTCGGCAACTCTAGACGCAGATGCCTTGTGAGGCAGAGTTGTATGTCGCGCGCCACTAACCGAGCACATTTGTTCCTTCGTGGCAGCTCCACCCTGAGGCCCGAGCCCAAACTCGAGGATGGCCGTCTAGGTGGGCTTGCGGCGTGCCCATGACGGTGGTCGCGCCGTCCTTGTTACGGACGACCTCGGAGCCCGTGCACTAGAAGATGCCCTCCAACAGCAGCTTCACGAACACCTCCCATAGCGTTGTGGATTTGATCTCCTCGAAGTCCTTGGTGGTACTCACAGTGGTCGCCGCACAAGGGGGCCTTGATCTTCTCGACGACCATGTGGTTGGTGGTAAGCGTGCCGGTCGTGTCGGTCCAAAATGCCGCTTGCTGACCTCATGGTCTTGCATGCTGAGAGTTGCCGAACGATCACGTGCTCTTGCATGAGCTTCTTCCTAGCGAATGCTAGGCTGAGCGTCACGGCGAGCGACAGGCCCTTTGGGACGGCGAAGATGATGATGGTGATGACCACGCTGAAGAAGTTGAGCAAGGAAAGTGATGTCATCCATCCCCACGTCAGCAGTCAGTAGTCTGCCGGGGGAATCCGCCTGCTTGGCATACAGAAACAGAACCATTAGCATGATGAAGGTTAGCAACTGAGCACGGCGAACGAGAGCCCGATTTTTTCAATGATGGTGGTGACACCGTTGAGGTTGACCTGTAGCGGTGTCTCATCCTCGCCGCCGTGGCTCAGCGTCTCCGTGAAGTTCTCAATAGGGATACGAGGGGTACAAATAGGATCATACAAAGTCGCGAATATATGTTGTATTACTATTTTCCTTATGGCGTAGAAAAGCAACAACACTGGAGCGCAACATGTATAACCGTGGGATGCACAAAGAACTGTTCAGCTGTACAGATCGTCGGCGTCGCACAAGGATGATAGTTATAGTACAACACCGCTCCCTCCATGCCAAGGCCCACGCGCATCTAGCTTCCATCAAGGCCTTTGCGCCTCGATCAGTAGGCGAGGAGGAGAAGTCGTAGCAGGCGGTGGACAGCTCGAAGAGGCGCGACAAGGTGAACAATGGACATAAGGCGGGCATGGTGGTCGACGTTCTTCGACTCGGAGGTGGACACGGTGGGGATATGTGTCGTCGTGTACGAGAAGGTGCAAACTAAACATCTGATTCGTCCCTCACCACTCAGCATCACCACATAATGGGTCACTGTGCTGCCAAAACAGGGCACTATTGCAGGCCACAAGGAGACGTGGTGGAGCCAGTGCGGCCGTGGAGGACCAAGGAGGTGTGGTGAAGGAAGACAACACTTCGGATTCTGTTCACCTGCGTACCCGAAGTTCTAATGAATTTTCTATCCATTTCAGCATTACCTTTTAGTTAATGGACCGGATTCAATCCTCACATGCTTTCTTTGATGGATAGGGTTGTTTCTATTGCATGATGTTATTATTGAGAACATTTTGAGTGGCAAAAAGTTGCAGCTGTATCTAATGAGGTAACATCCGAATTCTGTAATAATATTTAGAACTTCTTTATATATTTGATTACTCCAAGGAAAAGATTGGTGGGCGTCTTCTAGGACTCAGTTAGTCTGAATTATGGTCTGTTTGTTTGCTGGATTTTATCTGAAGCAATTTCTTCATTGCTTCCAACATTATTTTATTTTCTCGTTCAACTGCAGGGAAGAACTGCCTCTGGCTTGGGCCCTAGGCGGTTTCCCATGGTTATACCTGAGCATTTCTCGAGCCGGGCCGACCAATGCCCGACACGGAAAATCTCAGCCCAGGCCCAACCTGACCGTCGGGCCAGAAAAATAGGCCTAGGCCCGACCCATCACATAGAAAGTCCGTCGGGCCTCGGGCCAGGCCGCTTCACTAAATCGCACAAAATCAAGGCCCAAGCCTGGCCCATCCTGACCATCGGGCCAAAAATTCAGGCCCAGACCCGGCCCAGAGGCATGGTCGGGTCGGGCTTTGCCCGGGAATTTCAGGCTGCGCCGGGCCGGTCTGCCCATGGCCAAGTATACCCATGGTAGCCATAGGTCAGGGCGGCCCTGTGGACAGCTCATGTGGTTCGCTGGCATAACTAACTTGACCGAACCTGTCATTAGCTGCATCAAGAATATCCCTTGCCATGTATCTGCAGCTCTTCACAATGCCGGCTTACATGACTTTGTACAGTTGTACTTCATGTTATACATTGTACTTAGCCGAAATGAAATACGAAGAAGGCTATTGTTCAAACTAGAAGTTATTCAAATTGTGAGTTGGTCAAATTATCAGTGACATGTTTTAATCATCTCAAAAATCGAACAGGTAACCTTACATGCCAAAGGTATACACACCCAACCAAACAGCGAACTGGGTTCGCCCCACCCATTCCCAGTAGCCAATCAACCAGGAGTGAGGGAACAAAACGCACCCTCCACTGCGGCCTAGGGCATCAGCTACGCGCACTCCTCCGAATCTCGGAAAATCCCGCTCCCCTCTGCTGCGGACTAGGCAGATCTATCGACGTCTCCAAGTCCAAGGTCGAGCGGCGGCGGAGGTCCCCTCCAACGGTATAATCTCTATCGCCGCTGTTTTTATCCCCCGGTCTTGCTGAAGGTACCGCCTTTTCTTGGTGCTCTTGCCCCTGTTCGTTGGTTCAGGTCGATATGTACATGTGTTCTTTTCTAGATTGAGACTTGCCAAGAGGAAATCGGTAGTATCATCCACTTTTAGCTGTGAAGCTATCTCCTAGTTAGAAAGTACGTTTTTTTTGCAATGGAGTACTAGCCCAGGGTGCAGCAAACAATATTTCTAGTTGAACAGATATTAGATCGGTGATGTATCTTGTGGCGGTAGTTTAATTTAACGAGGTGGGTTGTAGCTTCATTGTTTCTTGCTAGCAATCTGGAGAAAGATAAGGTCCTTGCTACTTTAATTAATCTCCATTCTTCTGAAGAACACACAAGTTCTCGACGAATATACAGTAAATGCTCAAAGTTCATGAATATATTCTTCACAATTAGCGTTGCCAGTGTGAAATCCATCTTCAAATGCTTTACTCTGATGTATTTTGGTTGTTTTCTGAACCTTGATATTACCTGATAGGGACAGCTGAATTTGTTCAATGGAGGACCTACCGGAGGCTCTGGTGACAGAGATTGTCAAGAAGATCACCAGGACAAGTGATCTGAATTCTCTTTCCCTCGTGTCAAAGCAGCTCTACGCGATAGAGGGGAATCAAAGGGGTGCTATCCGTGTTGGTTCTGGTCTTTGCACTGCTACAGAGGCACTAAAATTATTGTGCGCCCGGTTCCCAAATTTGTCGAAAGTGGAAATCGATTACTCTGGTTGGATACCTGTACATGGAAAGCAGTTGGACAACAAAGGCCTTTTTGTGTTTTCATCTCACTGTTCCTCGCTGATTGACCTCACCTTAAGCTTCTGCTCATACATCGATGACTCTGGGCTTGGTTGTTTAGCTTCTTGCAAGACATTGGAGTCACTCAGGGTGAACTTCACACCACAAGTAACTTCACTTGGGCTTTTCTCGGTTGCAGCTGGTTGCACTAGTTTATGTGCTCTCCACCTTATTGATTGCGAGAAAATCGACAGTGTAGAGTGGCTGGAATACCTTGGCAGGGATGGTTCGTTGGAAGAGCTTGTAGTGAAGAATTGCGAAGGAATCAATCATCATGAGCTCCTAAAGTTTGGTGCAGGATGGATGAAGCTCCAGAAGTTTGAGTTTGAGGGGAAAATAAGAATATCTCGTATTTTTCCAAGTGATGTCTATGACCCCTCGTATGATGCTCACAGCACGGCTATATATGACTTCTGCTGTGAGGGTTTGAAGGACTTAAGGTTGGCACATATTAAAACTTGGCCAGATATAGGACTTCGTGTTGTCCTAGGGAAGTGTAAAGCATTGGAGAACCTTTGCCTTGAGTATGTTAATGCCCTAAATGACAATGACATGATTGCATTATCCCGGGGCTGCAGCAACCTTAAAAGCATCTCACTTTGGCTCAACCTTCAGCGGTACCATAATGAAGCCACGACGTCATTTACTGATATCACCCTTTACGCTCTAGCCCTAAACTGTCGTAAGCTTCAGATCTTAGACCTCAAATTTGTAGGATGTTCTCCTGACTGGCCATCAGAAATTGGATTCACACAAAAAGGTTTTCTGGTGCTCATTCAGTCCTGCCCGATTCGAGTTCTTGTGCTACATAGTGCCAACTTCTTTGATGACGATGGGATGAAGGCCCTCTCATCCTCACCAAATCTGGAGACTCTTGAGCTTATACGTTGTGAAGCAGTACCTGATGTTGGGATGCGCTTCATTGCACACGCCCCATGCTTGAGTAATCTCACACTTCGGGTGTGTCATGAGGTAACTGATGTTGGAGTGGCTGAACTGGGACATGCACATAAGTTAGAGTCTTTGGTCATTGAGTGTTGTCGTGGAGTCTCTCTGCAAGCTATGCAGGGTGTTGCCAAATCAGTTCACTACTCCAGTGAGGCGGCTTCAGATGCCCTTAGCAAATTGTTTTGAGTGGTGTCTGTTCATGAAATGGTATCCATATTTTTCAGTATAAATTTGCTGGTGAAGTCATTTAAGTTGTTGTGTGTGCACCATTGGACAAGGTTGTGCATCATCCAACCTAGATTCACTTCTGTGAACTTTCTATTGGTTCTAGGTTTACTGAATTGACTATCCTGTATGACAGTCTAACGATGAACTTTGGCCGGTATCTGGTTAATGAGACTTCAATAGTAGCCAGCACTTGTGTACTATAGTATATATCTACTTCCATAATTTTTGTTGCTTAATTTCTGCTCTCTATAGCCGTTTTGAAACAAGCATAAAATCGGCTCCAGGATTCCTACTCTCTAAGCAAATGTCATGAACCTTTTTTTTATATCTGTCTGCTATTATTGCGTGGCAATTTTGGTTTGGAGTGTATTTATGGTCAATGTTTCACATGGATCTGTACTATAAAGATTGTATGCTTGTTTTGTTTATATTGATTCTATTTGGGGATGTCTAATCGTTGCTTCTCAAAAGGAAAGTTACTATTCCTCTGATCCATATTTTACTTGTGGAGGTCGGTTTGAAGCGAGAACACTGTCTGTGTCTCTGTTGGTTGCTCGAAATTCTCTTGCTCATTCCGTTCCAAATGGACCCTAGACCCTAGTGGAGGAGTTTGAGTGCTGGTCTGGCATAACTAAGTTGACTGAACCTGTCATTAGCTCCATTTTCAGCTCGTAGGAATACCCCTTGCCATGTATTTGTAGCTCTTCAAAATGCCTGACTCGCATGGCTATGTACTTCATGCTGTATGTTGTACTTGTGCTGAAATGAATTATGGAGAAGGCCTACAGGTACAACGTCAGGCCGATTGCTCCGCACATCCTTCTTAGTTCCCTCCTACCTTTGTCTTGTGTCGTAGGGCACTAGTCTCAGCCGGGCATCGCACGCCTCGCATGTATTTTCGTCCCCAGCTGTGCTGCTTCGTGGTCGTCGATGCTGCCTGTTTCTTCTATAACGTTTTAATTAACTTATGCCTATGGTGTTTCAGTTTTCCATGCTTTCCGGTTCTAGGTAAAATCAAATTAATGATGCTTGAGTTTGTCGGTGAAGACAGTAGTGTTGTGCCCTTGTGCCTGCACGTTTGCCTACTTTCGATTCGATTGCATATACACGAGTCAAGACGGTGTGGAAGGCTTAGGCCCCCCCTAAGATCAAGTTGTTTGTTTGGTTGGCAATTCAAAATAGGCTTTCCACCGCGAACCGTCTAGAGAAAAGAGGGTGGACAAATTGCAGTTTTTGCCCTCTTTGCAAGCAAACCCTAAAACGTTGCCTCATCTTTTCTTCCAAGGTCGCTTCTTCAAGAGGCCATGTGGGCTATGCTAAAGATTGGATTGGGATCCCTTCTATTGATGTTGCCGATTGGTCCTGGAAGCTCTCCATAGCTGATTGGTGGTCTATAGCATGTCTCTAGCGATCATGTTGTGCCAAACCGAAAAGCTTTGGCCTCTATCATCATGTTCGTTATCTCGACGGTTTAGAACGAGCGAAATGCAAGAGTACGCCACAACAAGTCTGGCCCGCGTTTGTTATTCTAGCCTCTATCAAGAGAGATGCAAATCTTTGGATCACCACGGGTGAAAAAAACAATCAGGCATGAAATTTTGGGAGAGTAGTCTCACGTGGGAACCTTTTCTTTTCAGTTTTTTATCACCAAAACTTTTCTCCTTAATAAGTTCATGGATAGAGGAAAATCTGTCGCCTCCGTTTTAGAAAGGAAAATAATGTTTTGTTACATGTGGATTTTCTTTCTTGAGTATGCATGGAACATTACTTTCGCAAAACAAAGTATGCATGGAACCAAAATTCGGTATTGAAATCAATTAAGACCACACATGTTTTGCACGAACCACGTGATTTAAGTTATTAACATAATAAAAACGACGAAAGAAAAACCCACTTGTGTCGATCAACACGAACTACGTACTTAGAGCATCCCCACTCGTTTGGGCTCCCCACGCCCAAATCCGGCGAAATTTAGCGCCGGATGGATGTAGTTTTTGGCCTGGGGAGGCCCATTTTTCCAGCCGCGAGCCCATGGACGCGCACCCACCGCGTGCATAGCGACGGCGCAGTCACCGGGAAGGGCAATCGTCGGAGTTCCCTCGCCGCATTGAACCGTCGCGAAGTGGACTGGAGAGCCGAAACGACTCGTCGGGAACGGTCGAAGTGGCCTCGATGCGAGAACCGCCGTAATGGAGCACGAACTCCGCGGAAGAGCAACCGGCGCTCTCTTTCGTCGAGAGACCTACATAAACGGTTTTCGACGGGCTGAGCCATTCATCTGTTCTCTCGTCACCATCCTCCGTCAACCATGAGCGATATCTCTTGGCCATCGGACACCGACGGCGAGGGGAAGCCGCCCGGATGGTGCCATTGGTGGGATCCAGCTGCATCGTCCGAGCGGCGACGATTCCCCCCGCCGGCCGGCGAGGACGAGTGGGACGACGAGGAGGAGGACGAAGAGGCCGTGGAGCAGGCCGAGGAGCAGGCCGAGGAAGAGGCCGAGGAAGAGGAGGAGGAGCGAGGAGCGAGGAGGAGGAGCGGGAGGAGGAGGACGAAGAGGCCGATGAGGACGACGACGAGGAGGACTCAACTTCCTCCGACGAGGAGGTGACGAGCCGGAAGCGTCGCCGCGACGACGATGAGGCGGGGCCTTCTAAGAAGAAGAAGAAGTAGTTTAGTTTTAAAGTTTTTATATGTAATTTTTATGTTTATTCGAATTATATTCGAAATATATATATAATCTATCTATGTTGCACCACTTGAGAGTTCAAAGCTTTCGTTCGACGAGGGTATTGCCGTAGATCGGGAAGACGAGGGTTTTGCCGTAGATCGGGAAGACGAGGGTTTTGCCGTAGATCGGAGGCCATTGTCGCCGACAAGTTGGGGCCACGCCCGCTTTTCACTCGTCCGGAGTCCCCGAGCGCTCCCGGGGGCCGGGGATGGCGTGGGATCGCCGGATGGATTTAGGCCCAAATCCGGACGAAAACGAGGAACCGGGGGCGCGACTGGGCCGAATTACGCCGTCCGGATGGAAAAAACGCTCGCCGGGGGCCTCGTCGGGGGGACGAGTGGAGATGCTCTTAGTCATCAGGAACAAAAGCTTCACTACGCCTCCTAGAACTGATTGGCCCTGTAGCCCAGGAAGAGATTGAAGAGGCCGTCGTCGCCGAGGTGGTGCGCGGCGTGGATGAGGTCGATGGCCGTGTCATGCGTCAGCCCGCCGACGAACCCATCGTCGAACTCACCGACATCGGCGTCGAGAGCCTCGGCTTCGGCGCGGGCCTTGTAGTACTCCACCGCTGTGGCGAGGCCCTTGCCGGAGACCCCGCGCGGCAGCTCGACAACACGCTCCCCGGCGCCTACCGCCGCCGCGACGCGCCCCGCCCGCACCGCGAGCGACGCCGGCACGGCGAACTTGGCGAGGTCCGCGCTCCGCAGCAGCACCTTCTGATCCTGCTCCGCCGCCATATCGACCGCTACGGCTGCTGGACTGGTCCGGACGAAGTTTTGATTTCTGTGCGCGGCGCGGGGTTGCAAAGCTGCGGCGACGACAATTTGTTTCGACTATATGGGTACCACGAGTAGGGCGCGAGGTGCCGTTATGGCTGTATATATGGTGCACTACTGCCACGACGCAATCAAGTCCGACTCGGCCGGTGTGTAAAGCTTTCCGTGCCGTTCGTGGCATGATTTCGAAAGAACGGCCCTGATTCGACATCTTTTCCAGCAAGAATAAAAAGCCGTTTCGCCTATGTATAGTGTGCCCGTAGAGGCGAAGAAAGGATAAAATGTCATTTGGGTCACTCTTGTAAGCGTATAGTGGGTATTTTTTACATGGTATAGTGGGTATTTCATTAGTAACAAGTTTTATTGGGCTATTTGAGGTCAATGCTTGCAAATAGGGTGAAAATGGTGCGGAAACCTTGCCGATTTTCCTCAGAAAAACAAAAACATTGTAAAAATACCGAAACGGAAACCTTTTTTTTTTTTGGAAAGCAGAAACAAAAATAGAACAACCTTTTTCTTGAATTGGGATTTTTGTTTCTGGGGGAATTTCCGTTTGATGGTTTTTCTGCATGGCAAATCTAAAAGGCCAAAAAAATGACCTTGACAAACTGAACTGTCTAAGCAACCCATTCCCCACTTTCCAGTACACCGAGCAATTCTACTAGGGTTATAAAATATGACCTTGTCAAGTTTGTTGGCTTACTTGAGTTGTTTGAGTTTTTTTTTCATGAGTCTAGAGGTGTCTTGGTTCCGGTAATTATCCACATTTCATTCGTGTCCGCACCGTATTTGATCTATAAATGTTTTCGCTAGTATTGGTTTTCGTTTTGTTTTTGATATGTCTGTATTCTTTTTGCTTTTGGCAAAAAAATGAAAAACAAAATGTGACCAATTAGCTCCATCTGGTTCCACTCTGTTTTCATCAATACTAGCAAAGCGTATTTTCCTATTCATTTTGTTCCTAGACACGTTATTTGCCTAGGACTTCACTTTGCTAGAGTACCGCGCAGGAACCGAGCACGACACAGTAGTACACAATAGTTGATAAAATTGTTGAAGATGATGTATTTGGTTCAAGATTGAAGTTGTTGGGATATGCTAACTAGGTATAGCACGACAAGGTCATTCCGGCAAGCCCAGGTGTCCCAAAGATGGTGGTGAGACATATAACCCACTAGGCAGCTCAGTTGCCTGAGATTAGGTAGGATCCAACCTGTAGACGAAGTTGTCGGATCCGGCCCGTATTCAACGATGGTCGTATCGTGCCGCACAAGACAAGAAACCTTGTACCCGATCCTGCGAGCCCTTAGGGTAAGACACAACTCATTGTAATCGTGCATTGCCTTATAGTGAATTATAGCAGCACGCCAGCACCTCGGACAAGTAAAGTATCGCGCGACAAAGGGAATTGGTATCGTATGTTAATGGTTCTTTCGATCACGAAGTCATCGTTGAATGTGTGGGAGCCATTATGGATCTCCAGATCCCGCTATTGGTTATTGGTCGGAGAGGAGTCTCGACCATGTTCGCATAGTTCTCGAACCGTAGGGTGACACACTTAAGGTTTGATGTCGTTTTAAGTAGATATGGAATATGGAATGGATCTCGAATGTTGTTCGGAGTCTCGGATGGGATCCGAGACATCACGAGGAGGTTCGGAATGATCTGGAGAATAAGATTCATATATGGGAAGTCATTTTCCGGGGTTCGAAAAAAGTCCGGTGTTTTGACCGGAGCTTCTAGAAGGTTTTGGAAGAACCAGAATAGTCCGGAATATTGTGGAAGGTTCCGGAAGTGTCCGGGACGACCCGGGCTGTCTAAGGAAGTCCGGAGGGTTCCATAATAGGTGTATTCATGTTTTCTTTAAGGGTTAAGAAGTTTCCCCTAAGGCAGATTCGGATTTGGCAAAACAGTCCTAGTTCTATTAGGTTTCGGCTGACATAAACCTACCGGAACTCTCCCAAACTTTGGGGGCAGGTCTTGGACGACCCAAGGACCTTTTCCACCTATAAAAGGAGGGCAAGGGGATCCCCAAGAGGCTCCCTCTCCCCAAACCCTAGCCGCCCCTTCCTCCTCCTCCCTCTTGCACGCCTATGGTGAAGCCCTGCATGATTTCTCCACCACCACCGCCACCACGCCGTCGTGCTGACGGGATTCCGAGGAGGATCTACTACATCCGCTGCCCGCTGGAACGGGGAGAAGGACGCCGTCATCAACACCGAACGTGTGACCCAGTACGGAGGTGTTGCCCGACTGTGGCACCGTCAAGATCTTCTACGCGCTTTCGAAAGCGGCAAGTGATCGACTACAACAACAACGAGATCTAATCTCGTAGGCTTTGGAAATCTTCGAGGATTAGTCTCATGATCTTCTCATTGCTACCATCTTCTATATTGGATCTTGGCTTGTTATTCGTTCTTGCGGTAGGAATTTTTTTTTTCTATGCTACGATCCCATCGTTAGGGTAAGACACAACTCATTGTAATCGTGCATTGCCTTATAGTGAATTATAGTAGCACGCCAGCACGTAGGATCTCGCCGCTACTATGAGGTCTGAAGCTAGATCACTCGTGTGACCCCCGTCCGGGTGACTCCTCGCCCAATGGCTCCCCCCTCTCTCTCTCTCTCCTATCCGTGAGGCTCCCCTCACCGGAGACTCGTCGAATACGCAACGATAGAAGTGGACTGTAATGAATCAGGTCTACATATAGCACCCATTATTGTTGGTTGTGAGGCAGAGTGATACCTACATGTCCCTGGGAAAAAATATATACTTTTAATACTACCTCTATCAACAAAAGGATGTGCTAAGTTTATCTAAGTTTAGATGTATCAAAATATTTTTTTTAGTATATAGATACATTCTAATTTAGAAAAATCTTTGCCACCTTTCTATGTGAAATGCACCGATTCCTTTAAATCAGTGGAATGTGGTGTAACCACTGCCTAACCACCTCCGCAGACCAGCCTCTCCTAACCTCAGCCGACCGACCCAACTATATTCGCGGAGGGTTGGTGGTCGAGGTGTGCGCAAGCAAGCAACAAGTGAGCGTGTTAGTGGTACCACATGCGCGTGAGCAAGCAACATGTGGCCAGGGCCGTCCCATATGGGCGGGGTAGAGGGTCACTCGCCCTAGGCCCTAGAAGTTAGCGCCCTTGCCCATGATTTATTTATGTATTCGTATTATAGTACAACTTCTACTTTTGAGGCCCATAGCTCTTTCATAGCAATGGCCTTTATGTTTGCCCAACAGTTAAAAGATGGCCTAAGTTGTGCCCTATCATGCCTCTACCCCATTCCTCATATTGAAAAAAACTCCAAAATTTCCGAATAAGTTTTCTCATTGCCACAATTTATGTTCAGCCTCCCCAAATGTACATAACAACATCGGCTCTCGTTTTCCGACATTGTGAGTACTTATACGTGGAGTCTAACGAATACAATCACATAACTGTACTATTTTCACAAGTAGCCCTCATCTGATTCACAACAATTATACGTGTCCCCATCATACATATATGTTGAGAGACCATATATTCCATCTTCTTATTAATTCATTACCAAATATGTCTACTCTTATACTCACTTTTTGCACGAGCATATGAATCAGTTACTCCCCTATTTTATCCTATAATTAGTTATAGAGGTTCATATGTATACATACATTTATAAATGAAATAATATTAGAAATAAGTATCATGGTATGTAGTTCGCAATCAATAAAACACTACTGCACAAACGCTTACTAGTGACAAGAACTTTTTGTTCATCAGTGATGGGCAAGCTGCCCGTCAGTAATATGTTGTCACGGTATGTTAGTTACTAGTGACGGGCCGTTGAAGACGGTCGGCTAAGCCAACTTCTCTAGGAGCTACATCATCCTCTACCCAGTGCCACTCTACGACAACATGAGCGTTGTCTACATGTCCACGAATCCTGTTCAGCATCAACGCATTAAACACAATGAGTTTGACCTTCATTTTGTTCGATATCGTGTTGCACTGGGCCATATTAGAGCTCCTCATGTGTCTTCGTCTCGAAAATTCACGGACATCTTCACCAAATGCTTACCATCACCTTGTTCCTGAAATTCCGATCCAATGTTAGTGTCCGAGAATCTTCATATCTCTGCATATTCGGTTATGCCGTGCCATATTTAGTGCCGAAGATCTTACATGTAATCATGCCATTATGGTTGGGATTATGACTGATTGTTTTCCATGTATATATATGAGAGAATATGATGCCACACTGACCGTGGTCAATCCAAAACCATTTTTCTTATTCTATCATAATATATCACTAATTGGTTACTTTGACACATGCTAAGTGATTTTCTAACAGGTGGACCTTGGGTGACAGGCTTTCGTGGCATGATGAAATGGTCAAGGAAGACACAATTAGACTGGTGATGAATTCTTGTTTGTTTTTGTAAATTTTACGGGACCCATTTTTATCTCTTCAATATGTACAAAAATAAGCCCCCCCCCCCGCCCCCCCGGGACATAACCGCCTTCCTCGTCCTCGGAAAACATCGCCTGTTGCCACCCCTCATGATTCCAGCCGTGACATATTTTTTCCGGTTGATTGCACCGACTGTGGCGTAGGTATGCTTCGGGAATGGAGCTCATGCACATCCCCATGGAGTAGAAGAGTAGGAGAGCCTATGGCGCGGGCAAATGTGGAGAGAATGACAACTTTAATGTAGAGGAGAAGGCTCACCTGATGGCGGAGGAGACAAGGAGGTTGTGATCTTGTTGTGTAGGTGAGAAGCATGGTAGTATAGACCTGGAACATGAACGTGAAGTTGACACAGTTTGTGAGTTTCTTGTGTACGCATTGTTCCTTGACCGACGACATGATCTAGGTCAAGGGGATGGGGGAGGGGGGTCATCGTTGTAGAAGAAAGTTAAGATGAAAAGAGAGGCAAAATGAATATTTAGTAATAGTTGTAACCGAGAATTCAAAATTGTTCATACTTAAAACAAAGGAGTAAATGGAAGACTGAGATTGCTCAAGAGGAGCGTTACTCAAATTTGCAAATTAGTCAAATTGTCCAAAACTGAAGTTATTCGAAGTGTGAGTTGATCAGATTATCAATGTTTTTTTTTTTGAAACTATTATAGATGTCATTTTGATCATCTAAAAAATCGGAAGAGGTAACCTCACAATGTTACATGCTAAAGGTGTACACTAATACACACCCCACCAAACACCCCGCTGGGTTCGCCCCATCCATTATCAGACTCTCAGTAGTCAGTAGCCAACCAACCAAACACTGAAGTAATGGCTACGCCACCAAAGAAGGCGCCGCCCTGCTCCGTTCCATCCATTGCGGCCTAGGGCTAGGGCTAGGGCATCGGCTGCGCGCTCTCCTCCGAATCTCGGGAGGAGACACTCCTCCGCTACGGCAAAGGCTAATAGATCGATATCCCAAAGGTCGAGCGGCGGCGTCGGCGGTGGCGGACGTCCCCTCCGACGGTCTATTCTCTATCGCCGCTGTTTTAATCTCCCGGTCGCGCTGAAGGTACCGCCGTTTCTTGGTTCTCCTGCCCCTTGTTCCTTGGTTCCCCGACGACATGTACATGGTTGTTTTTCGATTCACTTTCTTGATTGAGACTAACATGTAGCATCATCCATTTTAGTTGTAAATCCATTATTCACGTTGTCCCTGTGGACGATTCGGTTGAGGAAAACCGATTTAAAGGGCCACAGTCTACTGTGGCTTGACCACCTAACTTTGGTTTGTGAGCATCAGTTTGAGTAAGATATACAGGCGGGGATCCTAAAAAATGAAGATTGGAGTTATCTAGTAGAAAATCAGTTTTTAATTCGTTTTGGTTTAAATCCCTACTTTCTTACCCTAGAGGAGCTACAAGTACTAATTTGCATGCTCTGGTTTTCATGTGATTAATTAGGTACCTCCAAATAAGTAGGTTCAGATCTGGAATTGCTTGGGTAGATTCTACTAGTTTGTTTGTTTGTTTCTATTCTCTTCATTCATTCATTATATGGCGGTAGTTTAATTTACTGATCTAGCTTGTAGCTTCATTGTGTCTTACTAGCAATCTACATACAGATAAGGTGCTAGTACTTTAATTAATCTCCATTCTCACGAAGAAAACACAAGTTTTGGATGGATACAGTAAATGCTCAAAGTTCAGCAGTATATTCTTCATAATGAGTTTTGCCAGTGTGATCTCCAGCTTCTCATAAGTTTTAGTCCAGCTCTTGGGTTGTTTTCTTAACCTTGATATTACCTGACTGGTACAGCTGAATTTGTCAAATGGAGGACCTACCAGAGGCTCTGGTGGCAGAGATTCTCAAGAAGATCACCAGGACCAGTGATCTGAACTCGCTTTCCCTTGTGTCAAAGCAGCTCTACAAGATGGAGGGGAATCAAAGGGGTGCTATCCGTGTTGGTTCCGGTCTTTGCACTGCTACAAAAGCACTGAAATCATTGTGCGCCCGGTTCCCAAATTTGTGGAAAGTGGAAATCGATTACTCTGGTTGGATACCTAGACATGGAAAGCAGTTGAACAACAAAGGCCTTTTTGTGTTTTCATCTCACTGTTCCTCGCTGACTGACCTCACCTTAAGCTTCTGCTCATACATTGATGACTCTGGGCTTCGTTGCTTAGCTTACTGCAAGACATTGGTGTCTCTCAGGCTGAAATCCGCACCAGAAATAACTTCAATTGGGCTTTTCTCGGTTGCAGTTGGTTGCACGAGCCTATCTGCTCTTCACCTTATTGATTGCAAGAAAATCGACAGTGTAAAGTGGCTGGAATACCTTGGTAGGGATGGATCGTTGGAAGAGCTTGTAGTGAAATATTGCAAAGGAATCAAACATCATGACCTCCTAAAGTTTGGTTCAGGATGGATGAAGCTCCAGAAGTTTGAGTTTCAGGGGAATGGAGGAATATATGGTCTTTGTCAAGGTGATGTAGTCTATGACTCCTCGTACGATGCTCACAGCAAGAATATATATGATTTCTGCTGTGAGAGTTTGAGGGATTTAAGGTTGGCACATATTAAAACTTGGCCAGAAGTAGGTTTGCGTGCTGTCCTAGGGAAGTGTAAAGCATTGGAGAAGCTTCGCCTTCAGTATGTTCATGCCCTGAATGACAATGACTTGATTGCATTATCCCGGAGCTGTAGCAACCTTAAAAGCATCTCACTTTGGCTCAACCTTCAGCGCTACTCTAGTGATGTGAGATATTGTGAAACCAGGACATCATTTACTGATAACAGCCTTTATGCTCTAGCCCTAAACTGTCGTATGCTTCAGACCGTAGACCTCAGATTTACTGGATGTGCTTCTGACTGGCCATCAGAAATAGGCTTCACACAAAAGGGTTTTCTGGTGCTCATTCAGTCCTGTCCCATCCGTGTTCTCGTGCTAAATACTGCCAACTTCTTTGATGACGAGGGGATGAAGGCCCTGTCATCCTCACCATGTCTGGAGACACTTGAACTTATGATGTGTGAAGCGGTAACTGATGTTGGGATGCGCTTCATTGCACACACCCCATGCTTGAGTAGTCTCACACTTCGGTTGTGTCATGAGGTGACTGATGTTGGAGTGGCTGAACTGGGACATGCACATAAGTTAGAGAATTTGGTCATTGATTGTTGTAGTAAGGTCTCTCTGCAAGCTGCGCAGGGCGTTACCAAGTTAGTTCACTACTCCAGAAACATTTCAGATGCCTTTATGACAGTTGGTTTGAAGGATTGTTGATGAAGTGGTCCCCAAAATTTTCAGTATAAATTTGCTGCTGAAACCATTAAGTTGTTAAGTGTTCCCCATTGGACAAGGATGTGCATCATCCGACCCAGATTCACTTCTCCGAACTTTCTATTGCCTTCTACCTTTACCGCAATGATTCTCCTGTATGACAGTCTACTGATGAACTTTGGAATGCATCTGATGAATGCAACTTTAATAACCACCACTTGTGTACTTTGTACTTTTGTAATTCTTGTTGCTTAATTTCTACTCTCTGTAGTCGTTTTGGAATCCGCATAAATCGGCACCAGCATTTCCTGTTTTGGCTGTGGATGCAGTATATGACTGTGGGTTTTTATTGTTTCTATTCTCTAAGCAAATGTCATAACCTTTTTCTTTTGTTACGGAAGTTATTTTCAAGTCTTGTTTATCTGCCTGCTATTTTCGCGTGGCAATTTTGGTATGGCATGAATCAGTGTAGTAGCATGGACATGTAGAAAGGCAGCAATGCTTGTTTTGTTGATATTGGTTCTATTTGAGGATGCCTTTTCACTGCTTCTCAAAATAGAAGTTACTGGTGGTTACTAGCATAATTGTGGATGTTTAGATCCCAGGGTGAAAAAGTCAGTGTCCTCATCTCATCGATCTATTTCATGAGTAGACAGTCATAAGAAACTAAGACCATGGCACCCAAGCAAATTGTTGTGTGTGAATTGAATATTAGCTCTGCACTGCTTGGGCTCCATGGTTCCATGTACATCAGCGGACGTCGCGTCATGTGGTTGTGACAACATTCATGTTTTTATTACCTCTAGTTGCAGACGGTCGTGTTTCTCTTTTACTTCTCAAGGGTATGGAGAGTGTATGATAATTCCAGAAACCAAGTTCGCCATTTGAGGTGACGACAGTCATCTGTTTGTTCGATTCGTCGACTTAGTACACAGATCCTGAAATTGTGAACCGGAGACACAGCTCAAAGGAAGGTTGTGACTGAATCCTATTTTACAAGACAACTCGTTGAGGGAAATCCATTTTGGATCAAGGTGTAGATGTACCCACTAGCTAAAAATGTATCTTAAAATGTTCGAAAAATTCTGAAAAAAATAATCAGGATGTACATCCAAACATTCTATAGGCGCACATAAAATTTCGTGGATTTTTTTATTTTTTTTGTAAATTGTGTAAAAGAGATAATTTGTAGTGCTCCAAAATAACATTTTCACCAGACATGTTTTGTCTTTTTATGTAGGCCACAAAAAGTGTTACTTTCTCGCGAAACTTTGTGTGCGAACAATAGAATGTCTAAATGTACATCCATAATGTTTTGTCTACTTCTCCTGAAATTCTAAATTTCGTTATTTTTTTATAACGGATGCATCTGCACCTATGAGCCAAAATGCCATGTCCGGTTGTTGATGGTTATGTATTATTAAAATCCAGAAGAAAACAATGTTTATAGGACGCGCGAAACAATGTTTAACCCGCGACGAACGCCGTCGATTGCCCTTTCATCAGAGAATTTTTGATGATGCTCCGTCGCTAAATATACGTTTTCATCGATTCATCCAATTTCTGCTTGTAAGTTCTTAGCTGCTCTATTGATGCTGGTTTTTTGCAAGTAGACCGAAAATTCTCCACAAACAGGTTCTCGAAGGTTTTCTAGCAATCTATGGACTGCAACTTCCTCATCCAGGACTTTCGGCTCCACTGAGGTGGACCTGGATGCTTTGCATGGCTGTTGCTCTCGTGCCGCCCATCAACTTTACTGTCTCCAGATAGTCGACTAACCAATCCTCTGGATTTTGAAGTCCGTCGAACTTTTTATAATTGTCGGGTAGCTTGAAACTAGTGGGCACTCGAGTTTTGCGAACCCTTCGGGTAAAGCAAGGGAGTCCGCACAAGTCCTCATCGCTATCTTCCGCTATTTGACGACTTTCGCGAGTTCTATTTTCTCGACCTTTTTCTTCGCGTGCTCTATCGACTCGAGCTTAAGCTATTGTGTTTCTCGCGTCGCCTTCTCTTGAAGCGTCTCGAGTTGCCGCCACAGTATGTCAGGGACTATTTTTTCTTGGGCTGTTCCGGCGCAGAACACTTTCGGGTTGCGGTGCTATTTCTCTTCCTGCTATCGCCGCACCATAACACCGACTCCTGCCATAGCCATCTGGTACAACAATGATTGAGGATCTCCTTGAGGTGGCCTGGATGCCATCAGATATGTGTGTGTTGCCATGTACCCTGCCTCTGGCATTTTCGGGATTATGTGCCCTCTCATATCTATCGACATGAAGGACATATCGAGGTTTTGAATCAGGTTATCCCGTTCTCCTTCAGGTATGCCTGCCAACTGAGATCTTGCTCTTCTGCGGCTATCTCTTTCATTGTTTGCAGAATTTCTAGAGTGTTGACTCAAGTTGTTTATGCGCTCGCTGGAAGCATCTGCTGCAGCCCTTCTTTCATCGAGTTTTTGCTGTAGTTTTTCTAACTCGCGTCTAGAACGACTAAGCTTCTATTGATATGCTTGTAGTGCTGCTGCCGAGACTTGTGTAGTCACCGGCTCCGTGCAATTCATGGCTCTTGTGGCTCTATCACATGCTTCCTGCGATAACTGCACTTTTTCTCGTGGTTTAGCTCCAATATATTTGCTTCCTGTTCCCGCGTGAGGTCTGCGGGATCGACATAAGGGTTGCCCAAATCGTCGAAAGCCTCAGACTCTTCATCAGCTTCAAGACCGCCTACTCCCGTGATTACACATATATCTGGTGAGATGTTGCAGTTGTATTTTCGTCGGATTCAGGGTAGGTGACACCATCGTATAGATCGGCGAAGACCTCCCTACTAGCAGTAGAGTTGTTGGTGTTGGTGAAATCGAAGTTGGTGAAGCTTTCCGAGTCGCTATCTTGAGATAGATCGGTTCCCGTGAACGACCCGAAAGTCATGTCACCGAACAGATCGGCGAGTGCCTCGCCGTCGGCGGGCTTGGTGAAGCATGGTGGCGAAACTTCTTCGTCACCTGACCCGACAGATGATGTTGACGATCCCGAGTAATCGGGCTCGACCGCCAACGGTCCCGAAAAAATCGATGCCGCAAGACGGTGCGATCCTTCTTTCCCGACGAGGAAGCGGAAGCTTCCGAAATCCATCTCCGTCGGCTCCTCCAGATCGGCATATGCATGCAAACGGGCGGGAGGGTGAGGAACAAAATCAGCGAGATCAGGTTGGACTCGTTTACCTCCGTCCATCGCGTTGCTTGTCGTTGATGATGATGTTGAATATGCCATCGGGATCAGAACCTTGCAACCTCCAATTCCCACGGACGGCGCCAATTGACGAGGGATTAACTCGTCAATGCCTACGTATTGTAGACTTAGGGTTTCGTAAGTAGAGGGCAAGTAGATATCGAAGGTTCAGCCGAACAAAGGTGCTCAACTCAATATTACGGTGGCCACGTTATTTCGGTCCCCTATTTCTCCCTCGGCTTCCCCTTTATATAGGAGGCGAAGCCGAGGCTTTTCCGTGTCGTACAAGTTACAAACTGTCGAGCCGCATTGGGCTTTTCCTATATTGATTCAAGTTTCCTATAATAACTCTACTTTCCTAACCCGAAAGCCTCGAACCTTCTGGGCCTCCGATCCAAAGCTTCGAGCCATGGGCTTCCTGCTTTTCCGTGGACCTAGGGTACTTATTCGACATGCCTCTTAGACATACCTATGTCACCAAGGTAATGCTACCTCCTCCTCTCCCGCTCCCCCTCCCGGGCGGCGGCGGAGGATCCGCCCGCCCCGCGCCCCACAACCGCCCCCCTCGACCACCACCGCAGAGCCGCCGCTGCTGCCGGCCTCGGCCACAGCCCCGGCCCCGGCGGTGGTGGCGGCGCCCCTTCCGTCGAACGACGAGGTGGAAGAGAGGGTTTGTAAGCCGAAGGAGAATGGGGGCCTTGGAATTGTGAATTTTCGGAAGGAGAACGAATCTTTATTGATGAAACACCTGCACAAGTTCGATAACAAGTCGGATACCCCATGGGTGCAACTTATTTGGAGTACTTACTAATTACTATAACAACTCGGTGCCACATGTTGAGCGACCATGTGGTTCATTCTGGTGGCGAGACATCATGCATCTTGCTGGTGATTTCTTATCTTCTTCCTCGGTGGTACCTTGCAGTGGTGACTCCTTCTCATTTTGGACTGATAGGTGGAAGTTCTTGGGCTTGACTCAACCTTTGTCCGCTCGTTTCCCACAAATTTTTTCTTTTGTCCTGGATAAAGCAATGTCGGTTGCTGAAGTTTTTGTTGAGGATGATTTCACACCTCTTTTATAGACTGCTTTGAGCCTAGGCCCATATGGAATTATATGTTGTTCGGCAAGGTATGACTTGGGGTGATAATTATCTGCCTTCGAAACATTATGCCCTAGTTATATAAAAAAATAGAGTACAACTTGATTTGTTTAATTTAACTACAATATGAACATGAAAAATCTTGTTTGTTTTCTCTTAGGAATCTGAAAGGAGAATGTGAAAAAAGCTTGAAAGATTGAGGGTGTTGTGCAAAAATTGGTTGGGCTTAAGAATGAGGTGGAAGGGGCATTCTCAGAAACTGTTTGCACAAATCTCCAACAAATTAATGGCAAAAGATAGTTCTAGGGGCCCTTCTTACATCAGGAGATGCATTTCTCTTTTTAGACACGGCCGCAGTTTGCAGCTACTCTATTGGATTTGGAGATGCTCTACTTATGGATTTTTTTTAAAATTTGAGTTTGTCACTGAAGGTTTTCATGTCGATGATGTTCACAGCGCACGGGTTTGGCTACTTTCGATTCGATCGCACATGCACGAGGATTTTATTGCTAAAACATATGAGTACGAATTATGCGTCTCGAACAAAGCATACATGATTAATCAAGGTAACATCCATACGATGAAAAAAGAACACTTTTGCCGATCTACACGAAGTACCGAAAAAAAGCTTTTACTACGTACGTCTCCTAGAACTGATTGGCCGGATCAAGTCCGACATGGCCGGTGTGTAAAGGTTCCGTGCCGTTCGTGGCATGATTCTCAAACAAACGGCCTTTGGGTTGGGTCGATAGCTTTCTCAGCAAGAATACAGAGCCATTTAGCAGTGGTGGAGCTTGAAAACTTTACTTGGACAGGCCGGCTTAAGAAAACTTAAAAAAGAAATTGTTCTCAGATACACCGGTTCATTAAAATTAGTCATCGATCCAATCATTTTGGTCCTAGTGCTTACAATATCAGGAGAATCATCTACATATGTAATACTACTATACACAAAAAGAAGGTATACAACGATAAACTAGACACAATAGACACAATAGATGTGTTTAGGTATGGAGATACATACTACAAGTCAGCTGCCTGATCCTTGATACTTTTAAAATAAAAAAATGACATCATCATACTTGTAATCCTCTAGAATAGCACCCTCTATGTGAACTAACATGTTATTGGCTTGATTGTCATGTTCCATCTTATTGTGCAACCTTATTTTAATAATCTTTAAACTAGAAAATGCACGTTCAACACTTGCCGTAGAAACTGGAAGAGTAATAAGACAATGGAGTAATCTATCGAATTTTTTTGAAGTAGTAATCTATCAATTAAATTGTAGACAATATGTCTTTCCGTCTCCGCAAGCCATCGACAAAGATCAATGAAGGTTGATCAGAGAGAGAGAGAGGGGGGAACGAACAAGGCAACCAGCACTGGCGAACAGACGACCTGGAGCAGCCTACATGGAGTGGAGGCACATGCGTGCTTGTGGCCTTGTGGTGTTGGGCTGGGCCATAGAGGCTTAGGGTGTGTTTGGTAGCTCGGTTGGACTCAGAAAATCTCAACCCAACCGAGATTTGGATGTTTGTTAGCCCGGTTTAGCTCTCTGGGCACTGCCCACCTCGTACCAAAAACGTCTCTCAGCCATGCCGAGTAGAGAAGCTCAAATCGAGCTTCGCTACTCAGCCTGGCCCGACTCGCCCCGCAACTTCGTCCCGAGCACGCTAGGGGTCAGCCGCCCGCACCTTCCCACCTCCTCATTTCCCCCAACCCCATCTCCTTCCAAGACCGCTGCCCATCGCTGCCGCCGGACGCGAGCACACCGCCGCCGTTACCGAGCACCGTCTGCTTTGCGCCGCCATGGACACGCAGTCCGCCGCCGCCAGGACGGCGCAGCCATCCGTCGCGCCAGGACGGCGCCGCCTCCACACGCCTCCATGCGCCGCCAGGACGTGCAGCGATCCGCCGCCGCAAGGATGGCGCCGCCTCCAGGACGCGCAGCCTCCACGGCCACGACCCTGTGCTCCGCCGAACTCTTTTGCCAGGACGGCGCCGCCTCCACGTGCCTCCATGCGCCTCCAGGACGCGCAGCCTCCACAGCCGTGACCCCGTGCTCGCCGAGCTCGGTTGCCGGGACGAGCGCCACCGGGGCCGACGACCGCGCCGCCACGGACGACGAGCTCCACTCGCGCTGCGACGGACGAGCCGACGACCACGCCGTCGCGGCCGAGCACCATTTGCGCCGCCGGTCAAAGTTTCCAGGAAGTGCAAAGGACCTGATTGCTTTTTTCGATTTGTGTTCAAGGTTGTTTGTGTAAGAAATTGGACCTCCTTGCAAATTATTTAATTTATGTAAATCTCAGCAGAGATGGACTACGAAACAAACTCTTAGCTCAGCACGTCCCAACTGAGTCGGACTACCAAACAAGTGACAAAAATCTCAAACTAACTTGGCTAGGGTCAGCATGTGTGAGGAGAGATAGACTTTCTCATGTGACCCGGGCTACCAAACACACCCTTAGATGCATAGGGGTTGATTTTTCTTTTGCAAAATCATGAGCGGGCTATGGTCCGGTTTAGCCCCAAAGGAGCTCCATCAGTGCCTATATGGTGTGCCCGTGCATGGCATTGGGATGCTTGCAACTAACCTTGGTGTTAACCTCTCCATTTCAATGAATGAGGGGCTTCAGTTTTATGTGTTTTCTTTGACTAAAATTTACTCTTATATATATAGGTTATTGGTATAAAACTAGAATGATTAGAAAGTGTTTTTAACACGAATTCAACGGTACTAATTACTCCCTCAATCCTATAAAAGCTGTCTGAAGTTGATCTACGTTTGGATGTAACTAGACGTTAATTAATATCTAGATATATCTAAATTTTGACAAGCCACAAATTTCATGGAACGGAAGGAGTCCATATAATATAATTAAGATTTTGTTAATCATTTTTTCGGTAAAAGGCAAACACACGCCCCGTACGGTATTAATGGTATACGGCTATACTGTCAGGCACTACTTCCTGACTTGTCAAAGCGACCATCCATTGTTTATCTGTTGGGTCCTTTTGTAATTTACCTTTTCCAGAACTATTCAGCACTAGTGGCATATCTTGTAATAAACCAGACATCTCGTGGCTCTGGGTCAGATATAAGCAATGGCGGAGCCAGGAATTGCACACGCCACGGGCGAACAGAAAAGGCAAAAAAAAAAATTGCACGAAAATGACCCCAGTTTTAAGGCATAACAGAATACAAAATAAGTTGTACAACCAATACGAATTTAAGCATTTTATTCAATAGTTTGTCAACTCAAAACAAAAGACATTATATAATTTGTAGCTAAATTAACTAAAACAGCTACGAGTAGAGGAATTAGCACCTAACTAAATGGAAAATCTAAACAATCTAATTGTAAGATGAATTGGGGAAATAAATTGCAGAGCAAAAAAGGGAGATAGGGCAAAACCTAGCTCCGCACCGGGATGCAGCGACGCGAGCTGCGAGCGAGTTGCCGGGACCGGGAGGCGGGCCTACGGAGGCGTGGTCGCGTGGAGGTGGGCGGAGGTCGGAGAGGCGCCGGTGCTGGACGGCCGGACGACGGGACGAGCCGACGAGGCGACGAGCCGGCGGCAGCGGCAACAGCGCGCAGCGCTTTCCGTGCTTGTTCTCGGTTCGCCTGGCGGCTGGAGCCTGGAGCCTGAACGAGTCAATGCATGCAAAGTTAAGTGCGTTCCTTCTCAGCTGGGCTAAACGGTGACAAAATTCGTCCAAAACTGGGCTGGGCTGGGCTACGCCACGGGCCAAAATTAGGAATATAAGCCTGCTAGGAAGGCCACGCCCCAGGCCATGGCCCGTGTTGCCTGGGGCCTGTCTCCGCCTTTGGATATAAGGCTCAGAGAGGGGTGGAAGTGAGGCACGAGAATATCAAAACCCTAATTTCCTATGTCCTTTACCTTCCAGTTTTGCATATCTATTCTTCAGTTTTGCCTATACTGTCTCAGTAGCCAACCAACCAAACACTGAACTAATGGCTGCCACCAAAAAGGCGCCGCACCATTCCATCCATCCAGGCCTGGGCTGATAGATCGACATCCCCAGGGTCGAGCGGCGGCGGAGGTCCCCTCCGACGGTGTATTCTCAAGCGCCGCTGTTTTTATTTCCCGGTCGTGCTGAAGGTACCGCAGTTTCTTCGTTCTCATGCCCCTTGTTCGTTGGTTCTCCGGCGACATGTACATTGTTTTTTTTTTCCGATTCGATTTCTTGACTGAGACTTGCCAGAGGGAAATACGTAGCATCATCCAATTTATTTAGTTGTAAAGCCATTCTCCTAGGTACTGTAGAAAGCAAGCTTTCCGCGACGGACTGCTAGCCTAGGTTGCAGCAAACAGTATTATTTTCTAGTTGAACAGATACTAGATCGGCACTATTTATTGACTGCTGTGGACTAGTCGGTTGAGGAAAACCGATTTAAAGGACACACTCTGATGTGGCGTGATCAGCTAACTTTGCTTCTTGCGAATCTGTGAGCACAAGTTTGAGTAATACATACAGGTGTGGATCCTACAAAAAAGATGATTGGTGTTATTAGTAGAAAATCATTTTTAATTCGTTTTGGTTTAATTCCCTTCTTTCCTGCCCAAGAGCGACAAGTACTAATTTGCATGCTCTGGTTTTCATGTGATTAATTTGGTGCCTCCAAATAAGTAGGTTCAGATTAAGCAGTGAGTCTTCTTGCGGAATTGCTTGCTTCAATTCTAGTTTGTTTCTTTGTATTTGCTTCGTTCATTCATTATTCAGGCTCTCCTTATAGCGGTATTTTAGTTTAATGATGTACCTTGTAGCTTCATTGTGTTTTACTATCAATCTACATACAGATAAGGTGCTAGCTACTTTAATTAATTTCCATTATTACGAAGAACGCATAAGTTTTGGATGGATACAGTAAATACTCAAAGTTCACCATTATATTCTTCGTAATTAGTGTTGCCAGTGTGATCTCCATCTTCACATGCTTCATTCTGATATATCATTAGTTTTAGTCCAGCTATTCGGTTGAGTTCTGAACCTTGATATTACCTGATTAATACAGCTGAATTTGTTCAATGGAGGACCTACCGGATGCTTTGGTGACAGAGATTCTCAAGAATATCACCAGGACAAGTGATCTCAATTCTCTTTCCCTCGTGTCAAAACAGCACTACAAGATGGAGGGAAATCAAAGGGGTGCTCTCCGTGTTGGTTCCGGTCTTTGCACTTCTACGGAAGCACTGACATCACTGTGTGCCCGGTTCCCAAATTTGTCGAAAGTGGAAATCGATTACTCTGGCTGGATACCTGGACATGGAAATCAGTTGGACAACAAAGGCCTCTTTGTGTTTTCATCTCACTGTTCCTCGCTGATCGATCTCACCTTAAGCTTCTGCTCATACATCGATGACTCTGGGCTTGGTTGTTTAGCTTACTGCAAGACATTGGTGTCTCTCAGGCTAAACTCCGCACCACAAATAACGTCAATTGGGCTTTTCTCGGTTGCAGCTGGTTGCACGAGTCTGTCTGCTCTCCACCTTATTGAATGCGAGAAAATTGACAGCGTAGAGTGGCTGGAATACCTTGGTAGGAATGGATCATTGGAAGAGCTTGTAGTGAAGAATTGCGAAGGAATCAATCATCATGACTTCGTAAAGTTTGGTTCAGGATGGATAAAGCTCCAGAAGTTCGAGTTTGAGAGGAAAAGAGAAAAATATGATCATCGTCTTGGTGGTGAGGTCTATGACTCCTCGTTTGATGCTCACAACACGGATATATATGATTTCTGCTGTGAGAGTTTGAAAGATTTAAGGTTGGCGCATATTAAAACTTGGCCAGAAAAAGGACTACGTGTTATCCTAGGTAAGTGTAAAGCATTGGAGAACCTCTGCCTTCAGTATGTTCGTGCCCTAAATGACAATGACATGATTGCACTATCTCGGAGCTGCAGGAACCTTAAAAGCATCTCACTTTGGCTCTCACTTCAGCGCTACCATTCTGAAGGCAGCCATTATGAAGCCAGGACGTCTTTTACGGATAACAGCCTGTACGCTCTAGCTCTCAACTGTCATATGCTTCAGACCGTAGACCTCAAATTTTTAGGATGTTCTCCTAGCTGGCCACCAGAAATAGCATTCACACAGAGAGGTTTTCTAGTGCTCATTCGGTCCTGCCCAATTCGTGTTCTCGTGCTAAACACTGCCAACTTCTTGGATGACGAGGGGATGAAGGCCATCTCGTCCTTACCACATCTGGAGACACTCGAAATTGTATTTTCTCATGCAGTAACAGATGCTGGGATGCGCTTCATCGCACACACCCCATGCTTGAGTAATCTCACACTTCAGATGTGTCATGAGTTGACTGATGCTGGAGTGGCTGAGCTGGGACGTGCTCATAAGTTGGAGTCTTTGGTCATCGAGTATTGTGGCGTGGTCTCTCTGCAAGCTGTGCAGGGTGTTGCCAAGTCAGTTCACTACTCCAAAGACTGTTCAGCCGCTCTTAGGAAGAAAATAGGTTTCGGTAACGGCTATTGATGAAATTGTCTCCAAAATTGTCAGTATAAATTTGCTGCTGAAGCCAATAAGTTGTTGAGTGTGCACCATCGGACAAAGCTGTGCATCACCCGACCCAGATCCACTCTCTGAACTTCATATTGCCTTCAACCTTTACTTCAATGATTCTCTTATATGACAGGTCTAATGATGAATTCTTGTTGCTGTGGATGTAGTATATGACTGTTTGGTTTTTATTGTTTCTAACTATCTAAGCAAATGCCATGAACCATTTTTATTACGGAAGTGATTTTGATGACATGCAGATCTGGCTGCTGTTTTGCATGGAAAATTTGGTATGCATCAAGTGTAGTAATGGTCAAAGTTTCTTATGGACATGTAAGATGGCGGCATGCTGTGTTTTTGTTGATATTGAGTCTTTTCGAGGATGTGTTTTCATTGCTTCTCAAAAGAAAAGGTACTAGTAGTTTTTTTTGAACATCAAAGGTACTAGTAGTTACTAGCATAATTTGGGGTGTTTAGATGCCATGAAAACAAGGTCAATGCAAAGATAGACTGGATGTCTTTCCATTGCTTCCCATGGATTTATTTTATCAGTAGACCTTGCATGACAACTTCGCATATAGGCTGGACGTCGAGAGATAACGGAAACTTGAGCGACCACTGAAGGAAAACTTCAAACGGAGGTCGAGCTACACGAATCCCTTTATTTTCAAACACTTAGAATTTGTATTTTAAAAAATTTAAAAAATCTGAATCAAAATTCTAGAGATAGCCAATGATATATACTACAATGGTGTAAAATCTCAATACAAACTACTTTATATTCTAGGCTACATAAAAATGACAAATTCTTACAATTTTTTTTAGTGAATATTACATATTTCAGGACTATTAATTTCGTGAGATTTTGTCAATTTCGTGTAGCCTATAATACAAATCATTTTGCATTGAGATTTTGCACCATTGTAGCATACATCATTAGCTGCCTCTAGGATTTTGTTTCAGATTATTTTAAAACTTTAAAATACGAATTTTGAGTCTTTGAAAATAAAGAGCTACATGTAGCTCGGCCTCTAAAACGCCACACTTGACGACTGAAGGCATATAACACAGCTGTGATCTAATTAAAGGTAGTCACATCATGTCGTTGTGACTATGCTCTATGCTTCCAGAAATTTATGTTTTTACCTTTTAGATTACAGGGTATCGGATTTCTCTTTACACTAATCAAGAGTATGGTTACTATGGTGAGTGTATGAGGATTGAGGAACCCAGAAACCGCGTACACCGTTGGAAGTGATGAGAATCATGTGTTTCGGTGTTTGCATGATGCATGATTAGTTCGTCAGTTCAGTGTCGAGATCCTGAAATTCTGAAATTAACACACGTCTCAACGGAGGTTTCTCACTCTCCAAATCCTGATTTCGACCAGCTCTCTGCCATGTCCTTGTACTTAATTCACGAACCCTGTACAGAGTAAGGGCGCAATTGTCCTGAGGCTGGGGTAAAATCTCACGGTATTGCTTGGGTCCCTTTACAGGAAGCCAGGAAGCATTTGTCATCCTGGTTCTGGGTGCCTCACTTGTTGTTTGAAATTCTCTTGTTTATTCCGTTCCGAGTGGAGGAGTTGACTCCCCATCAGGTTCTCAGGCAACACTGACTGAATCTGTCTTTTAGCTCACTCTGACGTTGCATCTGGTTGGCCTGGCCGAACTCACGTAACCTGCCGATCACGCCCTTTGTATATCCGTCGTTCTTGCCGATCACGCCCTTGACATCGCAGTAGTTGCATCGTACACCTCGCTTCTATTTTTGTCCCGTCTGCTGCGTACGTGGTCATCGATGCATGCTACCTGTTTCTTATTTCGGTTTTGCTCCATGGTATTTCAGCTTCCAATGCTTTCCTTGTTTTTTTTGCGTGTTTGAACTGGCTGTATTTTTCGGTTCTACCAGATAAAATAAAGAATTAATGGGTACTTCCTCCGTTCTAGCATAAATATCATGGATTTGTCTAAATTCACATGTATTCTGATGTGTTGTGTTAGATATATATGAATCTAGTTAAATTTACGTCACGTTGGTGAATTCTTTCGGTCGATGATGTTCACATGCGCAAATTTGGATACTTTCGATTTGATCGCACATACATGACGAATTTTTGCTTCACGTGGAACATGGAGCCTTTGAGAGAGAGTCATACACGTGAAGAGAGGACGTCAAAATGATACTTCCTCTGTTTCATACTCCCTCCGTTTCTAGATATAAGACACATAGTTTCTGAAACAAAAATTAAAAAAACATACATTTAAAAAAAGTTAAATCAGTGATAACGAAGAAAGAGCAGTATATACGAGTAGTAAAAAATATGAGCACAAAATGGACACATAAATTAATCGAAATATCATGCTTCGTACGAATTATGCGTCTCTCGACCAAACAAAGCATAACATCGATACGATGAACAAAAAAAAGCACTGTGCCGATCAACACGAACTACTACTACCAATACTCAAAAACAGAACGTCTCCAGTCTCCTAGAACTGATTGGCCCTGTAGCCCAGGAAGAGGTTGAAGAGGCCGTCGTCCCCGAGGTGGTGCGCGGCGTGGATGAGGTCGATGGCCGCGTCGTGCGTCAGCCCGCCGACGAACCCGTCGTCGAACTCACCCACGTCGACGCCGCGCGCCTCGGCTTCGGCGCGGGCCTTGTAGTACTCCACCGCCGTGGCGAGGCCCTTGCCGGAGACCCCGCGTGGCAGCTCCACCACGCGCTCCCCGGCGCCCACCGCCGCGGCCACGCGCCCCGCCCGCTGCACCAGCGACGCCGGCACGGCGAACTTGGCCAGGTCGGCGCTCCGCAGCAGCACCTTCGTCTGATCCTCCTGCGCCATCGGTCACGGCTGCCGGACCTGTCGAAGTTTTGCTCGCTCTTTCGTCGACGCCTAGGGCTTTTTATTTGTGTGCGTGAGCGGCGCGGGCCTTCCAAAGCTGCGACGACGGCGATTGATTTTCTTGGGGGCGACGACGAGGGGAAGGCGCGCGTATATATGGGTGCACCGTGCGTGACATACGGCGGGGTTCATGTCCGACTCGGCCGCCGGTGCCGTGACATGATCTAGAAAGGAACGGCCGGCCGTAACTCCGTGTCTTTTGCCGCAAGAATACCAAACCCGTCTCAGTTTCGTCTAGGGTGTGCCCGTGTGCACGGTAGCGATGCTTGCAAGTTGCGACACATGTTATTTTTCCCTTCTACTTTTTATATTTTGGATTGCTTCGCAAGTAAGGGATTTTTACAACTTACGTATACCAAAATGTACCGCTTACTTTGATGATAATTAACATGTGGTTAGATGGTTAGAAGGGCAGTGGTAACTTTAGCCTCACATTTATCGTTTTGGTGTCTAATAAAAGGTGAAATATTCTTTTAATGGGAGGCGATGTTTTCACCGATAGCGTGACGCGAGATGCTCAGAGGTACCTACAGTGTTTCTCAATAACATCCATTTTACACTTTCCCCCTCGACTTGCGCCACCTTGTCAAACTTGCTCTTGGTGGCGCGCACGTATAGCTAAGGTGTGTCGTTCTGCGTGACAATGCCCCTTGAGGAACACTTTCTTGTTTCCAAGCAAGAACATATGGGAATTTGACCTTGAGGACGTCCCAATCTTCCGAGGTTGCAGAGTCGTATGGGAATTTGACCTTGAGGAGTCCCAATCTTCCCAGGTTGCAGAGTCGTCGAGGAGCCTAGACCATTTGATCAGTAATTGTTGACTCCCTGAGTAATTGTTGATATCCCTGAGTCACCCTATGGAGAAAACATAAATACGGTCTAGCAAACCCTTAGCGAGCGTCTTATGCCCTCGCTTCAGAAGTCGTCACCACTATCAACCGCCAGTGCATCTTTAGGGCAGAGATTCACATAGCCCTTGTCAGGCAAGTCGTTGATGCCACCATGACGCCCGACAAAGCTTCCACACTGCGCAGGTCCATCACATTGCGTCCGTCACCGAGATCCCACTACACCATGCTGCCGAGACTCGCCAACGTCGCCGCGGTGGATGCACACCGCTCCACCACAACACTACCTCCAGCCATTGTCTTCTCCAAAAACGACGCCCTTAGCAAGGAGAACAGCACCGCACACCGCCATCGTCCAATCCGGGAGTCCCGGGTCTGAGTCCCCCCCCCCCCAAGCAGCCCAGACGAGAAGAAAATGCAGGCTGCAGGAACGATGACTTCAACAAGGTAGCAACCAAGAGGCGCCATCATCGTCCTTCATGACCCAAGTCGGGGCCGGTTTTCACCGGCAGCCGTGCATCCCCAACTCACCTCAAACCGCCCGACCACCTTCGGTGAAGGAGAAGACCGCCACCGCATGCCCATATCAGATTCTTGGCTTCCTCAGTGATGCAGAACTAGCCTAGGGAAGACCCCGCTCGTCACCGACGGAGAAGTACCATGAGAGGTTGCATGCCTGTCGACCGCCTAGGCCCAACCGGGCCCATATCAGGGCCAATGTCCGCACCACCAACCCAGCTACCGACGCTGCCACCAGCGACACACACCCGCCCGGATCGCCGCCACCCCGCCTCACCTCCGCTTGGAGAGGAGGACCAGTCGCCGCCGCACCTCCCCTAATCAGCGCAAGGGGAAAATTGGCACAGTCGCGCCACACGGTCTTTACCCGGTGACACCCCAGGCGGCGGCAGTGGGAGGGAAGTCATGCTAGGGGGGGGGGGAGGGAGGCGGTCAGTGCCGGTTGGATGTGATTAAAACCCAAGCTCCAGTTATGGCCGCGTAGTTTACAGAAGGGATAGTAGTAGTCTAGCGTAACGATCGTTTGGTTCATGCCATACGTGGCGAGGAATATGTGAAGAAAATATATACATGAGTAGTCTTTGCTGCCTCTGGTTTTTCTTTCTTGAGCATGCAAAGATCATGGAGCCGTACAGATAGTCATACAGAGGATGCACAACAAAATACGACACTGAACATAATTACACAACACAATATTATGTTCTTTTTATTTTTATTAAGAATCATGCTATACATGATCAATCGAGGCAACATCGATACAATGAAGAAAAAATAACTTCTCCCGATCAACACAAACTGCCAACAAAAGCTTTACTATACCCCGAAGAGCTAATTAACCCTATAGCCAACAAAAAGGTTAAAGAGGCCGGCGTCGCCGAGGTGGTGCGCGGCGTGGATGAGGTCGATGGCCGCGTCGTACGTCAGCCCGCCGACGAACTCGGCGTCGAAATCTTCGACGTCCGCGCCGCTCTCTTCAGCATCGGAGCGGGCCTTGTAGTAGGCGACCGCCGTGGCGAGGCCCTTGCCGGAGACCCCCCGCGGCAGCTGGACCTCGCGCACCCCGACGTCCACCGCCGCCGCGACGCGCCCGGCCCGCTGCGCGAGAGAGGCCGGCACGGCGAACTTCACGAGGTCCGCGCTCCGAAGCAGCACCTGCTGATCCTCCTGCGCCATCGATCTCTGCGGCTGCTGGACCTGTCGAATCGTTGAAGCTTTGATCGCTCTCTCTCGCTCTCTGAGAACCTAGGGCTTTGTGTGCGTGCGATGACGACGACTGATTTCTGGGTACGACGACGAGGGCAAGGTGCGAGTATATATGGCAAACCGCGCGTGACACACGGGCGGGGTTCCAGTCCGACTCGGCCGCCGGCCGGCGAGGACACGCGCGGCGCCCTACGTGTGCTCTTCGGATCGAGCTGTAAAGTTTCCCGTTCCGTTCGTGGCATGATCTGGAAAGCAAACGGCCGTGAGCCACGTATCTTTCGCCGCAAGAATAAGAAATAGGAAACCCGTTTCAGTTTCGCCTACGGTGTGCGTCCGTGCACGGTAGCGATGCTTGCAAGTTGCGACGCGTGTTCTTTTCCTCCTTTTCTAATTTTGATTTGGATTGCTTCACAAGTAAGGGAAATTTCCAGCAAGAGATATTTTAGAAATGCTTTTGCTAGTTAAGTTTGTACTTAGTCAAGTCATACACAGTTTGATTACATCGTGATCTGTGCATATGCGTTACAAGTTCAGTTGCAAGTGAACTTGCAAGTGAGATTTTTTCAGTTGCAAACAAGAATGCAACTAATAAAATGCTCGGTTAGATTTACTTCATTATTAATGCTAGACATGAGTTGCAACATGACCTGCAACTGAGATTTGGTGACATTATCTGACTGACTGAAGTTAGAGCATCTTCAGCCGTGTCCCCCAAAGCGTCCTCCAAACGGCGCCGGATCGAGCGTTTGGAGAGCGTTTTATTCGTGCCGCGATTGTGAGACGTTGCTCTAAAGCCGCGTCCCCAACCCCCCCCCCCCCCCAAATAAATAAAAGTGCATGGAAATATACGTTTTCATTCAAATTTGAATATTTTACAAATTTGAATGAAAACGGCTAGATTATCTAATCCTAGCCTACTGACCGCCCGACGGTGCGTTCGAAGGCCCTGCCCCGTCGTCGCCTCCCCTCCGCCGGAGCTCCTGCGTCGCACACCATCTCTCCCTACGGAGCGTGACGAGAAGACGCCGGTGCTCGATCAGCGCGTTGTCGCCTGCCCTCCCCTCCTGCGCCGCTTGGAGGGAGAGTTCGACGAGAAATCTGCTCATCTTCGCGGGCACGGGCGTCGTCCTGCAGCTTCTTCTGCGACTCCAACAACTCGACGAGTGCTCGTTGCTGCGCTGCCGCCTCCTCCGTGTTGTATTGTGATCCAAATTCATATACTAAAGGGAGGCTAACTTCTGACGAGCGGAGCGAGGCCCGTCGCCGGAGGCTTGGGCCAAAACTAACGAGGAAGACTGCTTTTCTGCATGGAGAGCTTGAGAGATATACATGGACCAGCCTGAAGGTATTGTTGTGCCTGCTAAGGAGAATCTTGTTTGCAAGTTGAAGAGGTCTCTTTATGGTCTGAAACAGTCTCCAAGACAGTGGTACAAAAGGTTTGATTCATTTATGCTTGCACATAGTATGATAGTTGTGTTTATATCAAGTTTGTTAATGGATCACCAATATACTTGCTGTTATATGTTGATGATATGCTGATTGCTGCCAAGAGCAAAAAAGAGATCACTACTTTAAAGTCGAAGTTAAGTAGTGAGTTTGAGATGAAGGATCTTGGTGCTGCTAAGAAAATACTAGGTATGGGGAGCGGTGTTTTGGAACATGGGTGCATATGCTCCCTATATTTCGAAACGCATCTTACATACATTTTAAATTTTAAAAAAATTTGAAACTAAAAGTTCACACGTACATCTTCACGTGCTACATGCTCACAAAGTCGTTTCATAAAAAATCGACTTATCATGTGGTGTGTGTAAAAAAGATAAAATTCAGTGCTAAAAATAATGCTTTTCACAAGATAAACTTTCTCTTTTTTATATAGACCACCCAAAATATTGGTTTTTTGTGAAACTTGACGAACGCACGTATATTATGGAGATGGACATGCATAATTTTTTGTTCAATTTTTTAAACATTTCGAAATATGATTTTTTGGTAGAGGGAGCATACGCACCCGGGAGCCGAATTGAATTTCCGCTAGGTATGGAAATTACAAGAGACAGAAAATCTAGTGTGTTATTTCTTAGTCAGCAAAATTACATTCAAAAAGTTCTTCATCGTTTTAATATGCATGATGCAAAGTCTGTTAGTACACCAATTGCTTCTCACTTCAAATTGTCAGCATTGCAATGTCCTAGTACTGATGAAGATATTGAGTACATGTCTCGAGTTCCATATTCTAGTGCCGTTGGTTCCTTGATGTATGCCATGGTTTGTTCTCATCCTGATTTATCATATGTTATGAGTTTGGTCAGTCGATACCTAGCTGATCCTGGTAAAGAACATTGTAAAGCTGTTCAGTGGATTTTCAGGTACCTTCGTGGCACATCCAAAGCTTGCTTGAAGTTTGGCAAGATCGGTGAGGGACTCGTAGGCTATGTGGATTCAGATTTTGCTGCCGATTTGGATAAGAGAAGATCCCTCACAGGTTATGTGTTCACTGTTGGTGGATGTGCTGTAAGTTGGAAGGCAACGTTACAATCTGTTGTTGCCTAATCTACGACCGAAGCAGAATATATAGCAATTAATGAAGCTTGCAAAGAGTTTATTTGGTTGAAAGGTTTGTATGCTGAGCTTTGTGGAGATGATTCTTGCATTAACTTGTTTTCTGACAGTCAAAGTGCAATATACCTTACTAAATATCAAATATTCCATGAGAGGACAAAGCACATTGATATCAAGTACCATTATGTTCGCGACATTTTTGCTCAAGGTAAACTGAAGGTATGCAAGATAAGTACTCATGATAATCCTGCTGATATGATGACAAAGCCAGTTCCTGCTTCCAAGTTTGAGCTTTGCTCGAGCTTGGTTGGTATAACTGTTTAGCCCAAGTGGCTGTTGGCGCCAGCAAGTGTTTTTCTTTGTTGTTCTGGAGATTGTTGAAGTTCATGTTACAAGATGGAATTTGTCTCAAGGTGGAATTTGTTGTATTGTGATCCAAATTCATATACTAAAGGGAGGCTAACTTCTGACGAGCGGAGCGAGGCCGCAGCCCCCCGCGGTACGGTACGGATCGTTGGCACCGCCTATATATACATCTTGTAAGCCGTCGGCTAGGGTTTATCAGATTATAAGATAACCCACGGCGTTTGTAAACACCTCCCGATATAGTGAAATTTGTTGGCTGGCGCCCGTGGTTTTTTTCCCTTCTGTGTTGGAAGGGGTTTTCCACGTTAAATCTTGTGTCCCCTGCGTGTGTTCTTGTTTCGTTCTTCGTTATTTGCTTGTCGCTTTTATAACACTCCGGGTCCGGCCCGTCGGTGTCGGACCAGTCGAAGTCGTCGTCATCCTCCTCCTCCGCCTCTGCCTCCTCCTTCTCCTCCATTTGCACCACCGCAGCCGCCGCCAACGCATCCGCATCCGCCGCCTCCTCCCGCAGCTGCTGCTCCAGCGCCTCCCGGCACTGACGGTCCAGCTCCTCCCACCGCTGATGGTGATGGAGCTCCCGCTCCATGCGCAAGTGCTCCATCTTCCGTCATGGCGGCGTCAAACACCACTATGGTGTCCGCCTGCGCCGCCTCCTCCCACGCTTCATTCTCCGCAGCTTCCGGGTCAATGTCGAACTCGTGCGGTGGTGGAGGTGGAGGTGGAGACAGTGGTGGAGGGAACTGGTCGACGCCGGTACGATTCATCATTGCGTAGGTGGTGTGTATGCGCCGAGGCATGTGCTTGCAGTGGAGAAAGTGATGCTGACGGCTGTGGTGGCTACCATTGAGCGTGGGAGGCCTTTTATAGACGTCGGCGTCGCGAGAAGAGACGGAAAGAAAGCGCGGGAAAAAAGAGCGGGAACGCGCGGTGACGTGCGCCGGTGACGCGTGGAGGTTGCGCAGGGCCGACGAGACGTCTCGCCGACCTCTCCATTGCAAATACCTTTAGGGGACACGACTGGAGATGTTCTTAGTTCTCGGTCTGGGAACTAGACACACAATTTTTTAAACTAGGTATGGAATACACGGGAAAATATATATTGGACTCCTTTTCAGGCTTCTTGGATAGTTTTCTTCCAGCAGCTACTTCTCTCAAGCTACTTCTCTCAGCCCCAGTTTTCTTAATTGTTTTGAACTTCTAAATAATTGGGGAAAATCTCTTCTAGAAGCAAAAAAAAGGTGGTCCATACTCAATTCTAGAATATAGGGCGCCCTAAACTTTGCTTATAACTTTACGTATGATTTGTACTTATACTTAAATAATATGTCCACAAATCTTGTATAAATATAGTATATGAAATGGAAGAGATTTGTAAGATGTACCATATATACATTCTCAAGCCATATACTCCCTCTGGCTCATAATAAGTGCCGTGTTTTAGCTTAAGTTTGAACTAAAATTATGGCACTTAATATGAATCGAAGGGAGTATATTATTGGTCAAAGATCGTGCGAAAAAATTATCTTATATTTTGAAACAAAGGAAGTAGCAAAAATCATATTCATAACTTTCAAAAAATTAAAGAAAAAAAATATGAATGTGAGAGTGGATACTAATATATGCAAGTAACACTACTAGAAAAAATAGCTACCCGTGAGATTGCTAGCAGTAGCACAGAGTGTAACTAGTGCACCACTGCATACTAGTGACCCACTAGGTATCTGGTATGGGATGCCCCACTACTATTACTAGGGCTAGTTGACCCCAACCTCCTAGCATTACCGGTGGCGCACCACACCTAAGTGAGACACTGCTATTTGAGGTAGCATTGGTGCACGTAAATATGGTGCGCCACTGGTTAGTCTGGTAGGTGATCTGAAAAATGGGACCACTTTATCTTGGTGCGTCACGGGTATGCACATACCGATATGGTGCGCCACTCCGCCCAAAATCCTCATCCCCGCCCCATGGATCATCTTTTTATCTTTGGAAAACTAAAAGAAAATGCTAGAAAAATTTAAATTTTAAAATATATACTTTGAGATGTCCATATACTAGTATTATCTAATCTAGTTGCTAGGAAAAACAAAAACATAAATTTCGACATATTTTGCAAAATGGCGCCATATTTCGGTAGAATGGCTCCGGATTTTACATACGATCTCTTATAAAAATGTTTTTATATGAAAATGTATCTACGGAGAAAGTTACATCCGATTTCAACCTCCTATGACCGTTATCAATTTTTTAGATTCCTCAAAATCATAAAGGAAATTCGAAACACCCATCTACCCCCACGGCCACGCAACCCTTATCCACCCTGCCTCCCTTACTCACCCATGCCTCCTACCCTCCTCTTTCTCTTTCCTTCCCTCCTCCATGCCTCCTCCCCTTTCTCCCTAACCATTCTCCATGCCCCCCTCTTCCTCCATGGCTCCTCCCCTTCCTCCATGCCTCCTCCTCCACTTCCATGACTCCATGAGCATAAACCTAAAAATAAGAGGACTTTGTACACACGTAACACATTCAAGAGGCTGCAAAAGCAAAAATACGCACCACAATACGATGCTGCAAATAATTAAAACACAGTATGCTTGTACGAATCATAACCTTCGGATGAAGCCTCTACACGATCAAACAAGGGACCATTGATACATTGAAAAAAAAAAGACCTTTTTCCGATCAAAACAAAGTGCTAACCGAAGTACGACACTGAAAACAATTAAAACACAATATGCTTTGTACGAATCATGTCCTTGGATGATCAGATCAATACCATCGATATACAATGGAAAAAAGAAAAACTTTTCACGATCAACACAAACTTTTTTTTTTGAAACGCACGATCAACACAAACTGCCAACAAAAGCTTTACTATACCCCAAGAGCTAATTAACCCTGTAGCCAACAAAGAGGTTGAAGAGGCCGGCGTCGCCGAGGTGGTGCGCGGCGTGGATGAGGTCGATGGCCGCGTCGTACGTCAACCCGCCGACGAACTTGTCGTCGAACTCGCCGACGTCCGCGCCTAGCGCTTCGGCGTCGGCTCGGGCCTTGTAGTACGCGACCGCCGTGGCGAGGCCCTTGCCGGAGACTCCCCGCGGCAGCTCCACCACGCGCTCCCCGTTGCCCACCGCCGCCGCCACGCGCCCGGCTCGCTGCGCGAGCGAAGCCGGCACGGCGAACTTCACGAGGTCCGCGCTCCGAAGCAGCACCTGCTGATCCTCCTGCGCCATCGATATCTGCGGCTGCTGGACGTGTCCAAGCTTTGATCGCTCTCTCGATGAGAACCTAGGGCTTCGTGTGCGTGCGATGACGACGACTGATTTCTGGTAAGAAGACGAGGGAAGGTGCGAGTATATATGGTAAACCGCGCGTGACACAGGGGCGGGGTTCCAGTCCGACTCGGCCGCCGGCGAGGACACGCGCGGCGCCCTACGTGTGCTCTTCGGATCGAGCTGTAAAGGTTCCCGTTCCGTTCGTGGCTGATCTAGAAGGAACGGCTCTGATTCAGTATCTTTAGCCGCAAGAATAAGAAATAGGAAACCCGTTTCAGTTTCGCCTACGGTGTGCGTCCGTGCACGGTAGCGATGCTTGCAAGTTGCGACGCGTGTTCTTTTCTCCTTTTCTAATTTTGGTTTGGATTGCTTCACAAGTAAGGGAAATTTTCAGCAAGTGGTATTTTTAGAAACTAGGTATTCCTGAAATTATATACTCCATTCCAAGATATAAGAGCATCACGTATAATCAAGAACCGAAACCCTGAATTCAGTCCCCCAAATTATTCGGTTTTGATGATTTTAGTCGTGACGCAGAATAGAAACTGAAAACACGAACTGAAAAATAGAAATCAAACGTCGCGGGAAATTTTGCTCCGATCGACATGCGAAATGAAACGAGGTTTTTGCTCCGATCGAGCTACATTCAAACATAATTTACATATAGAAAATAAAAATACGTACTAATCCTACACATGCGCGCTGATTTGACCTAAAATTGGCCCCGGGATAGTTACTGGGCTCTACGCGCGGCGAAGGAAGAGGGTTTTTGCGCCGGACGACGCCTAGGCGACGACGACTGCGGCGACCTCGAACAGTGCCGCCTCCGCGGAGCTCGTGCAGGTCAGGGGAAGAGTCGGCGCGTCTTCTTCATCGTTGTCGCTGTCGCCGCGCGGCGGAAGCGTCGGCAGCGGCGGGCTGCACGAGCCGCCGGACGGGGCCTCGGCTTCCCCATTGCGCGCCTCGGAGCGCGTCGGCCGTTGCGTGAACCTGCGCGCGCCCGCTTGCGAGCTCCCTCGGACCGCGCCCACCTCGCGTGGTCCGCCTCCGACCGCACACCTGGCGGACACGGCGGCTAGCCTCCGCCGCCGATTCGGCCCCCTCCCCTACCACATCGTCGTGTGCGCGCCATTGTGAACAGAGGGGAGGTCGCGGCGGAGTGGCTAAGGCGAAGACGCGGAAGGAATTGTTCGCCGGAGGAAGAGCCCTTTAAGGCGAAGACGCGACGATCTCGCAACGATACCAACGGTTTAAGGAGGAGCAACGCGAGTTCGTCAACGACGCGAATCTCGAGCACGTCCTCCAGATCTCGCGCCATCGAGCGGCCACGGAGGAGGCGGGATGGCGCCTCATGGAGGTGGAGTGATAGAAGCTCGCAGAGCTCAACGCTCATCGCCACTACGAGACGTTCGCCCGCCAGCACGTGAGCCGCGCCGAGATCGAAGCTTCTTGGGAAAAACTGGAAGCGCGGGGACAGCGCCGCCGGCAAGCCCCTACGACGTCGGCAGATGCGCGAAGCAAGGGAGGAGAAGTGGGCACGAACGCAGGCGGCAATGGCGAAGAACGACGACGAGGCAGGGCGCCCTAACCGGCTAGTAGATCAGGATTAAGTTTAGGGTGTTTAAGTTTTAGTTATGTTTAAATTCGAGCTACTTTTGTATAAATTTCGTATGAATTTGGGTTCCCTTTTAAATATCATTTTATATTTCAAAATCTATCGGGCCTGGCATATGGGGGGCGCCGGTGTGGGAGCAGCATCCCCAAATTTTAAATTTCAAAATACTATTTGGGGGCTGCCGGTGGAGATATATGATTTTCTCTAAATAAATAGATGACCCCACTGGTCATTGGATGCGGCAACCCCACAGAGCGGCAATATATGTCTTTTCCAGAAAAATACACGACCACACTGGTCATTGGCTGCGGTAGCCCCACGGAGCGGCAATATATGTCTTTTCCTGAAAAATACACGACCCACTGGTCATTGGCTGCGGCAGCCCTATAGAGCGGCCCCATTTGTCATTGGCAGCACCGCTTATATAATCAGGAAATAAAACGGCCACACGTCAGTGATAGATGGATGGCTGCTCCGACGTGTCTCCTGACCCTACCCGTCAGCACGAGACGGTCAGGGAGGAACTGTTCCTGTGCAGCCCCACCCGTTAGATTAACGGTCAAGGCCTGACCAGACGGCAACCGGCCGTTCCAGTGTCTGCAAGGGGTTTCAAACTAGAGGGAGAAGAAAACTATGGAAAAACTAACGAGTTGGAAAAAACTGAGTACAACTAAGAACCCGAGGGCACGGAAATAGAAATCCCTATAGTTATGTGCATGTCAAGTTACTTTTTACGACGATGAACAGCAGCCGCTCCACTTTTGCATTAAAGATGGGGGAAAACCCCAATTACAGGGGTTAGAGAGCAAAACAAACTGACCCAAAAATGGTCAGAGGGAACACGATGTTACAAGATCCAACTCAGGTGGCTAACAAGAACAACTAGAGACTGGATTTCTTCTTTGCTAACTCTAAAAGGTTCTTCCTCCTTGGAGGCGTTGTTGTGGAGTCTCGACACCCCTCACCCACCATTCCGGGGTGAAAACTCAAATCCGGCTTGCCGGATTGGATGACGGCGGCGTTTTTGGATGTCGTGACCTCCCTGGAGGCGTCATTTTTCGGATGGTTGGGAGACTCGTTGAGTTGCTTGGCCTACTGGTTGGGTCGACGTCCTCGGGTTCCGTCGGTGCGCGAGTGCCGCTGGCTTGCTTCTCGCGACCTGCCTCTCCCCATGAAGCTGGTTTGGCCTAGCCGTTTCCTTCGGCTCTGACTTCCACTCCAGGGACGTGGACCGGGCAGCCGCGGTGCTCGCCGTCGCCGTTGTGCTGGTGTCTTCCGGCGGCTCTTCATACCTAGTTCGGCTAGGTTGTGTGGCCATGTGTGGTTTTCGCCGGTTTTTCCTGAAAAACTGCGCCGTGTTGGTTTTTTCTTGTCTGGTTTTCCTCATAAACCGGACACGTCGGTGTCGTGTTTGTATCGGTTTTCGGCCAGTTTTCCTTATAAACTGGTCATTTTCCCTCTTCTTAATGAAAAGGCAGAGCTCCTGCCGGTTGCTCCCAAAAAAAAAAAGGTTCAAATCAGCTTTAGAGATTCTTTGATTGATAGGAGATTCGTATAGTAATTGTGTAGGATTTAGATTTTATAGGATTTTTTCTACACTAGTTGTTTGATTTATAGAAACATATCTTATTCTCGGAAGCACAAACGGACGGTGATGGAAAATTTTGTAGTACAAAATCGACTCTCGAAACTAAGGGAAATAATCCTATAAAAATCTTGTAGTGCAAATCAGTAGGTCATACCTCATGGAAAATTTCTTTTGGCACGATCAAATACAACTCATCTTTCTATAGAATTCAACTAGCCATGACATCTCAAAACTATGCTTTTCCTATTCCTTCCTATCCTATGAATCAAATCAAAGGAACCCTTAATCATCTCCACCACCACCGTTGCAGATGCAGATTTTCGTTGGAAGATGCGTCTCTTATGCGCTTTCCAAATATGTCAGATAATGTGGATTGACAGGGTTTGTGCCATGCCAGATAATGTAGATTGACAGGGTTTGTGCTTTTCTTTCTTATTACACTTACGTCTCTGATTGCTCTTGCACTTGTCCCACCATCAGCTGATCGATGAGGAAGGGCCAGCTGGGCAGCAGCCAGGCACTGGGCTACGACGTGCGGCTAATTGGTACTACCCAGCAAAGGTGCAATCAAAATGTGACGATGCATGCTTCGTATACAGCTTATTGGAAATCCACACAAAACAGCGCACTGTACATCATGTCACACTTTATACAACTTCTGCTCAACAGCAAGCAGCGACGATACAATGAAGAATTCAGCTCTTACAACTCCAGGGTTTGGCAATGCAGAAGACATGCCTTCCTGTGGACATCTGGCAAATGATGCCCATGTAGTTTTCACAACAACTGACGACACAATCTCCTCTGTGCGCTCCATGCTCACTTATCAGATCCCTTCTTCGGAATGATAGCCTCAACGATAGCCTCGATCTCTTCCTTGGCACGTTCAAACACATTGGGGCCTTTCACTTTGTCAACCGGGGTGTCCTCGCTTATATCATTGCTTGTACCATGAGTTTCGGTCTCATGGGTCTTGTTATGCGTGGTTGCATGAATGGCTTCCTTGGAGTCCTTGTGCAATTCTGCACGAAATTCAGAGTGGTGCAGAATAATCAAGACAATGTTCTTAACAGAGTGCTAATTAAAGAACCCAACTATACTACCCTACTACTTGTGAAGCAATCCATAGTAAAAAGAACTGGAAATAAATGAATTAAAAACTAGATTCAGAGGGGGTACTATTAATTTATTATCTATTCTTTCCTCCTTGCATATACTTTATTTCTCTTTCATTCTATCAAAATGGAAGACATGTACTGTATGTAGCATCTAGGGTAGCAATATTTCAGAAACATCTTTTATACCTTAATTTCTTCCCCAAAGTTCTAATGTTTCAACTTTCAAAGTTTTAGGGATGGTAAGTCTCAAAACTTAAAATCATATGCCCAAGAAGTCTCAATTATAAGTTACACAAATATGGATGTCCACATGTTCTCGATATCTGGGGAAACTCTGGTACAATGGTGCACGCAACACTACTCGTTCTCAACAAGGTGCATGAATCCCACACTACATCAAAGTAATGGCTCAACATTGTAAGTAAATCAACTGAATATGCATTATAAGAACAGCAAGCGGAAATGTCATGTTTGCACACATTCTACACAGAAGCACTGTTTTTCCCAAAGAATTAGGCTCTACTGTGTGAAATCCTTTCACCTGTGCAGAATTGAAAAGCTGAAACTTGTGTACATGTTGGCAATACATGGAAACTGGCAAGTGGATAGACCGTGACTTATGTAGACTCAGTTGGGTCATGCACAATTTAAAGTGATATGACTTAATCTCACGGGGACAAGTCTCATCGGTGCACGAGCACCAAGATGTGGATTTTCAGTATGTTGCACCACTGCGATTTCTCTTTAATCCTATCATCTTCTTTTATTCCCACCTAATTCCTATTTCAAAATCCTACGCTCACTGTGACTATACCTGAAGGCATGTAACAGGAAGCAATACTGGTAGAAATTTAAACTAAATTAGGCAAAAGTGACATCAAGTTCAGTAAATTACCACCCTCCTTCGTGCGGGGACTGGAATGGTGCTCCATCTTGTCGTGGATAGCTGACACGAGAGCTTCGATCTCTTCCTTGGCGCGTTCAAGCAGATTGGGGGCCCTCACGCACTCCACAGACGTTTCCTCGCTTATGTCGCCGCTGGTTCCGTGAGTCTCCTTGTGGTGGGCACTGCCGTTTTTCATCACACACCACCACTCTGTTAAAATATGCACTGGCAGTATCAGTAGACAGTACAACAACATGAAAGCCTTTTTCCCATATCAGTAGACCGTAGTACACAAAAACAATATGCTACTCGAGATTTGCACTAGACAAAAAAATGATGTGTACAATGAATTGGAGCAGCAGCAAGTGCCATAAGCTTTGTATTGTGGGAAAAGATACAGGTTAATTATAATCTATAAGCATCTAAAGAGTTGTAAACCCGAAAACTTCTAACAGCTGGAGTAGCTCACAAATCGACATGGATACCTTGCCGCGGCCCCCGGTAACTGCCAAGCTCCCCTTTGGCAATATCGCTGTATAAGAGACGGCAAGAAATGGTACTTGTCCATTCGATGATCGAAAATTCGCACAGCTGGTTCCTACTACTCCCTCCGTTCTTTTTTAATTGACTCAGATTTAGTACAACTTGTACTAAATTCGAGTTAATTAAAAAGGAACGGAGGAAGTACATGGGAGCGCCGGCGCGGGATCTAGCCGGTAAGCCCCACGAGCGATCTAGCCTATCCCCGGATCGGGCAAGCACGAAACACCACGTGGAGCAAGAGGATGGCGCGCGCGTTTCTTGAAATGAGAGCTGGCGGAGAGGATTACGTGCCTGTGGCTGGTGGCGCCGCCGGCGAGCCGGCGCGGCGAAGTCGATCTCCTGCGTGCTCCGGGAAGGGGAGAGATCCGGCGATCGATGGTGGGTAAACGGTAGAGGAGACGATATGAAAGGAAGGGAAGTCGCACAAGGAAGAGTCAAGGGCTAGCCCAAAAGCCCATTGGCACCTGTTCCCGACGAATATTATCTTTTTGTTTTTTACGGAAGCGGCGAATATTATCTGCCACCCGAATCTACACACCGACATGTGGGCCCTGCGGGACCCATCGAGGAAAGTCGTTTTTCTTGACCGTCGAACAGAGAAGACCGGGCCCACCTGCCAGCGTCACTCCCCTTCCGGTCCCCGCCACAAGTCGACAGGTGGCGGCCAGCGCCCGGCGAGACCCCGTCGATACCGACTCGCCCGCCGCCCGCCGCCGGCAGCCAGCCAGACGCAACTCCGCTCATCCGATGTCAGGGGCGGCCGGCGCTGGCGCCGGCGCGATCGCCGCGCTCCTGCGCGCCCACCGCCTGCCCATGCTGCATTCGCCGTTCCCGCCGCGCTCGTTCGCCGCGGCCCGCTCCCTGCGCGCGCGCCTCCCTCTCCCGCGCGCCCCGGCGTCCACCGCGCCCCGCTTCTCCCTCCCCAACCTCCGCCTCGGCGCATCCCGTAAGTTAAATCGTATACGTACATTAGCTATAGCGCATCAGCTGTTCGACGTAATGCCTAAGCCCTCCTGAACCTTTCCAGCGCGCTCCTTCTCCTCCTGCGGCGGTGCCCCCGGCGGCGCGGTATCCTACACGGCGTCGGAGAAGGAGGGCACGCGGCAGTCGGAGCTCATCTTCCTCGGCACGGGCACCAGCGAGGGCATCCCGCGTGTCAGCTGCCTCACCGACCCCTCCAAGACTTGCCCGGTATAACACCCCTCCACCTCTAGTCCTCTATCATCCACCAGAGCCCTTGCTCCAGTTCTGCTTTCCCACAGTGCTCAAAGTGACGATGGCCGTTTGTTTTCCGTCGTCCTGCTTGAAGGTTTGCACCAAGGCGACGCAGCCGGGGAGCCCGAACAGAAGGCGCAACACCGGCATCATGCTGCGCCACGTCACGCCGTCTGGCACCTCCAACATCCTCATCGACGCGGGAAAGTACGCGCTATTGCTTAACATTATCAAATACCGAGTTAATATTATCGGAAAATAAAAGGAGTAGCGACTTATCACGCTGGTTGCTTTGGTTCTTCTGTCAGGTTCTTCTACCACTCCGCGATCCAGTGGTTTCCTGCTTTCGGGTACTGAACTGCTCACATGTTCTGTTGTTTGGTTCCAAGAAACTTAATTACGCTAACCATTTGCGGCTGCTCTTCAGGTTGAGGGCGATTGATGCCGTCATTATTACCCATTCTCATGCTGATGCGATTGGAGGTATGCAGTGTCTTTCAACCTTCTCATTTCCTATGCATCCCTGTTATGCACCCTTTAATTGAATGGTTGGACCATTGTATCAAGGATCTCCCTTTTAGCATCTATCCTTCGAAAATGTTTTCCTTGAGGCAGTTTTGCTTATATTAATCGAGACAAGAAACCATCCTTCTTATGGTCTTGTTCTTTCCGAAAAGATGACATGTTCTATGGTGCAGGCCTTGACTGTCTTCGTGATTGGACGAACAATGTCCAGCCGTCCATCCCAATTTATGTGGCACAACGTGATTTTGAGGTTGGAACATCTTGTGCTAAGTTACGCTATACATTATTTTTTCTCTACTATTAGAGCCTCGGAAAATCTGATGGAATACACAAAAAAGCCTAATGCCAAGTGAAATATCTACTAAAATATTTTTGCCTTGGATTTTGCGTTTCATCAGATCTTAGCAATTGGCTCAGTGTTATTCCTTCCTTTCTTTTTTTCCCCATTTTCTGGTTTGTATCAGGTGATGAAGATGACCCACCACTATTTGGTTGACACAAGTACAGTTATACCTGGAGCCGCAGTTTCAACATTGCAATTCAACATTATAAAAGAGGAACCATTTACAGTTTGCAATCTTGAGGTTGGTAATGTGAAATTATAACTTCAAAACGTGGAAGTACATATATTGTTATAGACGAAAAGTGTTTTCCACCAATATTGTTTATAAATTACAAAAGGAACTCTCCTTTTCAACTCAGTGAGTGTAGGACTAGTAAGAGAATAGACCATGTGGTCGGGTAGAAAAATGGATGTTTATCTCTTTACTCTAATTCAATCATTGTGGGGTGATATCACTTAGATAGTTGATAGTATTCTTAGTAGCATCTGATAGGGCCCATTTGTCAGAGCAATTTAGATGAGATGAAATGCTTTTTATTAAGTTTGAGTAATTTTTTATTGATGGCTCAAGGTAATATGGGGAACTTTTGTATACAAACATGATATGGGGAGTTTACCAACCTGTAAGGCCAAGTAAACCTGTCATGAACTCGTTATCAATTTGGCATGCTCAAATGCAATTTACTTTTCGTTATGTCAAAATTTCAATATTTGCTAAGTATACTCGACGCTCATAATAAACTGAACTGTTCAGTTTATCTTGCTACAAAAAACTGCTTATGTTTCAGGTGATTCCTTTGCCTGTATGGCATGGTCAGGATTACCGTTCCCTTGGCTTCCGGTTTGGTGACACATGCTACATAAGGTCGATTCAGCTCACTGCATGGCTCGTTTTGTTGTATTGAATTGTAGTGTGGAAGGCATCTTGTCTGAATTTGCTCTGATCTTTGCAGTGATGTCAGTGATATCCCTGAAGAAACCTACGGACTTCTGGAAGACTGTGAACTCCTTATATTGGTATCCTTTTTTCTTTGCGTATCTCTGTTAAATCATGAAATTGTTTCGTTAGAAAGCTGTACATGTGTTGCTTTCTAGTTTTATTTCTTGCAAATATCTTATTGCTAAATCATGAAACATTTGGATTCTTTGGATAGCTGTATATTTCTATTAACTTACTTCTTGTGCATATCTGTTAACTGTTGAGTCTTGAACATTGAATATTGGACTGATCTTTGTTTTATGTTAACTTCGTACAGGATGCTCTTAGACCTGATCGGTCTTCTTCAACACACTTTGGATTACCTAGGGTAACTTCTAATACATCAGTTTTACCTTCTTACTGCTCCACTGTATTCAGTTATGATATATTCTTCAACTGTTCAGGCCCTTGAGGAAGTCAGGAAAATCAAACCAAAGAAAACACTCTTTACTGGTATGGCCTGACTAGTTAACCATTCTATTTTGTTATTTCTTTTATAATTTTATAGCTAATAGCTAATCTCTTCTTTAAAAATAGCTTTTAGTCGCAACTCTGCAACTACATTTGGATTTTCACTACTGGTTTACAAAAACACAGCCTACTCTTAAATAGACTTTACCATTTGGAACAAAAACTTTTACATGATCCAATTGTCTGGTTGAGAAATGCTACCCCCTGCCTTTTTTTTTATAATGTGCCCGATTTCATCTGAAAGAAAAAGCAAATCATTTGAACTAAAAAAAATCATCCAGTTAGTTGATCTGTTTAGGAAACTGTTCAATAGTTTGATGATTTCGTGTCTGCGACACCAAGCAAAACTCTTGCCACAGGTAGATGTATGCCTTACTTTTTTTAGCTTTTGTTGTTAGATGTTACGTTTCATATACTTGTCAAAGAAAATAAGAAGTTACTTCTTGACACATTAAATCTATACGTCAATGTCAGGAATAAAGTGTTAGAAACTCAGCTTCAATCTCTCTTCTTTATGGGGAACTATGAGAATCCTATTTTTTCTAATTAGATCAAACAGCATGTGTCTCATCTTCCATTGTTTACATTATGTTGCGATTCAATTGGATTTAATGGTATCTTCAGGAATGATGCATTTAATGGACCATGAGGAAGTAAACGGTGATCTTGCGAGGCTGATGGAAACAGAGGGGCTTGACATCCAGCTTAGCTATGATGGTCTCAGTATACCTGTAAGGCTCTAGAACTACTGGGAACACACTATGTGTTTATCTTTTAGGCACTGTCAAATGATGGTTATAGATTTTCTGTAGTGTCAGTTGAGTAAAATGATCACAAAATGTAATATGTTGAATTCCTCGATCCAAGCTTTCGCAGTACTTAGTTTTCTCCTTCACCCCTCCCCCTCACCCTGAACAGAGGAATCATATGTGGCAATTTTACGCGTACCAATCATCTATGAATAAAGTTTTTTGCACAATGATTTCTTCAACATTTTCTGAATTGATAATTTCTATTTTGTGCAATATATTACATTTCACCACGAAATGGATTTTGATTTGTAAAGGAAAATCAAATAATTTTTAAGATGTTTAATCGATCCTTTTGTTCAAAATTAGTGAGCATATACTGAAGTAGTTCATCAGGGCTTGTGTCTCAGAACTCTTTTATTTTCCTGACATTTCTTTGTGTTTCAAACTCTACTAAGAAGGAAAAGAGAAAGGGGGAGTCGATAAACAACAATCTAATGCAATATCATACGGGACAAATAGTTACTGGGTACAGATGAAACTCCTAGATTGTCTTTCATTAGCGATTCACACTGGAACCCAGCAAAAATTAGTAATTTCCTTTCTAGCTCGCACACATACATCATAGAAGACTGGTGTTGACGAGTCTACTACACTCCGCACGCCTGTCCTAGCCGTCCTCTTAAGATCTTCACTCCAAAGTATCTGAGCATAAATTATGATTAGAAGTCATTCAGTCTAAATTAAGAAATTGCTTCAGTAAATAGGTAAGTTATGTCTGTACTGAAGTACCTGCCCATCATCATGACCGTGGCTTGAGGGTTGGTCCCTGGTGATTTAGAAAATGTTGAGCCATCAACAACACGGAGACCCGAGACGCCAAGCACTCGGTGTTGCTGGTCAACCACCTTGCCTACATGACATCCACCATGATAGTGCCAGATGGTGATTACTGTGTCCTTGCAAAATTGCTCCAGGGATTCTGTGGTATTGGCATGCTTGGGTATCAGATTTACATTAGCCCGTACACTCATGTTGAGCACCCTTTCCATTCCAGCACCATCAGGACTCAATTGAGCGAAACGGTTTGTCTTCAATATTTTTTCAATGGTCTTGATACCATACACACAACGACTGAGATCTTGTGGATGGCTGAAATAGTTGAAAGTAACTGCTGGGTTGTTCTTGACATCAGTGTCTATGAGGAGAAGGTGGCCTGTAGACAGTGGACCATCGATCTTCTCAAGGATAAAACCACCTTGAAATACCTCTTTGGGTAGATTAAGTTTGTTATGTGCATACATCTTGGCTAGTTCCAGGCTTCTTTGCTTTGGAGGAACTGTAGATAGCTGTCCAATCTGCATTCATAGGAATGTGCATTAGACCAAAACAGCAAAAAAGGTATAGATTCACATAATTCTGGAAAAGTGATGACATTATTATATTTGCTTCCGAGGCCAACAAGTTTTATCTTGACTCCTAACTCACGAAAATCGAAAGATAAATTTATGATTAAGAACTTCAATAACTTTTTTTTCTTGAAATCTACGGTAACGTGTATATTGCATAGTGTTTGTGGTACCGAGGTATTTCAGTAACTTCTTTTTCTTGAATCTATTGTAACATGCATATTACACAGCGTGATGCATCTAGAGTTTATGCACCTAGTCATATCTTGGAACACTTGGAACACAAATTTAGCACCATCCACTTATTACTAGTGTGCATGCATATATTGTTATATGTTTCAAGAAATATTAGTTTTTGAAGTTCTAAATCATAATGGTATCACTGCATTTGCATACCTACATGTGTTGTTTTACAGTTTACACATTTCAGAATGTTTTTCTCTCTGCTGAAGTCTGCATGCTTTAGGGATTCCTAATTGTTTGTGCATTTCTCTCCATTCTACACATTTTAGATTGTGTAAAGAAAAAGCTTCTCACAGTGCAACCTAATATACACAATTTAGAACTAGTAAGCAAGTACGATGGATGCCAAACCTCAGCCGACATGATTCCGTGGTGGCACTGGATGCTATCTGGAGACTGGCCAAAACCACTGCTGGCCTCGATGAAAACACCAGCTTCAGTTATTCCGACAGTCTCAATCAGTGACTGCCGAGGGGGGCTTTTCGTAGGTATGAATATGGAGTTCATTGGATTGTCGGCCATTCCTTTCCCCACAAACTTGTTGTGGAGAACAACAGGAATGTTATGTTTCTTAAGATCATTCTTGGGCCCAATGCCACTGAGGAGTAGCAGCTGGGGACTGCCAATTGCGCCAGAAGAGATAATGATTTCACTATCTTTGTTGTTGTTGAGTAGTGCCTGGTGGAGTCTCCCGTCCTCATCGGCAAATTGTACCCCAACAGCCTTTGGTTTCAGGCGTCCTGCATCGAAATCCATGTTCTTTTAAAAGGTTACATGATAACTCTAGTATCTACTCTTCTGTTGTAGCCTTGTAGACATTCCTGTTAATACTGTGATACTGTTCGAAGAGAATTAAGCTCTTAGGATCTTGGCTATACCTTGTCGCGAGTTGAACACTATCTTGTGCACACTAGCATGAAGCAGCACCCGTAGGTTGTTAGGATCTCCAGCTGCAAGTAAGTCGGCTGCTGTGTGGCGGTGGCCATTTGCATCAAAGATGGTGCCACCAACCTTGGTCCCAGAAACATGATCATAGGTGTACCCATTGAAAGGGGACACTCCTGCTTCAACAAGCCCATCCCGTAGTGCAGCCTGCCAAGGCGCAATCTTAGGCCACTGGACAACCTTATCCTCTACCCAGGGGTAGGACTCGTTCACCAGATCTGCTTCCCAGCCAACATCTTGCACGAAGCTGTTGGTCCAACAAACACAAGGTTAGTAACTTTGAAGTTGCAATAAGTTGATTGGCGATATGGAATATCGACATGATATATTGCTTTCCTTAAGACTAGCATGATTACTAATTGTGAATGTTTGCTAATCGGCTTTCCTGGATATGGTTCTGCTAATGTGATATATCTCACAAACTTAATTCTTGGCTCAAACTTTAAGTTGAACTGCATTGGGTTTTGGTTATTTCTCAGTCTTTGCTTAGCTAACATAGTTACCATAACATCAAACATGAAATTTATGTTTTCTTGCCCCCTTCAGTCTAGGCTTCTTCGGTAATATATAGCTTATGATTCAAACATAATTCTTGGTTCAAACTTTAAGTTGCACTGGACTGCATTGGGTTTTGGTTATTTGTCAGTCTTTGCTTCGCTAAGATAGTTATCATGGCATGAAAGAACTATTGATAGGTCCATGAAATTTTGTTTTGTTGCCCCCTTCAGTCTAGGCTTCTTCAGTAATATATAGTTTATGATTCAAATATGAAGTCAATTCTTATATGATTTTAAATCTATGACAAGGGAAACAAAAACAAAGCACGTGTTACTGTCAGACCAATTACTTCTTTGTACTACTACCAGAGCTGAGCCACTTAAATGCAAATTAATGCAGCACCTAGTACTTGTTCTTCTGTACGTGATCAAGTTACCACAAGTGCTCATTTTGTACGCAAGTACTTATGTTTGAAAACATTGCCAATTTTACAACTGCACTGCAATAACCAAAAACTAGGATCAGTACCAAATTGTGAACCAAAATACAAGTCCTAATCCAGTCAAGCACAGCGTTGGACTGTTGGGTATGGTAATGCAGAAGATAATTTCCTTTACCATTGCCTCTTTTGGTAGACTTCTGTGTTATTGTGTGTACTGCTGTGGAAAGAAAGTAACTGGCAGGTACTTAAAAACAATTGTTCCTGCTGCCCATTTCAGCAATCTGCAGACGAGGGAGTTAGCTACTATAGCAGCATACATTGCTAGGATGGCAGCACTCCACCAACCTTTACATTTATTTCCTCCTGGCTCTATCACTGCTCTGCGTTTACCCTAGATCTGACATTTACTGGCCTGAAAGTGACAGTGTCTTGTGCTGCTTAGACTAGATAATGACATGACATTTTCACTGAGGATCGGTTTCAGACACTGCTATTTAGAGCTCTGAGCTTGCCTCTATTTTTTTTATAAATAAAGTCTTTACTCCTGAAAATTGTTCAGACAAGAAAGGCTGAAAATCTGACGGAACCCGCTTGGGTGTGCCGTGTGTGTAACCTCCGCAGTAAAAAAAGAAAATTTTCTTTTGTAAAATCCCTTCGCTGTGAACTTCTTGGCGTTAAAGTGTTTCTTGTAAAATATCTTTGTCATCCATTGGGAAGAATGATAACCGGTTGAGAGCACTGATAGGCAACATAACAATGCATTACACACCTTGAGCTGGCCCGGCTGTAGAAGCCGGCGTTGATGCAGGTACCACCGCCCAGCACCCTTGCCCGGGCGTTGATGACGCCATCGGTGGAGACGAAGGCCTGGGATGAAGAGTCCGGCGCAGTATTGCTCAGGCCGATGTGGAAGTTCTCCATGTACGAGATGTTGCGGTTGCCATACGGGGATCCGCCTCTCTCCAGCACGAGCACCTTATACTTGAGCGACAATGTTGCCGCTAGGGGGCAGCCGGCAGTGCCCCCGCCGACGACAATGTAATCGTACGTCGTGTGGCGCATCGCGGGGAAGCTGCTTGCCTTCTCGAGGGGAGGGAGATTCCTCAGCGTGAATGGCTGCTTGGCCGTGCCTTTGCCTGCAGGTACAATTGTTCCACACTGTTGTCATTGCCCGCTCTGTTGGGGACACTAAATATTTGCATGTTTTAGCTTAGTTTTGTCTTTTAAAGAAAGAATGTCCCATTCTAGGTGAGCTAATGTACCCATTAAACTATTCATCAGGGTCGGGAATACCGGATTGACAGGTACTCCTTTTTATAGTAGCATATTCTTTGTCCATTTCTTTACATACTTTATTTTTTAATAAATAATGCAGTCTTCTGTTACAAAACAAGAAAAGAAAACACAATCCGAGGAGACAGGGACTGGAACCAAAATGCCCGAGGAGAGAAGTTTGTTGAATGAGCAAGTGAATAGGAGAAGGAAGGAAAAAAGAAGCTGGGAAACATAGCTGCAGCATCTCTAAGCGGCTAGTCTCCCAGCAATGCAAGTTCTTATTTCAAAGGTGAAGCAGAAATGCTGAAGAAACACAGATAGGAATGATAGGAATGGGAGAGGCCCGAACCTTGAGATAATCTGAAGAAGCAGAGGCATACTACGACCTTGAAGAAGAGCATGGGTATCACTCCAATGCTCGAAGCCATCGGATCTGAGCAGCACCTGGCAAGCTAAGCTTGCTCCCCTTTCTTCCTTCCAGTGGCTCTACCTGTCTACTTCCAGCTAGCTCTCGACCTCGCACACCGGACTTGACCCCGTTTTTGTAGACGGAGCAGCGCCAGAGGAGTGCTGGAAGCCAATTGAGTATCGTGTGTGCATTCAATGGAGCTCAACAGCCGCAGTTATGCTCTATTCAATTCAATGCAGAGGGAGCACTGCCCTGGTACAACTGTGATTTATGGGCTTCATCAACCAACCAACCAATGCTAGGCTGCGACGAAGGTGCCCATACCACCCCCCTTCGTTTACAAGAATGACTGTCGTCCCTCTCTCTCTCTTTCAGTTTTTCTTATATTTTTATGTGCCTCTTCTTTTGCCAATTGGTTAGGCTTCACAGTAGTTTAGTTGTTTTATCTTACAAAAAATATGTTTGCTGCATTTTTAAATGGACACAGTCCTGCTCTGTAGATGCTGCCGTGTATGAATGCCACTTATTCCATAGAAAATAGCCAGCTGTAGAAAATGCATGGTGCTGATTTTATATACCAGTTGCAGAAAGCGTGTGCTGCCATCTTGGCGCACCGTTTGCCTGAAATATATGCTGACAAATCTCCTGGCAGCTTGAACTCCGAGACATTGGCTCAAATGAAGATTATGCATGGCATAAGTTATTGACTTGAGAAAAATCACCTTGGATCTTGGGCAACAGTGCTTCTGCTGCGAAAAAAATATTTTTTCAAATTTTATTCGTTTTTTAAAATATGGTAAAAAACATTCACACACCTAGTAATCTGCATGCCTGTTTAGTTGATATCTCTGCATACAATAAATCAAAAGAATGTGACCTGTGAATCATGTGCGTGTAATATACGTATTTGAATTCGCTTTTTTGACCCTGTTGCTTGTTATTTTTGTAAGGCATCCAAATTGGAACATTAATTTCTGAAACATTTTTCGATGGTAATGAATATTCTCATGTAGTAGGGGAGCTTCAACATAATTATAGGGCGGGCTATTAGTTGCAGTGAATATTTTTTATAAGCTATTGGACATTACTTAAGCCTCTACTTTATCTAAGTTTAGAAACGTTGGGCACTTGGGCGGGCCATGGCCTTGTTTTGTTTCAAGAAAGCTCCGCCAGTGTTCTCATGTATTAGCCAATACAATCAAATGTACGAACTGATGGAAAGAGCTAGTGCACTTCACTTATACTCCTCACAACACATTCAAATCTGCATGCATGACTTTTTTGAGATTATTTTGTTGGAAATATCTTTTTTGCACTAGGAGCACTTGTTATGGTGCTGCTAGAGGGATGGCGCGAGAGGGCCGGCCGGGGGCCTTGCCCACGGCCGGTGGCAATAGGGAAGGGATTTCCTTCTTAATTCTTGCTTGATTAGATTGATACGTCTCCTCTCCTTATATAGGCTCCTTATATAGAGAGGTTTACTCATGGAAAAAAATAGCGCGCTAATAGCACGCTATAGCGTTTTTAGACAGCCCACGCTACATCATTTCGGCGCTATAGCGTGCTATAGCGCGCTATTAGCACGCTATAGCACGCTAATAGCATATTTTTCGGCCGACGCTATTTTGTTATAGCGCGCTATTTTTTTCCTTGCGTTTACTTGACCCCTAAGCAAGCGACCCTTATCTCTAATTAACCCTAAGACTAATGGGCTATAGCTAGGTCCATGACGTACTCTAACACTACACCCCACCTGGACATGCAGATCGTCCTCGAGCTGCAACCTAACCAACTTATAACGATGACTTGACTCGACACAAACCTAACACCTAAAAACAAGTCTTTTACATCTCGGCTTGTTTTATTATTCTCAACCTAAAATGGGCTGGGATGCTCTATTTTGGACCCCTTAACAAAAAGTGGGCACCATCCGCACGACGTACGTGGACGTGTACAGCCACCTGGATCCTATGGACACCAGCTGGACAAAAGGAGTGCATGTGTATGGCCACCTGGAAGAGGTCGCAAGAGCGACCAGCGGAGGCGCCCTCGCGGAGGCGGGCGGCGGAATGCAGTGGTGTTATGCGGTGCGCTCCTGTCGAGGAGGGGTGCGCCCCCCCCCCCCTCCAACCGCCGATGTTGCAGACTTTGAGGTCGTTGCACACGGGAAAAACAGCATGCCCGCCGCTCGTGGGGGAAACTGCATGCCCAAGAGCCCCGACGCAGCGAACGAGAGCGAGGTCATGTGCGTAGCGAAGGGCAACTTGGAGGAGCGGCAGCTGCAGACCTCGCATCTCCCGCACACGCCGAAGCGCTAGGAGGCCGGGCGCAGCAGCCTGCAGCCTCACCGCCGCCGACACGTGGCGGGTAGCGATCCAAGACGGAAGCGGTGACGGCGAGGGCGCTCCGTCCCATGAAGGTTGTCTGATATTTATCGAAATTTGGATGTATATAGATGTTATTTAGTGTCTAGATACATCCAAATTTTAACAAATCTCAGACAACCTTCGTGGGAAGGAGGGACTAGTTTTTGTTTTCAAAAAAATAGTACTCCCTCAGTTTTTATTGGCAAAGGAAGTTAAGAACCAAACAGACGTGAATTGACCAGTTGTGTGACCTATGTTGTTTAGCATATGTCAAATTGTCAATAGCACTAACAAATTAAATAGTACCATTGATGTCCATTGCAAGAGCGAGTAAGCCATATTTAATGTTGTGTTCTTCATCTGGTTAAGGAGGATACATCGCAAGCCATAACTGTAGCCGGGATCAACATACCCGGGGCTTCGTACAATGGTGGTTTGGAACCCTCATGTCCATTGGGCGGTGCTCACTTGAAAGTACACCACAACAGCAGAACAGACTTTTTAGTGGAGAAAGCAGATGAGCATGACCACCAGCAACTGCCTCTGCGTATTCTACAGCAAAATAAGTTGGCACACAAGAAAAGAATGAAACCTAAAGTATCACGGCTGCCTCCACGGTTCCAGGCTGCTCTCTTTTCATTTACCTGCTACCATGGAACCTGTGAGCTCCTCAAAAGAGTGGAAATAGAAGGCATACCACTTACAGGTATGCCAAGTACGTGCGCTGTGCTGCTTTCTTTCCATTTCCCTGCAATCCATTAACTTAGGGCTTGAAAAGCGAGGAATATTATTGTTTTGCAAATGAATGAATGAATGAATGAATGGAAGAATGAATGAATTAGTTTGCGAATGAAAAGCGAGGAATATTAACTAGAGACTTGTTGGGGGGATGACTCCCGGTATGCCAAAGGCATGCCAAACCGGATGGTTTGGGCCATCAAGATACCGGTTTAATGTT
>NC_061512.1:178473347-178493522 GCF_022539505.1 Lolium rigidum | reverse complement strand
CGCCTCCGCGCGGACACGCCCAAACCGCCATCGTCCCCCTGGCGGCGGCCGCGCCCAGGCCCGCAGCGACACCCTCGCCCCCGCCCGCTCCAGCGACAACCCGAGCCGGACCCGCCGTCGATCCGCAGGATCCGGTGCGCGTCATCGTCTCGCGAACCGTCGAGGTTGAGCAGGCCGAGGAGGTCCTTCGCCGCGCCATGGTCGCCTCCATCACGGGCACCCGCCCTCCGGTTACCGCCGAGGAAGTCGCCGCCACCATCTACGAACAGTTCGAGCTCCACCCTGGTGACTTCTCCGTCCATCTCCACCAGCCTGAGGATTTCCTCCTCATCTTCCGCTCGCAGGAGCTGAAGGATCGACTCTCCGGTGACCATTTCATCGGGGGCGCGGGGTACGGCTTCACGCTGTCACTCCGGCCATGGTGCAAGCTAGCGCACGCTGGCCTCGGCTCGTTCGACTACAAGGTTGAGCTGGAGCTCCGTGGGATCCCTGCCCAGACCTGGAACCTCTCCACCGCTGAGCATCTGCTCAACGACAGCTGCTGGATCGAGCGTCTCCACCCCAGCACGCGCACCAGGGCAGACATGGCGACCTACCGGCTCGACGCCCGCACCTGCGACCCGGCCTCCATCCGCCGCCGCGCCATCCTGGAGGTGGTCGAGGTCACCCCCGCTCGCCACCCTTCCCAGGCGCCCTCCGTCAAGCGGCTCACCTATCCTGTCTCCATCAACATCGTGCGCTACGAAGTCGACCGCGCGCCACCACCGGACGCCCAGGCCGGCGGGGGCAACCGCCGTGCTCATGATAGCCAACCTGGCCAGGGCCGTGACGGGCAGCCCCATGGCGCTCCAGGGCACCGCCCTTCGCGACGTCGCGGCAGGAAGCGACGCCGCCCCAACTCCCCCGCCGCCGGAGGCCGCGCCGATGGGCTTGCCATGGACGCATTCTCCTGGCCGCTCCCGGGCGACCGCCTGCGTGCTGATGGGCTGCAAGTCGATGCCGCCTGGGGCGCCGCCGCCGGACTCCGCCGCGACGCACCGTCGCAACCGTGCCGCCACAGCACCGACAGGTCCATGGCGCCGTGGCCAGGACGCCGTGGGGCCCGTCGTCCTCCCCATCCTCGTCGCCATGCCAAAAGGGGAAAGCTCGTTTGGCGCCAAAAAGAAGGGCAAAGCTGCGACGCGGGCCCCAGGCCTGCATGCACAACGGCTCCAGACGCATCGCGCCAACCCACTTTGGCCACGCCAGTACCACCGACAGCTGGCCCTTGCACGGATCCAGCCCCGACCATGGCTGCGCCGGAAGCAGGAGTTGTGGACCTGACCCTGGCTTCTGCTGACCGCGTCCACGGTCAAGCGACCAGCACGGACTGCAGCTCCTCGTCGTCTTCCCAGGCGCCAGAGGCTTACGATCCCGAGGTCCACTCGCCGGAAGCATCCAAGGAGAAAAGCGCTGGGCAAAGCAAGGGACAAAGCAGCTTTGTGGACAGCGAGGTCCCAGACTCGCTGCCTACAACCCCTTGTGCTGCACCCGAGGAGGATCCATTGTCGCCTACCCCTGCTGCTGCCACGGGTCCCCTGGGCGACGCGGAGGAGCGTGGGCCTGCACCAACTTTCGAACCCTCGTCTCCCGCCCGCTCCCCATGTTCCGAGGCCGGGGCTGAGGCCCAGCCCACGACTGAGCCCACGAGCGAGCCCGCGACGGTTGAGGCAGCCCAATCGCCCCTCCCGCCATGCAGCAGCCCTCAGGCCATGGTTTTGCCCACCATCCACCGTCCGGCCAGCCGCTTCGCCTCGCCGCCGATCACCATCCGCCGCACTAGGAGGAGAGCGACGCCGTGCGCCACCCAAGCTTGGACGCTCGGAGACTTCCTCAAGGCCGCCACCAAAGACATATCTGCGGCTCTACCTTGCCCTGGACGACGACCCCGACGCCATGCGCTTTCCTTCTCGCCGCGCCGTGGCCGCTCCGCCAAGCGTGTCACTGCGGCGGCAACGGCGGCCGCGCCGCCAACGGCTGAGCGTCGCGCACGAGGTCCAAGTGCTCCGCACCATCGGCATCATCGGTGTTGACCAGGTGATCACCGCCGCGGAAATGCGCGCCTACGACAACATCTTCGCCGCGCCACTGCCCCGGCACGTGCTGAAGGCCATCGCTGCGCTGGTCAACTGCGAGCTCCCCGATGATCCCCAGGAGCCGCTCCCCGTCGACCACGTCTCCAATGCTTAGAAACCTCAAGATCTGCATCTGGAACGTGCGCGGCCTTAACGCCAGGGCTCGCCGCACCGCCATCCGCTCCCTCATTCTCTCCTCTGGCGCATCTATTGTATGTCTTCAGGAAACCAAAATGGAGATGATTCCGTCGTATATCGTGCTTGAGACTCTTGGTTCCGAATTCGACGACTACACCTACCTGCCCGCCGAGGGCACGCGTGGCGGTATCTTGTTGGCGTGGAAGAGCAGGGAAGTGCTCGTCACTGACCCTATGTTCACCACCAATGTGCTCACGGCCAAGGTCTCCGGCGCCGACCCCCTTCCCTGGTGGATCTCCGTCGTTTACGGCCCACAAGACGATGATGCAAAGGTGGCGTTCCTCGACGAGCTACGGCACATCCGTGCCACCTGCGCAGGCCCGTGGCTGCTTTGCGGTGATTTTAACCTCATCTACCGCGACGAGGACAAAAACAACTGCAACCTCAACCGCCGTCTCATGGGGAAATTTCGCCGCTGCATTAACGACCTTGCCCTCAAAGAAATCTATCTCAACGGCCGGCGTTATACCTGGATGAATGGGCAGGATCCTCCAACCCTGGTGCTATTGGACAGAGCCCTTTGCACCTCGGACTGGGAGGATCTGATCGACGAATGCCACCTTCGCTGCCTCGCCTCCGTGCTCTCTGACCACAGCCCCTTGCTGCTCGATTGCACCCCTTCCCCGGCCGCCCACCGCCGCTTCCGGTTTGAGGAGTTTTGGCTCCGGCAGGATGGGTTCCACGACGTGGTCACCGCGGCCTGGAATTCTGTCAACAACCCTGACCCGTTCCAGCGCCTCTGGCTGCGCCTGCAAGCCACCGCCAAGGCGCTCACCAGCTGGAGCGCCCGTACCGTGGGCAGCGTGCGGCAAAGGATGGCCATCTGCCGGGAGGTGATCGCCAAGTTCGACAAGGCCCAGGAGGATCGCCTCCTCTCACCGCTTGAGAGATGGTTGCACCAAACACTCAAGGTTACTTACCTAGGGCTGGCATCCCTCGACCGCACCATCGCCAGGCAGCGATCACGCCTCGCCATGCTCAAGGACGGCGACGCCAACTCCGCCTACTTCCACCAGCACAGCTCCTTCCGCCGGCAGAAGAATCGTATCCACAGCGTCCTCTCTGACGGCCACTTCCTCACCGGCCACAAAGACATGGCCGAGGCTGCGTTCGCGCACTTTGACGCCCTGCTTGGCACGGATAGCACGAGGGACATTTCCCTTGACCTGCACGAGCTGATCGCGCCCTCGGAGGACCTGCAAGACTTGGACGCCCCTTTCACGGAGGCTGAGATCTGGAGCGCGATCAAGCGTCTCCCCGCGCGGAAAGCACCAGGGCCCGACGGCTTCACTGCGGAATTCTTGCGCGCTTGCTGGAGTACTATCAAGGACGACTTGGTTGAAGCCTTTGCGCAGATTCACGCCCTCCGTGGCCGCGGCTTCCATCGCCTCAACCAAGCGCTCTTGACCTTGCTCCCCAAGAAGCCCGACGCGGCAACGATGGGCGACTACAGGCCCATCAGCCTGATCCACCTCGTTGCCAAGCTCGTCGCCAAGACGCTCTCGCTCCGCCTCGCCCCCAAGCTCGACGCCCTGGTTAGCAAGAACCAGAATGCTTTCATCCCCGGACGCAGCCTGCACGACAATTTTGTCCTGACACGACAATCGGCACGCCTCCTCCACCAGCTACGAGTGCCTAGAGTGCTGCTGAAGCTCGACCTCGCCCGCGCCTTCGATTCCCTCTCATGGGCCTTCCTCTTCGAGGTTTTGCGCCGGTACGGCTTCCCCGACAAGTTCCTCGACTGGCTTGCCCTGCTGCTCAGCTCGGCCAGCACGAGAGTGCTGATCAACGGCGAGCCAGGACCGCCAATTTGGCACCGCCGCGGGCTACGCCAGGGAGACCCGCTCTCCCCGCAGCTGTTTGTGCTCGCCGTCGACGTGCTTGGGCGCTTGATCGGCCGCGCCACTGACTTGGGTATCCTCCAGGAGCTCCACCCTCGCCGGCGCGTCCCCGAGATATCCCTCTACGCCGACGACGTCGTGCTCTTCTGCCACCCGACCCACGCCGACACCGCCGCCGTCAGGGAAATCCTGCTGCTGTTTGGGCGTGCCTCCGGCCTGCAGGTCAACTACAACAAAAGCGCCGCTGCGCTTCTCAATGGCGAGGAAACTGACGCGGCGATCGTCACCGCCGGCCTTGGCTGTCCCATCGTGACAATGCCCATGACCTACCTGGGCATTCCGCTAACGATCAGACGCCCAACCTGTGCCCAGCTGCAGCCCCTGGTCGATCGCATCGCCGCCAAACTTCCCACCTGAAGGCCCACCCGATGGACAAAGCCGGCAGGCTCAAACTCGTCAAATCCGTCCTCTGCGCCATCCCGCTGCACCAGCTGCTCGTCTACGCGCCGCCTAAGAAGACGCTCAAGCTCATTGAGAAGATCCGGAGAGGATTCCTCCGGGCGGGTCGCAAGGATGCCAACGGCGGAAGTTGCCATGTCAATTGGAGCCGGGTCTGCCGGCCCCTCCGAGTATGGAGGCCTCGGTGTCCGGAACATGACCAAATCCGGCCTTGCGCTGCGCCTCCGTTGGCTCGGGTTCGGTCGAACCGACGCGACAAGGGCATGGCAAGGGCTTGACCTCCGAGTTCTCCGCCGAGGAACAAGCCCTCTTCTTCGCCTCCACCACCATGAGCCTCGGCGATGGACGCACAGCGCGATTTTGGGAGGATCGGCTGGATTGACGGCAAGTCCACACGCGAGTTGGTGCCGCACCTATATGCCTGCATCCCCAAACGCCGGCGTCGCTCCACTACCGTCGCTCAAGGCCTGCACGACCGCTCCCGGGTACGCGACATCCATGGTGTCCTGGGCATCGAGGAAATTGGAGAATATCCGATGCTGCGGCGTAGGATCGAGCAAACCCACCTATCGGATCGGGCAGATTCCATGGTCCGGGAAATGGACTAGCAACGGCGTCTACTCGCGCCGGCTCCTGCTACAAGGCCACCTTTCATGGATCCGTGCGCTGTGATGCCTGGCAGCTAACCTGGAAGACATGGGCGCCCCATAACATCAAGCTCTTCCACTGGTTGGCGCATCTCGACCGATGCTGGACGGCCGAGCGCCTGCAGCGCCGTGGATTGCCGCATCATGCACGCTGCTTGCTTTGCGACCAAGGCATGGAGACGATGCAGCATATCATGATCGGATGCGGCTTCTCCAGGCAGGTCTGGTTCGACGTCCTCGCCTGGCTACGCGCTACCTGCAGGCCTCCTGACCACGACGACTCGCTCATCTCCTGGTGGAGCCAGGCCAAGCAGGCGACGCCCAAGGCCATGCGCAAAGGACGGCCTCGATATCGCTGCTCATACCCTGGATGGTTTGGAAGCGGCGGAACGACTCGCGTCTTCAATGGCGCCGCACCGTCCATCAACGACGTCACCGCCAAGATACGGGACGAGGCCAACCTTTGGGCCAGGGCCGGCGCTTTAGGCCTGCGTGCCATCCTGCCGAGCACCTGGGATGTGCATTAATTCCCCCCCCCCTTTTTTATGCCTTTCTATGCCTGGGTTGTAACCTCAAAAAAAAACATTGTTCTCCTTCTTCTTTTCAATGAAATGAAACGCAAAGGCTTTTTGCGTTTTCTCGAGAAAAAAAAAGTTATCAGAAAAAGATTGGCCAGGCCGGATAATCCGGGCCGGATATTGTTGAAATATCCGGCCCCCTGTTTTTGACTAAGTCTTCGAGGAAATGCTGCTCAGTATGGGGGCCGGACTTTTGCCCGGATAATTTCCCGGTATTGTACCAGGGCCGGATTATCCGGGCCGGATATTTTGGAAATATCCGGCCCCCCCGAATTTGGCTAAGGACTGGAAGAAAAGCTTCTCTGGCATAGGGCCGGACTTTTGGCCGGATTTTGTCACGGTTTTGTTCCGCAGGCCGGATTATCCGGGGGGGATTATCCGGCCCTTACTTAGGCCGGATTATCCGGCCCCGGTAGCTGCAACGGCTCATTTTTGAGAGGGGTATAAATACCCCCTTCTTCTACCTTGGTTGCTTGCTCAATCATTACACAAGAAATCTGCCAAGCCACCTCCATTAGAGCCACCTCAAGAAAGTCAAGATTTGCAAGATCTCCTTCCTCCCCCAACCAAAGCTCTTGATCTTTGGAGATTCGAAGGAGAAGACACCGATCTACATCCTCACCGAAGCGTTCTTCATTTCACCCTCTCGTGTTTGAGGGATCTCATGCTAGTGTTCCTATTTGGTTCCCTAGTTGATTTGTTGTTGATGTGTTGTTGTTGATTGTTGTATTGTTACAGATTTGGGAGCCTCCAATTTGGTTGTGGATGTGTGCCCCAAGAATTTTGTAAAGGCCCGGTTTCCGCCTCGAGGAAATCCCTTAGTGGAAGTGGGCTAGGCCTTCGTGGCGTTGCTCACGGGAGATCCGAGTGAAGCCTTCGTGGCTGTTGGTTTGGCTTGCGTAGCAACCACACTCCTCCAAACGTAGACGTACCTTCTTGCAAAGGAAGGGAACTACGGGAATCATCTCCGTGTCATCGCGTGCTCCACTCTCGGTTACCTCTATCCCACTCTATCTACTATTGCGTAGCTATACCTTGCTTAGTTGATATCCTTGTCATATAGGTAAATTCACTTAGTTGCATATCTAGAGAATTTACCTTTTGTGTCAAGCCTAAATTGAAAAAGAACTAAAAATTGGTTAGCACCTATTCACCCCCCTCTAGGTGCGGCATACGATCCTTTCAGGCGGTGGCTTTGGTGTAGTCGCGGGAGGCCCTTGGCTCGGCGGAGGTGCTGGCATGGTACCGGTCGCCTCAGGAATAGAGGTTTCCGGCGGCGGCGTTGGTGTGGCGTCAGGCATTGGAGCTTCTGGCGCTGATGTGGAGGTTGCCGGCACGGAAGTTTCCGGCACGGCCTTGGAGGGGGAAGAGCGTGAACTCTTCTTCTTCTTCTTTTCTTTCTGGACGGGAGGAACCAAAGGTTCCGCCCGCCCGGCAAGCTTCTTCTTCGGCGCCGATGTTGTCGGCGCCGGTATCTTGGGTTTACTGGAGGGGAGGTAAGATCCTCCTCCGCGCGGTGGTCGGGAGATTTAGGGGTCGCGCGCCCGAACTTGCGGTGCCTCCGGAGGGGAGGCGGAGATGTTGCCGGCACCAGATGGTGTCGGGCTTGAGTGAGGAGGAGGAGTTGAGGTCCTCGCGGAGCCGGCAGAGCCCTCAGTCCTGGGCCCAAGCTTCAGCGCAGGGCTGAAAGAGAGAAAAAGAAAGAATTGGAAAAAAGCAGCCGGAAAGGACTTGGCAAAAACGAGACAAGCAAAGGAATGGGGCTTACCCGGAGGAAGTGGGCATCTGCTTGCCCTTGTAGCGCCTCGTGCCTACTTGCTTCCCCGCAAAGGGTTCAGTCCGGAAGCGTTTGGCAGGAGGGGCTTGGCTGGACTCGGCATCTGTCGCCGGGGTCTTGTTCTTCTTGCCCCCGACGGTGAGTTTCTCCAGAAACTCCTGGCCGACCGCGGCCTGCAGCGGGGTGACGTGCTCATGAACCTGTGGGTTGATGTTGGCTGAGGGAAGATCTACAGAGGAACAATAACAGTAAAATATGAGAGATCAAATAGAAAAGCTACCTCGAGCAAGGTCAGGTCGTCGGACGAACCGGCAGGTTCCGGTGGAGACTTGCCGAGGCGCGAGGCTGGGGTCCTGCCCATCTTCAGATCCCGCCAATGAATGACGGGGTCGGGGTCAAACTTGTCTAAACCGCGCTTCCGGCAAGGGCCTCGCTGGTCAGACTCGATGCGGGGAAACGGTCCTTGGCCTGAAAGAACAAAAGAAAAAGAAAAGGGGATTAGTCACAAAGCAAAAGTTACCGGTAAGCCGACCCGAGTTGCGTAATCTCTTACTTCTTGGGTCGGGGGGTTAGTGGAACTAAGGGGCCGAAGTCCCCATTCCCAGTCTTGCGGCATGGCAGTCTGGCAGATCTGCCCGGCCTTGAGGACGATGTCCTTCTTGCTGAGAGCGATTCCGGTGATCTTGGTAGGATCACCGGGACCGTACATCTCGCTCATCTTGTGTGCGCGGCGCTGGAGAGGAAGCACCCGGCGAGAGATAAAGGCGCGGATAATATCATCTGAGCAGATGCCGGTGTTCTTCATCAGTTGTCTCATGAAGCGTACAATCCGGTTGGTCTCTATGTGAGACTCCTTCGGGTTGTAGCTCCAGTTGGCCCTCGTGGGTGGCGCCAGGCTGAAAGGCGGCAGGTCGATAAGGTCTGCAGCGCCCGTGTTCTTCACATAGAAAAAGGTCCCTTGCCATAGCCGGCATGACTCGAGACCAGAGAACTTGAAGAAAGGGCTCCCTTGACGGGAGCCGATGATGCAAGACCCGCATTGTACGGGAGGTTTGGGTTTAGGAATGTCCTTGCCCTGAACGGAGTTGATCCGAAGAGCAAAGAAGCGGGCAAACGTCTCACGAGTGGGACGAATGCCGATATAAGCCTCCATGAAGGTGGCATAGCAAGAGAGGTAGAAGATGGCGTTGCAAGGGAGATGGTGAGGTTGAAGTTGATAAAAATCAAGGAAACGCCGGAAAAAATCAGAGACTGGAAGGCCGAAGCCGCGCTCAAAGTGAGCGAGAAAGACAACTCGTTCACCGGGTTCGGGCTCCGGTACGATCTCATCGCGAGGAAGCCGGCAGGCTACTCCTTCCGGAATCCTCCCATCCAGGCCCCACGGGTGATACCGGAAGAATCCATACCGGAACCCTCATTAGAACTACCGGATTCATGATTGCTACCGGAGTCAGTGTCCATCCGGGCAAGATCGGCGGACAGTCCGTCGGAGGACTTGCTACGCCGGCTAGCGGAGGAAGAGGCGGAAGAAGAAGTAGAGGGAGATTCCCCGCTAGACATGAGATTTGGTGAAGAGAAACAAGAATCCCACGATCTACCCCCGCGCGAAGATCTACGAAAGAGAGAAAAAGCAAGAAAAAGAGGAAGTAAATACACTACCGAGTCGAGATCTGGAAAGCAAGCAAAAGAGGGGTAAACCCAAATTAAACCTAACCTGAGGCGGCGGAGTCGCTGAGGAAGAAGTTCGCCGGTGGATTGGCGAGCTTGCCGTGGGCGAGGGAGTCCGTCGGCGGCGAGGTGAGGAAAAGCTCGAAGAAGCACCAATGCCGCGGCGGAAGCAGAAGCGCTGCAGGAGTTCTTCACGCGGTGAAGTCCGGCGACGTCCGGCGAAGCAGTAGCGAAGATTCGCTGGACGGCGGAGCTCAGGCGGCGAAACGGAGCGGCGGAGGCGCGAGAGGGCAAGAGCACGCGTGCGCGAGGAAGTGGAGAATGCGAGAAGAGGAAGAAGGAGGAGCGGTTCCCCCTTATAAAGGAAGAGGGAGACGTGGGCCGAAAACCGCTGGGCCTCGGCGGTTTGGGTCGTGGGCCGCGACAGTTCGCTCCACGGGCCGCCACGTGGCATGGTGATACACGCGAGAAAATAGAAAGCCACAGGGAGGTGCACACGGATCCAGAGAGGTGGTTGGGATTCGCTGTGAAGCAATTAATGCGCGCGCGAAGCCGAAGGAAGTGACCCACGACACGGCGTGTCGATTACTGATGCGCATGTCACTGACAGGCGCGGGGCCCGAGATATTCTCAACTTCGCCGAGGAAGTGTTTAATGACTAAGATGCCGGAGGATAAGACACCGGAGAATGTCTTGCAAAAAAGAGATAGTGATAATCCGGGCAAAGGTGCCGGATCCAAGCCTAGTGCCGGATAGAATAAACCGGTATCTTAAGGTAAAAGAACCTGGCATGGTCTGTTGGATAGGATCCGCCAGACTATACCAGCTTCGGGGACTAATGTTGGGGGGATGACCCCCGGTATGCCAAAGGCATGCCAAACCGGATGGTTTGGGCCATCAAGATACCGGTTTAATGTCCGTACCGGAACACGAATATAAGAATTTAGCTAAGTGAGGCTAAGCCGGTATCCCCAAGAGGGGTATGCCGGGACCGGATAAGAAGATACCGGGCTACCGGAAGGAAGAGCATGTCGGCAGGACTGGTCAAAGATTCTCTCCAGAGCTAGAAGACAAGGATGAGCTAAGCAAAGTAGCTTTAAACGAAGGGGTGACGATAAAGAGAAGGATGACGGTCAAAGAAGCCGGAGGACGTCAGCATCCCTGATTAAAGAGGACTCCGGTGTCATCTATGATTAAAGTAGCTTTGTAAAGTAGTTTGTCTAGTCAAAGATGCCATTAGGGTTTCTTGCCCTGTAAGCCACCCTCTCCCCTATATAAGGAGAGGGGGCAGCCCTTCTTACACACACGCACGAAGAGAGCTAGGGTTAGAAGAACACTTGTACTGAGAAACTTGTAACCTGTTGAGATCAATAAAGAAGATGATCTAGAGCGAGTTCTTCCTTATGTCTTTCTTCTTCAACCTCTAGCCTTGACTAAGTTCTTGAGGAAACCATCCGGAAGTTCATCTCGTCTAATCACAAACCCTCCCCCGAATCCTCTTGCGTCCATTCGGCCCCAACCTAAGCCATCCTATGACATCTGTTTGTTCACCACGACGACAAGACTGCTGCTTGGCATGGAGCATTACTTACAGGTTGGTTTTAACATAGTATCTGTTTCTTTTGTTCTGAAATTGGATCTGGTTGCCTGTCTGCAGATTTGGGGAAAGAGACATACATCCTCCTCTCCTCTCCGCTCTTTAAAGATCGTTAGAGGACAGGGGAAGGTCCGGCAAGGGTCACATCTCCATCATCACATGATGACCGCTACCTACCTGATCAAGGCAGTCTTGTGACGGTACGAATTACAGGTTAGTTAATAAGTGCGTGTCAGTGCTTAGACCGTTTCACCTGCACACGATGTGAGCCTGTGATACAAACACACACCAAGTGCATGCAGAGCCAGCTCGAAAAAAAAAGCAGGCATAAGAGCATCTCCACCGATGCCCCCCAATATGCCGGCAGGGGCGCCGGCACAACATCCTCTATTTGGGGATGCTATTGCCACACCGGCGCTCCCTATACGGTGGCCGGCTAGCATGTTTTGTGAAGAAATTTGGTGCCGGCGCTTTCAATCGAAGCCCTTAACATAGGGATCCTTTCGGGAGTGCCGGCTGTTTTATGGGGCTCCAAAACATGCCGGCACTCTTTGGGGAGCGCGCTTTCTCTCACTAGAATCCCAATAGAGCTATTGGGAGGAGCTCTATTGGGAGCGCCGGTGGAAATGCTCTAATCTAAGGGCATCTCTAACGGGGCGGCGGAAACGCGGTCGCTGAGCGACCGTTTCCGTCTGCGTGGACGAAAAATACGTCTGGGACCAGGTCCAACGGTCCGACACATAGTGTCCGGGCTATCCGCAGAGACGCAAACCTAGCCCAAATATGCTCCTCAGATACGTCTCTACAGACGCTGCACGGCCGCACCGAATGTTCGCTGGCGTCTGGCGGATGTTTCGTCGGGCACGCCTCGCAGCGACTAAGGATTGATGCGTCTTCTCAAGCATGTCGAGGCGTCGCTTCGGCAGTTCGCGGCATGTTTATGGTGATACCTCGCGTGCCGAGCGGCCGCCGCTCACCTCTACGCACGAATTAATGGTGATGCCACGCATGTCATGCCCATCGCATGCCTTCAGCGTATATAAAAAGGGGCGCGAGCATCTCATCTCCCCCACATAAAACTCTAGCCGCCGCACAACCGAGCTCTAGCGGCCCCACGACAAGCGGCTGAGAAGCAGACGAGAGAGGGACACAACGACAGGGCCAGACCGTCGGTCAGCAAGTAGCTTAGGGCTTGTATCTCTTTTAGTTTGTAGTACATTATGCTTTTTATTTTGTGAATGAAAAATATTATTGGAAAAATAGGTCATCCCGCTGGAAACACAGCCAGACGGAAATGGACGCACGATCAAAATATATCCGTGGAGCGACGCAACGGACACACGTGACCATTTTTATGCGTCCGATATGCACCAAAGTGTAACGGCAAGGTTGCCCTAAGAAAAAAAATTAGTAGCAAGAAAGTGTAACGGCAAGGTTGCCGAGTTCTTGCTAGCCACGCGCCCACGCAGCTAGCACTGACTGACTGATGATGCCGCCTGCAGGACCTTCAGGTTTGCCCTTGGCTTTCTGCATCGTCAAGATCCCATCTGCCTGGGATTCCAGACGTATCGATCAACCATCAAGAAGGCGCCATGACCACAAATCAAAGGTATCGTACGCTCTTTTAATACACCGGCCGTCTTGTTTTCGTGTGAGCTTGCGCTTAAATACGCCAGTTATTATGAGTTAAACTTTGGATGGCTCGGTGGATCAGTAGTAAGATAAAACCTGGCGTCGACCGATCTCGATGGAATTAACTCGTGTGGGGTAATTCGCAACGCCCTCCCTGCCGTGGACTTGAATGTGGCTCGATCATGGGATGCAGCGTCTTGGCCGGGACTTGTCGTCGCACCTACCAGTCCACCGCGCCGGCCGGGCATCCGCGCGGGCGCTGCTCGTACGAACCGGTCCATCGTCCTCGCCGTGATCGCCACGAACAGTAGCTTGCCGCTGCGCCCCGCGTTTGCTCGCGCGGGCCATGGGCGATTCACTGTGCGGTCGCCCGGCCAGCCGGCGTGCCCACAGACGGCAGTCTGTTCATGGCGGATCTTCCTCCAGAAGTTAAACTGGTTGCCCGGACGCCGGGGACTTGTCGACCGATCCGAGTGAATGAACGACGGGGGTAGAGGGTAGAGTGCTTGCTGAGCTGTGCGACTTGAATGAGGTGGCAGAGGCGCACATGGCCATGGCCATGGAAGGTTTTACGCCTGTGCGCCCCAGCTCTGGCCGCTTGCTCCCCGTCCACTGGCGCACCTACGCCGCCGCGCGTGGCCTGCGTGGTTTACTGGTGATGATTCTTCCAGCGCCTGAACTTGGATGTGACCAGCAGTAGATACAGCTAGCTTCTGACGAATGGTCGCTAGATTTGCTGTGAAGACGCACCGCTGGAAGGCAAATCGACAAGGGTGGCATCTGGAGCCATGCTTCTTCGGCGGGGAATCCTAGCCACTTGCTCCCGCTGTTTGACGCAATCGTGCTTATGTGCGGCCCCGCATTATGGTCGGAGTGATGCCTCCTTGGTCGAAGAAAGCCGCCTACAGTTTTTGTAAACCATGCCGACGAAGTGATGAACATGCTCGGGGTGGGGTTGGCCATGTTAATTGGGAAAATTTGCTATATGACATTATTATTTGGTGGCGTTTACCAAAACACACCGCATGATTGGATCTTTGCTAGGTATCGTTATAATTTTGTAGCACATTCGTTAAAACACACTTGCATGGTCAAAAAAGAAAAGTTTTGGCCCACACCACGGTCACGGAAGGCAAATCGACAAGGGTGACACACTGGAGCCATGCTTCTTCGGCGGGGAATCCTGACCACTTGCTCCCGCTGTTGACGCGGAGTGCGAATTCCCTCCATGTCAATCGCTCGCTCGAGCGATCGGTTTCTATCGGCGGAGGGCTTGCGCGAAAGCGCGACTCAATTCCCTTTGTATCATGTAGTGTTTTAATTGCGTTTACACATGTTCACACTAACAGCTTGTATTACTACTTTGCAAGTTGCATGCAGCTAAGAGCGTTCACACTGCATGCATGCACATGCACAGATCATCTCATGGATTTGCATTTAATGAGCCAACTTTTCAGCACTCTTTCATAAGTTGTTGCATGCATACACATAGCATCTCACTCTTTTTCTTCAGCACGAGGCAGACTCTCAATTCTCTTTTTGCAATTCCCTTTTGGATTTTTTTTTCGTACGGTAATTCATATTTAATGGGGTCCTTTTGCAATTCCCTTTTTCGGGCCAGTGGTTTTTAAGGGGGAAAATAACGGGTGGGAAGATCCACTTGCAACTCAAATGAACTACCACTTGCTACTCAAATTAATTACTGTTTTAAGTTGTAAGCTAACAAAAGTTGCTAAAAAAATTCTTAATGAAAATTACTTTTTAGAGTTGCTAGGTATTTATATTTACCGTTGATAAATAACGGGGCACCGGGTTGATAACTTGTAAACAAAAAAAGAGTCGCTACATATTTTAAATTAAATTAAATTTTTAGGGTTGATATTTATTTATATTTACCATTGATAAATAGCGGGTCACCGGGTTGATAGTTTGTAAATTAAAAGAGAGTCGGAAAAATATTCTAAATGAAATACTTTTAAGGTTATTATTTATTTATATTTACCGTTGATAAATAACGAGGCACCAGGTTGATAGCTTGTAAAATAAAAAAATGTTCGCTAAAATATTCTAAATGGAATACTTTTTAGGGTTGGTAGTTATTTATAATTACCATTGATAAATAACAGGGCACCGGGTTGATAACTTATAAACTAAAAAGAGTCGCCAAAATATTCAAAATAAAATTAGATTTTTAGGGTTGGTAGTTATTTATATTTACTGTTGATAAATAACAGGACACCGGGTTGATAGCTTCTAAACTAAAAACAATCGCTAAACTATTTCAAATAAAATTAACTTTAGGGTTGATAATTTTATACATTTACCGTTGATCACTCAAATACTGAGGGGTTGATTATTCAGATAGAGAGGGTTGATAAATTTTAGCCCGAAAAAAAGTTTCTCGAAACATATCAACATTGGTGCTAGTTTTGAAGATCTCGTCGAGACGGATTTATTGGTGAAAGCGAATCTTAATTTGGAGTTGTCGTTTGAAAGTTAAAACGTTTTGAATTTACAAATTTGGAAAAGATTCCGCTGACATCAAGCATATTCGTCTATTTGTGCATGCATGCAGAACTTTCCCTCAATAGCATACACCAGGTTGATAATTTTATACATTCACCGTTGATCACTCAAGTACGGAGGGGTTGATTATTCAGATAGAGAGGGTTGATAACTTTTAGCCAGAAAAAAAGTTTCTCGAAACATATCAACATGGGTGCTAGTTTTGAAGATCTCGTCGAGACGGATTTATTGGTGAAAGCGAATCTTAATTTGAAGTTGTCGTTTGAAAGTTAAAACATTTTGAATTTTCAAATTTGGAAAAGATTTCGCTGACATCAGCGGATTCGTTTTTTTGTGCATGCATGCAGAACTTTCCCTCAATAGCCTACACCAGGTTGATAATTTTATATATTTACTGTTGATCACTCAAGTACGGAGGGGTTGATTATTCAGATAGAGAGGGTTGATAACTTTTAGCCGGAAAATAAGTTTGTCAAAACATATCAACATGGGTGCTAGTTTTGAAGATCTCGTCGAGACGGATTTGATTGTGAAAACGGATCTTAAATCGGAGTTGTTGTTTGAGAGATAAAACATTTTAAAATTTCGAATTTGATAAGTTTTAACATGAACGTGAGTCAGAGAAAGGAGAAGAAAGAGGTTTGCTCACGTAACCCAAAAAAGTTGTCGGAAAGTGATCGCTAAGCTAGCTTTGAGCGAACGACCGCGCCTAGGGTCGCCCGTCGGAGTGATGCCTTGGCTGGTCTGATGAAAGCCGCCTACAGTTTTTTGTAAACCATGCCGAGTTGCCGACGAAGTGATGAACATACTCGGGGTGGGGTTGATCATGTTAATTGGGAAAATTTGCTATATAACATCATTATTTTGTGGCGTTTGGTTAAACACACCACATGATTGGATCTTTGCTAGTTACCATTATAATTATGTGGCATATTTGTTAAAATACGTCGAATGGCTAAAAATGAAAAGTTTTGCACATTTTTCTTCAAAACAGTCGTACAAAAGTGCAAACTTTCCAACCTCGGTCATGCGGTGTGTTTTGATAAATATGCCACAAAATTATAATGATACTTTAAAAAAAATCGGGTGGTGTGTTTCAGCAAAGGCTAGAAAATAACAGTGTCCTATATCGAATTAGTCCCTGCTAATTTCAAGGCATGTTTGGTTGCCCGCAGGCCCTGTACAGGCTCTCGGAATCGAATTCCGGCGGTTTTCTCGAAGCCAACCTTACCACGTGCAAGGAGGGAGAAAGCGACGCTGGGCTCGTGCGAGCAAGGAGATGCGCATGCTCACATGTGTCCCCTAAAAAACCGCAAGTGAAATTTCATCGCCTCTTGCTGAACCTCTCGCCTTACCCTTCGGCTCAGCGTCAAACCCCCCGCCATCACTTTGCCTCCTTTGAGCTCTCTGTTTAGGGAATCTTCTTCACCGACAAGCGGGTAAGCTGCGCCATCTACTTCGCCCGGCGGTGGTTCCTAGCATGTGGTAGATCTAAGTAGATATGAAGGTAGTGTATATGGCAGGTTTTTGCGAGCATTGCATCATGATGTTTTGTGAGGGTGTGGTAGATCGGATACCGTGTTGGTATTATGGTAGGTTTGCTTGTCAGCGCTTATGATGTTGATGATGTAATCGTAGATCTATGATTATCTGCTACCATGATAGGTTTTGTGTGTCCATTTTATGAGTTTCGGTGTGGATGTGGTAGATCAGGTGATATCTTGGTCATGTGTAGCACGCTACGTGTGCATGTGTGGTGGTTGTGTTAAGCTTCATGCCATTGTCGTGCGGTCCATGCATAAGTGTGATAGTTGGTACGAGACTTGGTTCTACATAGGGTAGTTCTGGTCCTTGTACCAGCAATCTACTTAGACATAACAACATGCAATGAAGACCATTCAAGCTTAACCGAACATGCATGCTCAACTCAACACTAATTTTTTCGCATTTTTCTTCTGCACATTGTAGTGATGCATTGTTGTTGACCATTGGCCATGAACCATGATGAGTTTCGTCAGAACCTAGTGTTGTCAGAAACCAAGCTCTATCCCCCCTGTCGATGACTCCCAACTGTTGTTTCTCATAATGCGGAGGTTCTCGAGGAACCTCGTATGTGTTCTTTTGTGGTGGAGATTCCTGGGATTTCGCCTGTTAAGGAGATAACTAAAGAGATGGTTATCAAGGCACATATGATGGGGTCAATGAAGGGAACACCAATTAAAATGATCTTCTTTCCCATCCACCTTCATCCGCAACATGATGTGTGGTATCATCACCATCGGGGTGAGGACTTAAAGGGCTTCAAGGAGGTGCACCTGAACGTTGTTGCCTAGATGGTTTTTTTGGCATGGAGGTGTCATCCCAAAAGGTATGCAACCATCTTAGGAAGTGGAGAACCATGTGGCTCCAGGTCTCAAAGCTTGGAGACATTAGCGGTGCACAATGGGATGACAAAACCTTCACCGTTTTGTTAAAGGATGAGCGCTATAGAGGGCACATCATGATTAGATAATCTACCCTAAGTACCTCAACAAGCTATTCTCAGATGCAGACCAACTTATCTTTCATTCTGGCTACCAACATGTTTGCCATAGGCTCCGGTGTTCCTCTCTGTACACCTTCACATGACTATCTAGACACCTAGGAGCGGAGACCGTCATCCTTGATGACCCTCACAAGGCATGGACGCCCTTGGATTCAGTCTAGTGGCTCTGATGATTGCTCCAACATGCCTATCTAGCTTAGGACCAACCTGACCTAACACTACTAATGTGCAGTGCTTGAATCTCTTGTGGTGGTGATGATGCATGCATGCATCATGGTGATGATGTACATTTGGGATTAGCTGAAACTTGATGAAAATTGATGTCGTGGCCTGTATATTTTTTGAGATGGCATATATTAATCCCTTAGATGGTGAACTTGTTGAGGTAGGATTACACCATTTTTTTATGTGGTGGTAGGATGACACCATAGTAAATGAAATGATGTGGTCGTATGATCACACCATAGTAGGCAGGATTAACTTGTGATGCTTTCACTATGTGATTCACGCATGCTTTATGCTGCACATGTTCTTATGAACTTTTTTGCTTGCCCTACATGTTGAAATTTTGGTCTTCTCTCTTGGTAAATGTAGTGGTATATGGAGCACACGGGGAAACTTACAAGAGTCTATAGTTGACTGAAGACATGCAATGAACAAGTGACCGGTTACAAGAATAGTTGATATAGACGGTTTGAGGCTAGAGAGGCGGCAGAAAAAGGTTACACCAAGTTTGTAGTAAAATAGAGGAGCAATCGTGGATTTGGCAATGGTGAATGAAAGATCTGGTTAAGTAGGCTAAATAATTTTATATTTCGGGCCTAGTTTGCCGTTATTGTGCTTTTGTTGTTATCCTAAGCGAGCAAGCGAAACACAACAGTCCACATCAGCCATCGCTAAATCCCAAAACACGGCATCCGAACAGTAGATGCCCTCATGCAGCCAAGGCCTTTGTGGACAAAACAGGCCACAGATCGACCCAGAGCTAGCATTAGTCCGTCCAGGCTTCACCGGGGTCATGCGTGCAAGAGGTTAAAAAAGGGTTCGAGTAACCAAACACGCCCTCTATACGAGTGTGTTTGGTCCTAGTTGTGTCGGTTTTCATTCAATTTTAAAATAGTTATCCTCTAAATTTGAAACCTTTGCCTCATGTATCATTTTCCCCCTTAGAATAACCACTAAAAGCATTGCACCAATGTTTTTTCCTCTTAGGTAATCTTTGTCGAAATAAAGGTTAAGACCTCAGGCTGTGGAATTGTGTGGAACGATGCGTGCCCTTTCGGGCCATCGGTTGCGTGTTATATAGGTAGGGAAAAGCCCCCTACGTGGCAGTACAAGGGAGGTACGTGTACGGTCGGAGTACTACTCCGTACACCGTACACATACAGAAGACATACACTAACATCCCCCCTTAATCTAAACCACCTGAGAGGTTTAGATTACGCTTGAACTCACTAAATTGTTTGACAGGAAGAGCTTTTGTAAAGCCATCAACAATTTGATCTTTAGTAGAGATAAACCGAATAGCAAGACTATTGTTGGCAACGCGCTCCCGAACAAAGTGATAGTCGATTTCAATGTGTTTTGTCCGTGCATGAAAAACTGGATTTGCTGAGAGAAAAGTAGCACCCAAATTGTCACACCATAAGCAGGGCTTCTGACGAAGAACAACACCAAGTTCACGAAGAACAGCTTCCACCCAGATGAGCTCAGTAGTGGCATTTGCTAAAGCTTTGTATTCAGCTTCAGTACTAGAACGAGACACAGTGGCTTGCTTTCTGGCACTCCAAGAGACCAAATTAGGACCAAGGAAAATAGCAAACCCACCACTGGAGCGACGATCCTCAAGACAACCAGCCCAATCAGCATCTGAAAAGGCACTAAGAAGTGTGGAGGGAGATCTTTTGAAGGTAATACCAATGTGAGATGTGTCCTTAACATAGCGAAGTATTCGTTTGACAGCTGTCCAGTGAGCAGTAGTAGGAGCATGAAGATATTGACATACCTTATTAACAGAAAATGACAGATCTGGGCGTGTGAGAGTGAGGTATTGAAGACCTCCAACTATACTCCGATAGTGAGAACTATCATCAGGACCAAGAGGAGTACCTTCATGCAAAGAGAGAGGCTCGGACAAGGACAGCGGAGTGGGAGCGGACTTGCAGTCAAGCATACCAATCCGAGTTAGAATATCATGAGCATATTTTTGTTGTGTGAGAAGCAATCCATCATCAGTGCGTTTAACCTCCTGATACGTCTCCAACGTACCTATAATTTCTGATGTTCCATGTTTGTTTTATGACAATACTTACATGTTTTTCTTGCACTTTATAATGTTTTTATGCGTTTTCCGGAACTAACCTATTAACGAGATGCCGAAGGGTCGCTTGTCGTTTTCTCGTTGTTTTTTGGTTCCGTAAAGGCTGTTCGGGCAATATTCTCGAATTCGACGAAACGAAGACCCAAGCATCTTATTTTTCCCGGAACCTTCCCGTAAAGTCAAAGGGGGACCGTAGGGGAGCCCCGGGGGCCCCACACGTGTGGCCGGCGCGGCCCGGAGGGGGCGCGCCGCCCTAGTGTGAGGTGGCCCCGT
>NC_061512.1:178424037-178473247 GCF_022539505.1 Lolium rigidum | reverse complement strand
GGCAAGACATTGTACCGTAGTTAGGCTATCCGTAATCCGGCTAGGACTCTCCATGTAAACCCTAGATCCGTGCGCCTTTATAAGCCGGATCCACGGGAGCCCTAGAGGCACAACCACAACTCATTGTAACAACGCGAAAGCGCCCGGATAATTCCGGACAAGCGACGGTTAGGCCCTGTCATCGTGCAGGTGTTCCGAAGCTGGGTAACTCGCGTACCACCATCCCGTGTGCACTCCGCCCTATGGCCCCTACTTCTTCTCCCCCTCGTGAGGATCCCTCCTCCGAGGTACCGTCGATTAGGCAACGACACTTGTGCAAGAGCAAAAGAGGTATGGAATTGCCTTGGTTTGTCAGAAATTCTAGAAAGCATTACAAATGTTGATAGATCAGGTTCGGTGGTTCGTTGAGGAAATCATTAGAAGAGGAGGCCGGATTTCAGCACTTGACAATATCAGGTTTGCAGAAATTACCCTAATAGCGAGCTGGTATATCTGGTGGGAAAGGCGGCAAGTTGTGCATGGAGAGGCTATTCAAACTCCTTTCCGATCGGGTATGTCTATACGGGTGTTAGCTCACAATTATATGAATGCTTTAAAGAAACCTGCAACGAAACCAAGAGAAGGATGGAAGAAACTGTTGGAGGGAATGCTGATGGTAAATGTTGATGCATCATTTGATATTAATTCTGGAAGGGGTGCTACAGGAATTGTTATTCGAGATTGTACGGGGAGTTGTATTGCAGCTATGCAATCATTCTTACCTCATGTGGTGGATGCTCCGATGGTTGAGGCCTATGCACTCAGAGACGGTCTGACCTTGGCACAACAGGTGGTGACATAGGCATTCCAAATGGGCCTGCTAAAGATAGTACCCGGGGTTTAATGGAGGCCCACTACCCGAAGAATAAGAAGATTCGAGAGCCCAAGATATATTAAGGAAAGTAGAGTTGTAATAGGAAGTGTTGTTTGTAATCTGGCGGGATGAGTTAGAAACCGTCCCGGACTCTGTAACTTGTACAAAACGAAACCCTCGGCTCCACCTCTTATATAAAGGGGGAGTCGAGGGACGAAGAAATCATCGAATCATTGTTCACAAACCCTAGTTTTCATAACCGTCGAGTACTTTTCGATCTGAAACCTTCGAGATCTACTTGCCCTCTACTTCTAACTAAACCCTAGCCTATAATCCATAGGCATTGACAAGTTGATAGCTTGTCAATTGGCGCCGTCTGTGGGAATTAGAGGCGTAAGGATCTGATCTCGATGGCACGTTCAAGATCTTCGACATCGTCAACCGGAAGCAACACAATGGATCGAGGTAAACAGATCGCTGCTGGTCTTGTCGATTTTGTTCCTCACCCACCCTCCCGTTTGGATGCATATGCGTATCTGGCGGAGCCCATGGAGATGACGTTCGGAAGGTTTCACTTTCGCGTCGAGAAAGAAGGATCGTATCGTGTCGAAATTCCGATTTCGTCGGGATCGTCGGCGAACGATTCCGATTTTTCAAGCTATACATCGTCAACCGAGTCAGGAGAAGAAGAAACTTCGGAGACACGTTACGTCAGCACCAGAGCAAGAGAGAAACTCGCCAAGATCTTCGGCGACACATCGTTCGAGTCATCTGCGGACTCGTATATAAGCAATGACTCAAGCGATGTCGACAGTTACGACTTCATCGAAAAATCTATCACAGTGGGCAAGGTCTTCATCAATCTCAACAATGATGTCACCAAACCCAACATAGATCCGAGTACAAAATATCATCAGATTTATGCCATTGAAAATCAAGAGGAAACATCAGAGCCTTTCGACGATTTGGGTAATCCCTATGCCGATCCCTCAGATCTAAGGAGAGGTATGGGCACTAAATATGTCGGGCCCACACCGCGCGTCAGAGTTCAACTTCCACAAACAGCCTGGGATAGAGCTGCAAAAGCTTTAGATGGTTCGGAGCCAATGACGACAACTGCTACAGTCCAGGAACTGCAAGCTTATCAATATAGGCTCGCACGAGCTGCCAGAGAATTGGAAAAAGAGACAGCTGAGTTGAACAGGAGAAAGGAAGCAGCTTCTGCATCCAGCAGGAGAAGGGCAGATCTAAGTCGACAATCTAGAACCTCGGGAGATAGTCATAGAGAAGCTCGGAACAGAGCAAGGTCCAGATTGCAACACATACCTGAAGGAGAAAGAGAGTACTTGGTTCAAAATCTCGACATGTCTTTTATGTCGATAGACACAAGAGGGAATATTATTCCTAAAACGCCAGAAGCTGGGTATATGGCGACACAAGCCTTTATCCTTGCATCCAGGCCACCTCCAGGAGATCCAAGGGAGGCTTTGTACAATATGGCGATAGCAGGACAAGAAGTCATGGGAACGGCGTTTGTATCAACACCGCCGAAGGAGGCTGCAAGGCAAAATAGTCCACGACCTACGGCAGCGACAGCGAGCAAATGTTGAAGGAACAAGTGGAGCAAGAGATACGGCGAGCACAAGCAAGGGTAGACAGAGCACGGCAAGGCGAAGGGAACATCGACAATCCCCAGAACTAAACGATGAGGATATGTGCGGCTTGCCGTGCTTCACAAGGAGAGTACAAAAAACTCGAGTCCCTTCGGGATTTAAGTTGCCTGACCACTTCAAAAAATTCGACGGCCTGCAGGATCCAGAGGATTGGCTAGTTGATTACCTCGAGACGGTGAAGTTAGCCGGAGGGACTAGGGCAACAGCCATGCAAAGTATTCGGGTGCACTTAAGTGGAGCTGCACGATCTTGGATCAAAAAGCTTCCTCCGGGATCTATCGACAGTCGGGAAAGTTTCGAGGACGTATTCGTCAAGAACTTCAGATCTACGTGCAAAAAACCTGCGTCGTTAGAAGAGCTGAGAGCATGTCGACAAAAGCCAGATGAGTCAATGAGAAAATACATCCAAAGGTGGAACATCATCAAAAACTCGGCAGAAAATATATCTGACGAGAGAGCAATAGATGCGTTTGTTGCGGGAATTAGACGTGGAGATTTTGTCGAGGACTTGGGAAGGACCAATCCAAAGACGAGTATCCGCGTTAATGGAGATAGCAAACAGATGGGCGGACGGAGAAGATGCTGTCCACAACAAACGGCACAGGTCGCCGGAGGAGGACCGTGGTCGAAATTATCAATCGAGGCGACGATTTCCTCGGCGATGCCGAACTACGACGCCCCAGGGCAAATTTCGGCAGGATTTCGGGCAAACACAGGAGGAAACAATAGAGATGATTATCAGAGAAGCAATGAGCAGCGAAGCGATAATAGGGACGACTCCCGCAACAGGCAAAATAGCGGGCCAAGGTTTCCAAGACCTTTCGTGTCCCCCGAAGAAATGCTGAACGGACCGTGCCAGATGCATTTTTTCCTCGACAGCAACGGGAAAAGACAGTCAGGGCACTGCGCAGAAGAGCTGTCGAAATTTTCGGGCAATGTTCAGATATGCAGAAAACGCTCACGCTCGAGCAGCACAGAGAAATCCTCGGGAGCCCAGGAGCGAGGTTCACCTACCACCACCTCCCGCGATTACAAACGACAATCGGCATCAGCTCAGAATAGCGGCAGCACCTCCACCACCACCTTATGTCGATCCTAACTCAAACGGAGCGGTGTCGATGATTCAGAAGGGAAGGCCGTCCAACAGAACTCAAAAAGTAATCTCGAGACAGGTGTTCATGGCGGAGAAAATGCCTCCACCAACGAGTTGAGTACCTCAATTGGTCGGGGCAAGACATCGGCTTCACCATAGCGGATCATCCGCAGCAAGTTCCTCGACCAGGGCGGTCGAGCACTTATTCACGCCGGCGAGTTATTGCGGGATTTGATGTTTCTCGAGTATTCATAGATGGTGGCAGCAGCTTAAACCTTATGTATGCAGATACATTGAGGAAGATGAACATATCCTTAGCAAACTTGAAGCCAACGGACACAAGGTTCCACGGCATCACACCGGAGAAACCAAGTTACCCATTGGGGAAGATCAACCTCGACGTTCAAAATTTTACAATTCAAACAGACTGTGGTCAAGTGGTGGAGACTATGAAAAATGGGGGGTTTTCAGCAACTTCGTCGGCAGCAATTTATGATGATTGTAGTATCCTGTGGAGTGGTTTTGGCAATGTGGCTATTGAGTATTGTAATAGGGAAGCTAATCAGGTAGCACACGAGCTTGCTAGAGTTGCTTCTAGTTCAGGTAATTCTTGTACTTGGGTCGATGAGCCTCTTAGGTTTATTCTCAGCAAGCTCGTGAATGATGTAACCTTACTGTGATGGTGGACAGCAGGTACCAGACGCACTCTTTTTCTTCTAGGGTACCTGAGGGGGCTGGAAGGTTTTTAATGAGGCGGCTTGTTGTCTGCTAATATAATATTTTCAAAAAAAGGACATTAGCGTTATCTCAACAGATAATGTATGTTACAACACCAAAAAATGGTGATGTAAATTAATATATATCATATTACCATTTTTTTATAAGCGTTTAACAGCCATAGCACGTGATGTAAAATAGATCACATCTACACCAAATCCCTTTTCATGGAGAGTTCGAACTTCAAATTGAACAACTGGAACTTAAATCCAAAGACTTCTAATTTGATTCAAACACTTCTAATTCATTAGATAGATTGGACACATCTAAATTCGACTTGGACACGATAAAAATCCGAACTCCGACACTTGACCCTAAACTTTGCTAGTTCGACCGTAATTTCGACACTTCATTAGATAAGTAAACTCGACACAATGATAGGTTAACTCCGATGGTGGAGGAGTTCACTCCCAGTCATCGTCATCGGAGTTGCTGAGGTTGTTCCCGAAGTCTGAGCCAACTCGGAGGAGGAGCCCGACGAGAGGACGATGGTGGAGGGATTAGCCTCGGATGAGAGAGCAGCTTTGCGAAGCTGGGAGTTCCGTGTGATTATGGAGGAAATGTACTACTCGCCGCAACCTATGTCTCCTTCTTCTTGGTGTTGTCCCTCGCCGCGAAAAAATACTTGAGCTCGAATTGCACAAGCTCCGGATGTCCCGATGCATCTTCGACATTGCCTCCTCGCTAGTCTCGTGCATCCTAATCTGCATGAACGTGCAACATTTCCCCTTCTCCTACTTGCGAGTGACCATACACACACCGTCGACAACACTCGACTTCCTTGAGGCTCTTCATGTTGGGACAATCCATGTCCGTGTGCAGCAAGCCGAATGTCCATGAGTCGAAGTCATAGGCGCGCATGGCAAGCTCCGACAACATAAAGGTGCCGAGCCACCAGTTCATGGTGTTGACGGTTCTCCGCGGCGTAGCGGCTGAGGAACTGGGTCGGCGACTTGGCGTGGAGGCGATTTTGCCGCGATTCGGCGGGGGAACGGCGATGCGGGCCTCGGTGCCGGCAAATCCGGTGCTATTGGGGCGTGAAGGCGGCTGGGACAACAGGAATCGGCTGCAGGGCGAAGGCGGGCGGCTGCGGGGGGAGAGACGTGCAAACTATTTGGGCTGGTGGTTGGGCTACACGAGGTATACAGCACCACCCAAGATGATGTATAATTAGCACTGTTCAAAAAATAGGCCGATTCGGCGATTAATAGGCTAATTAATCGCGTGTCGATTACCACGAATAGCTTGTGTTAATTCATTAGCCTGATTAATCGGTCCAAAAATCCGATTACTAGGTATGTTCTTGATTAACTACTACTCGTGGTCAAAAAATTCGTAAAATTTTGAACACATAGCGTCAATCTAGGCGCTGCCCCGCCCCAATAAACTAGGTTTTGCCAAGCTTTCGCTTGATTCCAGGCTGCAATAGCTTGATTTCCACTATCACCAACTAGTTTCTTGCCCTCCCCGACCAGTCCATCGTAGTTTCCCTGACCTCGGATATAGGAGCACGACCACCTTGGGGAGCTCATCTAGGAGCACGAGGCCGCCTTCAATAGGTTAGGTGGTTGAGGTGCAAGAGGGGCCATACCCTAGGTAGGTGGTGGGAGAAGATAAACTTCAGAGGTGAGAGGAGAAGAAGTGGAAAGAAGGAACGCGATACCGACTGGTGGATCCTAATTTGCTCGTGACCTTGAAGATTAGATCATGGAGGAGAAACGTACATGTTTTAATGAGCTTTTAGGCTCTAGAGAAGTACGGCCAGGCATATAGAGGATCATATACTATAATTTTCTTATACAAAGTATTTTAAGTGCTAATTTGTGTAGATTGCACCGATTAATAACCAACCGATTAAATCAGTTAATCTTTCTATTTCAATTAATCGCTACTACCTAGCGGACCGACCAGTTAACAATTACCGATTTCTTTACCATTGATAATTAGGTCACCTGGCCCAAAATTTACATGGCGATGTAAGTTTTTTTTACATCATCATATAGGTCTACATCATCTCTTGGAGAAGCATTTTTGGCCAAATATAATTTACAAAACGGTTACATCACCAAGCCAATACACATCGTCCGGTTACTCTTCGTCCTAGTTTGAAACTCTGTGAGTTAGCCTTCGAGTTAATCTACTTTCTCATCTGTTCTGTGCTCTTTTGAAAGCTTTAAACCAGTTATGGACACTCGTAATCACGGTCATGTTGGATCGATGTCTTATTTGAAATAGAGGATGCGCCAGTGTAGTTGGCATGTTTAAAAAATCTATGCTAAAAATGATTAAGTCATCTGAGTACAATCATACCAACGCATGTGGATTAAAACCTGTGTACACACACTCGTAGGTAACATAGTCCACATAATAGGTTGGGTGTCATCAGACTAGCTAAAATAACAGATAAGGCTAAAATACCCTTACATAATAGGTTGTTCAACATGGTCTGGCCGTCAATTTTGTGTCCCTGGTGCGGAAAGGTTTTAGGCTTGGCTTGGTCGACGCGTCCAACCGTAGGGTTCGACTACACGTATGGGACGACTGCGACAATCGGTGGCGCGGTGTGGCGTGATTTACATGTGGTTTTTCCTATGCAACTTGGGTTGCAGGCGACATAATCATGCGATGTTGCGGCTCGAGCACGAGCAATGGTTCGTCTAGACGACGGCCCGGAAGGTGGTGTTGCCACTCGCTCAACATGAATAAGCAATTGGATGTCATGGCAACAGTTCTGAAAGTTCGGCAGTGTAAATGACATCAACCCATGTTGTGTTGGCAATGAGATTTCCCTTGATGCTTTGTCGTCGACATCCCCGTGGCAAACTCTCTAGGTTGGTTGGACTTTTATCTTCACTAGACCGTCACATGGATGCTCCTCCTATAGCAGTCACAAGGTTTTCTCTTTGGCTTTTGTAGGTGGTTAACTTTGGTCTAGGCGGAATGGTGTGGTGTTTGGTTTGGCCCATGTGCTAGTGTAGTCTTGGTTTTGCTTGTAGGCTAGTCATAGTGGGGAGTAACATAGAGTAGTAACATATACATAATACTAATCTATGTTACTACTTTCATAGTGACTAGTAACATATATGTGGTATTATGCAAAGTTATATTTATTAGCTTGTAGACTATGTTGCCTTGGAATATGTGATGTCATGGTAACATAACTAGTTACCACAAATCTCTCTTTTATAATTAATGATTACCATATCATCAAAATGCTTAGTTGGTATTGCATGTTGTACTATGTTACTACCTATGTTACTAGTCATATACCACTATGAGTAGTCGTACATATTTTCTCCCAGCTTTCCAATGATTAACCCTTTAGAATTCTTTTTTACTTTTTTTGACAATCAATACCACATATATTTATAATAACACATAATATATGGTAGAGATACACGAGTTGTCTCCAGCGATTACAAAATAAACTTTTAAAGATACTAGCACATCTTTGAGATCTCCAAACTTTTTCTTCTTTCAAGATAGAATTTTATACTTTCCTGAAGGCAGCCAAAGATAGATAACAAACCATAGACTTATAAATACCAACGAAGGTTTTTCCATAATTTTAATTTGAGCCGCAATGCCAAGGCTACGTCCACGCGCGCGACTATTAAGGTAGTCAATCAACATCGACAAGAGTACCAACACCAGTATATCAGGGAATAACAACCGATCATCCTTGTCGACATCGCTGGAGAGGCGAGAGTACAAATCACCATTGTCGATGACGTAGCAGCCGGGACAAAAATTGCAAGGATAATTCCCCTCGCGGCAACCATGAGAAAATATCCAAAATGACCTGGCGAAGCAATATCTAAAGACCCATACCTAGAGAACTGTAATCTTCCAATACTACCATTGATGCCGGGAAGAAGATCTCATCGTGGAACGAAAGGCCGAAGATCATTTATTATATACGATACCATCTCCATTGAAGGGAAACTGTAAGTGTATATTGCCCATATGTGTGGTTTTGGTAATTAATGACAACCTCTATGGACTAATGTTTTCATTGAGTTTATATGAAGGAATATTCCATAGGTACTACTTGTAGTCTATGTGTTGGATTCAAGTATGGATGACATGATGATGAAAGATATACCTTGATTATCGGCATCAAGATCATCGATTTGAAGTCATATATGTGATATGATCAAGAAGAAAAAGTGAAAATGGAGTTCTTATGTGGAACTCAACATTAGCCATGCTCTAGCTTATGTGTTAAGCAATGAATGATCAAGATTTTGAGTGCTTGATTCCAAGTGAAGAACTCAACATATGGCTCTAAATCGGTGTCATGATAGGCTCATGAGTTAAGCTATGGTTGACTAAGATTTAGAGCATGCAAACAAATGAAGAGTTCTTTATACACCTCAAGATAGTATGATAGAGCATGAGAAGATACAAGGTTGACCAATACAAAGAACGAAGAATAGATTCAAGTTTGGTCAACACATGAAGCATGAAGAATGTGCCACGTGAAGTCATGTGGTATGGTAAGCTAGCCTTGTCAATTATGCTTCATGAACTAACACATCATATATGTGCCCCTTGTGTTGTCTATGTGGGTTAGGTATCTTTCCATGGGCATGCATCAAAAGTGAGATCTCATATAGCCCATGAGAGGATGACATCAAGTGGTGATCGTCATCAAGATTGAGTTGGGTAAGTTCAAGTTGAGCATCTCAAGAGGATCATATGCTTGAAGCTTGTCATCCATTTAGTGATAATGGACATGTGAAGATGTGCATCAATGGAGCTTTCCCATCATGGTATATGGGGGAGCATTTGTGAGTCTTCATGAAGCAACAATGATCAAGTGATGCATTTCGGCTTGAGAGGAGCTTGAAGAGTTATCATCAAGGTCAAGCAGGATGCGCAAGGCAAAGGTATGACCTTGCTAGGTTTTCCTTTTACCGGTCTCAAGGTGGTTATTGGGAGACCGGGTTATAGGATAGATAGCCGCACTATCAAGAGGGGCTTTCGGTTGGGTAACTTGATCACATCGTCCTAGGGAGCTCAATCCTTTGCATTATTTGCATATCCCTATTTCTTCTTGGTGTTTCTCTGTGTAAGGTTCTTGAGCTTGTTGCTAGCTTTACAACAAGCCCAAGTTCATCGAAAACGGAATCCGCATGCATCTTCTACTGCGTTTTCGAGTTTGGAGGTCTTCACCGTTTCTTGATGGTGGGAGACTCCCTCTCTAGAATATCTAAAAATATCCTGTGAGGAGTCTCCATATTTCCAACAAAATTGGTTTCATGTCAATCGGAGTTCGGGAGCATTTTCTCTTTAAAAGGAAAAGAAAAGGTCTTCAGGGGTCCTGCGTATTCTGGCACTATTGCTCGGTGTCCGCACGACCTAAGGTCCGGCTGGACCGGCCGTGGCACCGGCTAGCCCGGCACAAACCGGCTCCTGGACCGGTGCCAACCGGACACTATCCAGGGAGGTCTCCAGCTTCTCCCGGTGCTGGCCCGGTGTATGGTCTGGTTTGGACCGGCCGGTTCGGCCTCACGCCCGGCCACGCCGGCATGTGCACCGGCCTCCCCGGCGCGGACCGGCTCCTGCTCCGGTGACAACCGGGGGCAGGTTCTGTATGTCCTGGACTCGCCTCGGTCTCGGCCCGACGCACGATCCGGTGCCGGCCGGATGGTCCGGCCCGTGGCCCGGTCTGACCGGCCCCTGGACCGGATGGTCTGGCCCCAGGCCCGGTTGACCGGCTTCCTCGACTGATGCTGAGCTGGCACTTCCCCAACGGTTAGATTTCGGCTTGGGCTATAAATAAGCCTTCTTCTACCTTGGGCTCAGTTAGTTCTTCCACTCTCTCTCCTCCATTGTTGACTTTGAAGAACTTGCCCTATCTCTTGATCCCCCATGATTCTTGCTCATTCTTGAGGGATCTAAGAGAGGAGATCTAGATCTACAATCCCCACCAATCAATTTCTCCTCTAAGTGAGGGGAACCCTTTGGATCTAGATCTTGGAGGCATTTGTTAATTTCCTCCTTGTTCTTCTCCTCTAATCTCATCCTAGCATTTGTTGCTTTGGTGCGATTTGAGTGTGAAGGATTTGAACACCTCTAGTGTTCTTGCTTTACATCATTGCATAGTGTTGAGCTCTCCACCACGATTAGTTTGAGTGAGAGACCGTGAGCTTGTTACTCTTGGAGGGTGACCTCCTAGTTGGCTTGGTTGGTGTCCCATTGACCTCTTCGTGGAAGGTTGTGAAGGGGCCTGGGCTTCTCCTTCGTGGAGCTTGTGAAGTGGTTGTGGAGCTTGCCAAAATCTACGGAGTGGAGGAAAAGCTAACCATAAGGGAATGGCCATTATCCTTCGTGGGTTTAGCTCGGAGAAGAGTGAGCCTTCATGGCGTTGGGGAATCCTTCGTGGGACCCCACCTATCCAAACGTGACGTACATTCTTGCAAAGGAAGGGAACACGGGAATACATCTTCGTCTCCGCGTGCCTCGGTTATTTCTATACCTGAGCTTACTTTCCTTTGTAATAGCCATCGAGCTTGAAGTACATATTATATCTTGCTATCACTTGTTGTTCATATATATTGTGCCTATCTTGCTTAGCTATAGTTGTTGTTGTTGCACTTAGTTGAGCCGAGCATATTTAGGGTTTGTTCTTGTAAACTAAATGTTAGTTTAATTTCGCATTCTTACAAGCCAAATTCGTAAAAGTTTTTAAAACGCCTATTCACAACCCCCCTCTAGGCGACATCTCGTCCTTTTAGAAATTAACAAGAAGACGGCTACCAAAAACACTACTATTATTGAAAACCTCAAGCATAGATTTCTTCTTACTTGAATAAGCAAAAATTAAAAGAAAACTCGAAACAGTGATTTTCATAAACCGAATGGAGAGCAGACACGTAGGTCCGGATGGACCGGACCGGGCCAGGCCACACGAGAGACGGGTCCAAGGTAAGCTGAATACTAACGGGCCTAGATAGGCCCAGGCCTACTGTACTACGTGGTCCGAGATCGAGAACTCTCTCGCAAGCCCGTTGTCGCCCTCCCCAGAGAGGAAAAACTCAAACCCCTCATGGCCGCCGCCCCGCCACCGGCGCCGCCGCGGATCCTCCTCGCCGGCGACGCCCACGGCCGCCTGCACCAGCTTTTCAAGCGCGTCAAATCGGTATCCCCCGCTCCCTACCATCGTCCTCTCGCGTGTTTCGTCCTCTCATTCGTGTCTCTGTCCGCGCCAGGTGAACCAGTCGACGGGGCCGTTCAACGCGCTGCTCTGCGTCGGGCAGTTCTTCTCGCCCGAGGTCGGCGAGGAGGACAGCCCGCCGGGGGACGTGGCGGACTACCTGGAGGGACGGGCCGCCGTGCCCATCCCGACCTACTTCACCGGCGACTACGGCCCCACGGCGCCCCGCCTCCTCTCCAAGGCCGCCGCTGACCACAGAGGATTCGCGCCTGGCGGCATCCAGATATGCCCCAACCTGTTCTGGCTCAGGGGCAGCGCCCTCTTCAATCTCCACGGTCTCTCCCTCTCTCCCTTGGTTAATCGAGTTATCAATAGATTAGTTTACCAAGAGCATGTTCGTTTGCTACATTTTGTAGCTGGTACATCATTTCACGCTATACCCGGCACTGAGATTTTTTTTTTTGGTTTGAAGGACTGACAGCGAGATCATTAACATTCCATTGATTGCTTTCCCCTCTGTTTGTAGGATTATCTGTGGCTTACTTGTCAGGAAAGAGAGGGCTAGGAGGGCCTGGCTGCTACAGCCAGGATGACGTTGATGCCCTGCGGGCTCTTGCCGAAGAGCCAGGAATCGTCGATTTGTTCTTGACATATCCTTTGGTTCATTTTATCATTCTTTTGAATGTCTACGAGCATTAATACTGAGTTGATTTATCATTGACTTTGAAAGTATCAAACATGCGTAGTTGGCCCCCTTGACGAAATTAGATGGCACTAACGAGTGGCCAGCTGGAGTGGTGAATGGAGCCGATACTTCTAAAGTGCCTCCTCAGGTATTGGAACCTCAGGGCTGTGATCCTGTTGTTGCCGAACTGGTTACTGAGATTAAGCCAAGGTTTGGTTTCAAGACTCTTATACTAGCTTAATTGTTCAGATTAGCATCCTTGAAGCTTAATTTGCAATTTTATAAGTATATTTGATAATATGAGATTATGTGATACTGTCCTAGCCGATTGCTGCCTTCTAGTTTTTATTGGAAATGATAACATGAAATTGTGCCAAATTTGTGACAAGCTTCTTTTTATGGCAGATACCACATTGCAGGTACTAAAGGTGTATTTTATTCAAGGGAACCTTATGTGAATGATTCCTCTCTCCATGTTACACGTTTTATTGGACTTGCTAATGTGGGAAATAAAGAGAAGCAGGTATATTTATCGAAGTCACCCGCCCTAAAATACCCTTTTGTGTATATTTTGAATTCATTGCCAATTTTTTCCCATATATTGTGCTCCACCCTTTGAGACTTACTGTTTCTTGTTATGCAAGTTGCAAATAAGATCCATTCATTTGTATATCTTGAGGCACAGCTTATGCTAATGTCTTGCCAAATATATTTCCTGCTTCATTGATTTAATGCTATAAACTATTAAGTCATTAATTGGCTACTCCTTATTGCATATACTTTTCAGAAATTTATTCATGCGATTTCTCCTACTCCAGCATCCACCATGTCCAGTGCTGATATTCACGCGAGACCTCCAAATGCTACTTTATCACCATATGTCGCTCCCGCAAAATCTGTTCCTGTTGAAGACACTCCAAAGCGTCCTGCTGAAAGCACTGATTTGCAATATTGGCGTTATGATGTTAAGCGGCAAAGGCAAGGACAAAATGATGGGAGTCTATTGTGTTTCAAATTTACATCCTCAGGGTCTTGTCCTCGAGGGAGTAACTGCAACTTTAAGCATGATGAAGAAGCCAGGGAGCACTGTCAGAGAAATGTCTGTTTTGACTTCCTAAACAAGGGGAAATGTGGGAAGGGCCCTGAATGCAGGTTTGCTCACAGCCTTACTGAGGAGGCTGCTGTTAGGGATGCAAAACCCCGTAGGTGAGAGAAGTTCCCCAAATCTCTCTCTTCCTCTCTCTCTCTCATGTGCATTATTAGTATACATAATTCAGTTGTGGAACTCATCCTATATATTTGCTGACTACAGTGACCGAAGACCTGTTGAGAGCAGTTGCTGGTTCTGTTTGTCAAGTCCAGATGTTGAGTCACATCTTGTTATTAGTATTGGAGATGGTTACTACTGTGCGCTTGCGAAGGGACCACTTGTTCCGGAGCATGTTCTTGTGATACCTGTTGAGCACTTCCCTACTACAATTACAATGCCTGCAGAACCAGAGGCAGAGCTCAGGAGATATAAGAATGCTCTGGGTAAGTACTTTGAGAAACAAGGAAAAGCAGCAGTATACTTTGAGTGGGTTTCACAGCAGTCTCGCCATGCAAACCTTCAGGTAATTATACCTTTTGTCTACTATGGTTGCTCCATCTCTCATTGATGCGAAGACTTAATGTCCGGAGGCCCTTTTATCTGTTCAGACACTTGAATTTATGTTACACTGGATGGTAATCCACCAAATGCTTTGTGCAGGCTGTTCCTGTACCGTTGTCAAAGGCAGCTAGTGTTGAGAAGATATTTCATTTAGCAGCTAAAAGACTTGGATTTGAATTGTCGGTGGTGAACCCAGGTGAGCATTGCGTAATTTTTTCTATGGCTGGCTAATGAAAAGAAAGATACAACCGCACAGGTCTGTGCATGCATGCAAGGTCCTGGTTATCTACAAGTCACTGTTTTCAACTTTCAAAAATGTATTGCTCTTTACACATCAATGATCCTGTTGTGCAGTATTTGCTTAATGCTTATTACGATGCCAATGTTACTTGACATATGATGTTGCTTCTTTGATGAAGTCTTCATATTTTAAACATATGTTGCTGCTGAAGCATGCCAAGTCATGTTTCAAACCTTCAATGCTATTTATTTCTTAAAATAACTAGTTGACTGAAACTAATGGAATGCAAATCATTGTCTTGTGCAAATGGATTATATTGATTGAATGGCTTTGTGCTAAGCTCATTTTTGTTATAAAGTGTTAAGTCATTAATTGACTCTGATCACCAGTAAATAGCTGCATCCCCCTTTTTTTAACGAAAAAACATTATGCGTGTATTTATTTGTGCTAAGCTCCTTTTTTGTTTGACTGTTGGCAGACGGTGATGCTAATCAAGGTAGAGAACTGTTAAGGTCGCAGTATGACAGCAAATCAGGCTTGTTTTATGTTGAGCTCCCAGATGGTACACTACTCTTGCATATGCTTGGCAGCCGTGAGAAGTTCCCTGCCCAGTTTGGACGTGAGGTACGTCAGAGATGAACTTTTGTTCGTTTTTAGTTTCAGAAGATAACCTACTCAAACAGTCCAAGAAAATAACATAGTGAATAGTGGTACCTCAGTAACCTAACTTGGTTAATCTCAAGACAGTCTTCGCGTACAAGGCTATTTGACCAAGGGCGATAGTACAGCTAGCTACACCTGAATCTTTCCTTGCTATTTCCACAGGTATTGGCGGGATTGCTAAGCATGGCAGATCGTGCGGACTGGAGGAACTGTAAGCTCTCCAAAGAAGAAGAAATTAAGATGGTGGATGATTTTAAACAAGGGTTCCGTGAGTTTGATCCTGCTGAATGACAGCATGCTCAAGCCACCGATTTCTGGAAGGTTGATGCTTGCAAAGGTCGAGATGGCTGTATGCCTGGTGTTCATGAAGTATTGGCATAACCACTGAGACAAGACCTTGCGTGTTCCCAACGAGTGAGCCAGGCTATGAGGCAATACTAAGTTGTAGCTGATCCAGAATTTACTCCAGATTTGCATTTGTAGCTTAACGTTATGAGCACGTAGGTTGGCCATTTATAAGAAACGAGATCTGGACCAGGAATTTTCATTGATGATGTAACTAGGCAATTGGCTACTGATTGAACGAACCTATCAGGGCATACTGTTTAATACTACTTTTTCTTACGTCTAACATAGCTCAGGTTATAGCACCAGGGAAGTTTTCTAAGCCTTGAAACATGCCTCCAATTATAAATATACATCTAGTCCCTCTGATTCATATTACTTGTCACTAGTATAGATTATATAATACTAAAATATGTCTAGATACATCTATATTAGAGAAAGTTAATATGGATCTAAGGGAGAATAAGATATCTTAGACAGCAGGGACAAGGAGCTCGTCAAATCTAGCACATTCATGCTTTGTTTGGCACTAGAGTTTTTGTGGGATTAGTGGAGATAATCCTTTAGACCTTGTTTATTTTTCTATACTTTTAGCTCCAGGAAGTTTGGAGGTGAGAGGGGATTTGGTGTTCACCCAATCCCCTACCATCCCCTCAAGTACCTTGTCCCAAAAAATACACTAGTATGAGGTGGAGTTTTTGATCTAGGCAAAAAGTGAGATTTGTGGGGATATCTTCTGATTATCCATTCCAAACTGGGAGAAGTAAACACCCAAAATACACTAGAAGTAAACAAAGCCTTAAAGTATTGGGTGAAACCCATACCGTCACTCAATCCCCATAAAATTCCATCCTCAATCCAGTAGCTAGGGGTATAGTATCGGGGATTCAGGAAAATACACTAAACTTTGGGAAACCATGGGATACGTGGGAATTAAACTTGCTTAGTACTTTAGTATCAAACATGATTGTAGAAATAAGTGAGGACTTGCTGTTTGGTGGAGATTATCCCCACAAAAACTTTAGTGTCAAACAAGGTCATAGAGGGTTTATGTATTTTGTGATCAAATCCCTTGTAACATATGAAAATGGTTATCACAGGAGTTTTGCATGATCAAATCCCTTGTAAATATATGACAATCCTCACCCAGAAGTTTTTTGTGGTCAAATCCCTTGTAAATATGTGAGAATCCTATCATCAATCTATACATCGCAGCAGCCCGATGAACATTCATGATGTGGCCGCTAACACATCTTTAGAATAGTCTACTACCCTATCTCTAGTGTGTCGGCTTGCCGTTGCCGAAAACAAAAACTTGATAAGATTTTAGTGGTTAAGCTCACTGTATCTTATTTTCAAAGAGCCAAGCAATCAAGTCTGCCCCGAGGGCAAGTCAAAACATATATAATTATTTATACTAAACTTTAATAATTGTTTAGATCCCATTGCTATCAGTTCAGATCATAGCTAATATGTTGTGTATAAACTGCACTAGGTAATAAAAATTGCATTAGTTTTTAACACATTAAGCCTTACAATGATATTTAAAACAAATTCCTCTCAAATGCGAGAAAATTAAAGGTCACATGTCATGCTTGAAAGATCGAGATGTCGCCTAGAGGGGGGGGGTGAATAGGCAATTACAAACTCTTGCGGATTTGTCTTGTAAGAATGCGGAATTAAACTAATGTTTAGTTTACAAGCACAAACCCTAAATATGCTAAGCTCAACTAAGTGTGACAATGGCAACTAGAGCTAAGCAAGATAGGCACAAGATATATGTAGCACAAGTGATAGCAAGATATATGTACTTCAAGCACGATGGCTATCACAAGGAAAGAGAGCTCGGGTATAGAAATAACCGAGGCACGCGGAGACGAGGATGTATTCCCGTGTTCCCTTGCTTTGCAACAAGGTACGTCACGTTTGGAGGAGTGGAGGTCCCACGAAGGATTCCCCGCGCCACGAAGGCTCACCCTATTCTCCGAACCACACCCACGAAGGATAATGGCCCTTTCCTTATGGTTAGCTTTTCCTCCGCTCCGGAGATGGCAAGCTCCACAACCACTTCACAAGCTCCACGAAGGAGAAGCCCGGGCCTCTTCACAATCTTCTTGAAGAGATCACCGGAGCACCAACCGCCAAGCCAACTAGGAGGTTTCCCTCCAAGAGTAACAAGCTCACGGTCTCTCACTCGAACTAATCGTGGTGGAGAGCTCAACACTATGCAATGATGCAAAGCAAGAACACCGGAGGTGTTCAAGTCCTTCACACTCAAATCCCACCAAAGCAACGAATGCTAGGATGAGATTGGAGAGGAAGAACAAGGGGAAAGTCAACTAAAGACTCCAAGATCTAGATCCCAAGAGATTCCCTCACTTAGAGAAGAATTGGTTTGGTGGAAGTGTAGATCTAGATCTCCTCTCTCAAATCCTCAAATATGAGCAAGAATCATGGGGGGAACAAGAGAGAGAGCAAGTTCTTCAAATGGTAGCAATGGAGGAGAGAGAATGGGAAGAACTAACTTGGCTCAAGGTGGAAGAAGCCTATTTATAGCAAAGGGAGAAATAGAGCTGTTGGGGAAAAAGCGTGTGCAAATCGCATAAAAAACGCCCGGAAAAAGAGCCCGGCCGGTTGCCGGGCCGGTCGACCGGCCTGAGCGCGAGGAGCCCGGTCGGTGGCCCGGTCCGACCGGCCCAGCAACCGGGAGCGGCCGGAGGCGCACTGGGCGGTGGACAGGCCAGAGGCCGCGCGGGGAGGCCAGGCCGCGGCTGGGCCGGCGGGGTGGTGAGGCCCAGCACCGGCCAGGAGGCTAGCCAGCCAAGGGCGCCCGGGTGGGCCGGCGGGGCCAACGGCCCAATTGCGCACGGCGGGGCGGAGGCTTCAGGCCGCGCGGGGGCGAGCAGCCGCGTGGGCCGAGCGGCGCGAGGTGGCCCAGGTGCGGTGCCCGGTCGGACCGGGGTGCGCGCCGGGTGGGCCGGTTGCGGACCGGGCCCGGGACCGGTCACGAGCCAGAAAGCCCCTGGATCCCGGCCGGATGGCAATGGCGCCGGGCCGGTCAACGACCGGGTGGGCCGGCGCCGAGCCCGGCTGGCCGGCGAGCCGACCGGCTGCCCCTTCCCATTTTTTTCTTTTTCTTTTTATTCTTTTTCCTTTTTTTTTCTTTTCTTTAATAACTATTGCTCCCGAACTCCGAATCGCATGAAACCAATTTTGTTTGGAAGATAACAACAAATGCTATCTTATAGAAAGTGAAAACCCAAGAATCTGTAGGAGGGGATTTTATCATGAATATAAAAGGTAGAACCTTATATCATGAATAACCGGTAAAATCACCCAACCTCGAAAACGCAATAGAAGATGCATGTGAACTCCGTTTTCGATGAACTTGGGCTTGTTGTAAAGCTAGCAACAAGCTCAAGAACCTCACACCGAGAAATACCAAGAAGCAATAAGAATATGCAACGCATGCAAGGATTGAGCTCCCTAAGACGATGTGATCAAGTTACCCAACCGAAAGCCCCTCTTAATAGTGCGGCTATCTATCCTATAATCCGGTCTCCCATCAACCACCTCGAGACCGGTAAAAGGAAAACCTATCAAGGTCATACCTTTGCCTTGCGCATCCTGCTTGATCTTGATGATACCTCTTCAAGCTTCACTCAAGCCGGAATGCCTTACTTGATCAATGTTGCTTCGTGAAGACTCACAAATACTCCCCCACACACTATGATGGGAAAGCCACATTGATGCACATCTTCACATGTCCATTATCACCAAATGGACGGCAAGCTTCAAGCATGTGATCCACTCAAGATGCTCATCTTGAACTTGCCCAACTCAACCTTGTGTCTTCTCATACTCACTTGAGATAGAGCATGGCTAATATTGAGTTCCACATAAGAACTTCATCTTCATTTCTTCTTCTTGATCATATCACAAATATATCTTCATACCGATGATCTTGATGCCAAATCACAAGGTATATCTTTATCTTCATGGCATCCATACTTGAATCCAACACATGGAGAGCAAGTAGTACCTATGGAATATTCCTTCATATAAACTCAATGAAAACATTAGTCCATAGGGGTTGTTATTAATTACCAAAACCACACATAGGGGCAATGTACCCTTACAATCTCCCCCATTTTGGTAATTGATGACAACCACAATAAGAGGGTTTATATAATGAATATTAGAAACAAGTACGCAACTTATCCGAGAATAAGTTGTATACAAGAGGTTGTATTTGATATGGTCAAGTAACACAAAGCTACTAGCCCATATCAAAACCGGCTCTACTCACACAACTACAACAAATGCAAGAGATGTGAGTAGAACCAATATATATAGAGAAAACTCCCCCACAATGTATGCACGTGTGATGAACATGAATTCATTGCATATATTGTCAAGATTAACCTTTGGGATAGTTTCCACTATATATATACAACCATGCAAGACATATAAATATGGAATGCATGAGAGGCAAAACACTTAAGCACAAACCAAGCTTAAGTATAAAACCAATCCCTTAAACCCTCTAAACTTCTCCCCCATTGGCATCGATTGTCAAAATGGGAGAAACATTTAGAAGGCCAATATAATGTGAGTTCCTCCCCAAAGTGTGCACTTCTCATAATTTGAGTGGAATCAAGTGCACGTATCCAATGATGAATACTTGAAGGAAGTCAAACTATATTGAGGATCAAAGATTGCATAAAGATAATATGGTGAAGTGAGCTTCAACAAATAAAGGCAAGCAATCAAGGATCCAATTGGACAAACAAAGATATCATAATAAGAGAGATATGGTGCTCTAAAAATAAGAAAGCTCCCCAAGGTTCGTGCACAATTTATAATATTTGCATTTGAATACAATATGCACAAACATGGAATCCTCACTCCCTATATATCATTTAGAACACAACTAAGATGAAGAGAGTATGCTTATCAAGAACAACTTTAGTCCAACAAATACGAGATATGAGTGCATGAAGAAAAACAAGTAAACCAAGCACTCATAAATCTTCTTTACCAACACCACTAAGAAACAAAAGGATAAAATATGGTCGGCAAAGAACAAAGATATCAAGGTGATGGATTAACGCTCTTATGGATATAATTTTCTAAAGTGGACAAATGATCCATAAAGAAACATGCACACACAAGAGGTTAACAAAATAGATAAGACAAGATATCCAAGATGAAGTCATAAGATATACCAAAGGATGTTTGCTTAAGAAGCATATATAGCCTATGGCTCCAATTTTCACTTATGGTATATGAATGAACTTCAACCAAGTTAAACCTCAAAAACAACACAACTAACAATAAGGGAAGTAAAGCTAGTTGGAATGTTTTGAGAGAGGCAACAAGTATCACAAATACGGATTTATTTCACAATTTCATCAATATTGTACACAAGAGCTCTTTGAGGAATTGATATGCAATAAATTGCTAGAGGGCATATTTGTGATAGGTGAATCATAAAATATGATATATATATATATATAACCTATCATATGCATCTTCTCAAAATACTCAAGTGTTCAATAAGAAGTTTTACTTTAAAAGAGTTTTTCAAGAACCGCAATATTTTCGAAATAAATAATTTCATGCCAATAATTGGATGCTATATGAGAGTGCATGAATAAGATACTTGTTACCGAGATGGCAATGGCTTGATGTAGTGGATAAGAGTTCATCGATCATCCTAGCTTGACTCCAATCCTCATATGGTGACAACACCTTCCTTATAGATGAGACAAGCCTCCATTGCATCTCCAATGTACCTAAAACATCATTCAAGTACATCTTGGTCCCCAAACTTATTGGGTCCAACATGGTTAGACTAACCACAATATATAGAACACACTCCATATAAACATGTGCATATTTAGATGAAATTCGAATTTCATGCACATCTTAGCCATTTAGGATTTGATGGAGTATATCCTACATAATGGATCGAAAGAAAGCAAGCATGCTACAAGCATAAACAAATTACATATAAGCATGCACCAAAACTTTTAAAGATCCAAGAAAGATATAATTTGGACAAAACACCAAAAGAATTAAATAATGCATAGAGGTGTCACAAAACAAATTTGTTGTCCAAATTATATCTAAGAAGCAAATCACAAAAGATTTGTTCAACAAAGTTCAACAAGTGAACTAAGAAGAAACCATTGAGCATAGAGGATGAAATAAAGCAAACATGCTCAAGGATTTATCTCATTCAAGCAAATAAATCATGTAAGAAAGAATGAGATAGCAAACTCCCCCAAAGAGCAAGGTTCAAACAAAATAAACCAAACCCTATACACTTTTCACAATGGCACAATGTACCGTAAGGAAAAGATTTGTCTTCCAAAACAAACACTTGATATGAATCAAGAGAATTTATCAAAAGATTTTTCAAAGGGACAAGGAAGACACATGGGAGCAACAAAGATTTGTTGGAAATAAAATAAGGCAATAAGAAACAATCCAAGGTGAAGATGATCCATGAATTCAACCACATACAAGGTTATCAATTGTCAAAGACAATGAATATATTGGACATAATTTCCGGTGGTGAATTGACAATGATAGTAAGGATCAACTTCACAAATAAAGGCATAGGATAAGTATATATAATTAAGCACTATGCACGGATGAAGATTCTTGATGGCTTCAATTAGTCAAACAATCACGCACGGCAATGATTAGAATAACTTGAAGCAAACGGTGTCCCAAATAAGATATAGAGATATGTATTTGAGGAAAACCGTACCAAGAATTTCTTACTCAAACAAGAACCAAAAAATGAGCAATAAAAGCTTTTTACTACAAGTGGAGCTTGTTTGAGCAAACATGCCACCTAGGATCAAGATAATTACGTGTATCAACACTAAGTGGCATAACCTCATATGTTCACATTTTCTAGGCTTGTGATATGTACATAACATATTACTCCCCCATAATGTGATGTTCCATTTCTTTTAAATAAGAGGCTGATGTCTACGTTCCCCCTCCTTTCCTGTAGACAGTGTTGGGCCTCCAAGAGGAGAGGTTTGTAGAACAGCAGCAAGTTTCCCTTAAGTGGATACCCAAGGTTTATCGAACTCAGGGAGGAAGAGGTCAAAGATATCCCTCTCATGCAACCCTGCAACCACAAAGCAAGAAGTCTCTTGTGTCCCCAACACACCTAATAGGTGCACTAGTTCGGCGAAGAGATAGTGAAATACGGGTGGTATAAATAAGTATGAGCAGTAGCAACGGTGCCGGAAAAGTGCTTGGCGCGTAGTTGATGGTGGTGGTATTGCAGCAGTAGTAACACGGTAAAACAAGTAAACAAGCGGTAGTAACTCAGCGGTAGTAACGCAAGTAGTAGTAAACAAGCGGTAGTAACTCGGCGGTATTTAGGAACAAGGCCTAGGGATTACACTTTCACTAGTGGACACTCTCAACATTGATCACATAACGAGAATAGATAAATGCATACTCTACACTTTTGTTGGATGATGAACACATTGCGTAGGATTACACGAACCCTCAATGCCGGAGTTAACAAGCTCCACAATAATGCTCATATTTTAGTAACCTTTAGTGTAAGATATATCAACGAGACTAAACCAAGTACTAGCATAGCATGCACACCGTAACCTTCATGCATATGTAGGAGGAATAGATCACATCAATATTATCATAGCAATAGTTAACTTCATAATCTACAAGAGATCATAATCATAGCATAAACCAAGTACTAACACGGTGCACCCACTTGTCGCCTTTACACACGTGCGGGAGGAATAGAACTACTTTAATAACATCACTAGAGTAGCACATAGATAGTAGTGATACAAACTCATATGAATCTCAATGAGATCATTGTATTGAAGTACATGGAAGAGAGATGAACCACATAGCTACCGGTACAGCCCCGAGCCTCGATGGAGAACTACTCCCTCCTCATGGGAGCAAGCAGCGGTGATGAAGATGGCGGTGGAGATGGCAGCGGTGTCGATGGAGAAGCCTTCCGGGGGCACTTCCCCGCTCCGGCGGGGTGCCGGAACAGAGATCCTGTCCCCCGGATCTTGGCTTCGCGATGGCGGCGGCTGCGGCAGGTTTTCGTGGGTTTCGTCAATTGGTATCGGGTTTTCCGATCCGGGGGCTTTATATAGGCGAAGAGGCGGCGCAGGAGGGCTCGACAGGGGGGCCACACCATAGGGCGGCGCGGCCCCCTCGCGGCCGCGCCGGCCTAGGGTTTGGTGGCCCTGTGGCCCCCTCCGGTCCTTCCCGGGTGTTCCGGATGCTTCCGATGAAAATAGGAACTTTGGCGTTGATTTCGTCCGATTCCGAGAATATTTCGTTACTAGGATTTCGAAACCAAAAACAGCGAGAAAACGAGAAGCGGCACTTCGGCATCTTGTTAATAGGTTAGTTCCGGAAAATGCACGAATATGACATAAAGTGTGCATAAAACATGTAGATAACATCAATAATGTGGCATGGAACACAAGAAATTATCGATACGTTGGAGACGTATCAGCATCCCCAAGCTTAGTTCTCGCTCGTCCCGAGCAGGTAAAACGATAACAAAGATAATTTCGGAGTGACATGCCATCATAAACTTGATCATACTATTTGTACAGCATATGTAGAGAATGCAGCGATCAAAACAATGGTAATGACATGAGTAAACAACTGAATCATATAGCAAAGACTTTTCATGAATAGCACTTCAAGACAAGCATCAATAAGTCTTGCATAAGAGTTAACTCATAAAGCAATAATTCAAAGTAAAGGCATTGAAGCAACACAAAAGAAGATTAAGTTTCAGCGGTTGCTTTCAACTTATAACATGTATATCTCATGGATAATTGTCAATGCAAAGCAATATAACAAATGCAATATGCAAATATGTAAGAATCAATGCACAGTTCACACAAGTGTTTGCTTCTTGAGATGGAGAGAAATAGGTGAACTGACTCAACAATGAAAGTAAAAGAATGGTCCTTCAAAGAGGAAAGCATCGATTGCTATATTTGTGCTAGAGCTTTGATTTTGAAAACATAAAGAGAGCATAAAAATAAAGTTTTGAGAGGTGTATGTTGTTGTCAACGAATGGTAGCGGGTACTCTAACCCCCTTGCCGGACAAACCTTCAAAGAGCGGCTCCCATTTTATTTTATTTTTGGATGGCACTCCTTCCAACCTTTCTTTCACAAACCATGGCTAACCGAATCCTCGGGTGCTCGCCAACAATCTCATACCATGAAGGAGTGCCCTTTTATTTTAGTTTTATTATGATGACACTCCTCCCAACCTTTGCTTACACAAGCCATGGCTAACCGAATCCTTCGGGTGCCGTCCAACAATCACATACCATGGAGGAGTGTCTATTTTTAGTTTGTTAATTTGGGACTGGGAATCCCATTGCCGACTCTTTTTGCAAAATTATTGGATAAGCGGATGAAGCCACTAGTCCATTGGTGAAAGTTGCCCAACAAGATTGAAAGATAAACACCACATACTTCCTCATGAGCTATAAAACATTGACACAAATAAGAGGTAATAAATTTTGAATTGTTTAAAGGTAGCACTCAAGCAATTTACTTTGGAATGGCAGGAAATACCATGTAGTAGGTAGGTATGGTGGACACAAATGGCATAGTGTTGGCTCAAGTATTTGGATGCATGAGAAGTATTCCCTCTCGATACAAGGTTTAGGCTAGCAAGGTTGTTTGAAACAAACACAAGGATGAACTGGTGCAGCAAAACTCACATAAAAGACATATTGAAAACATTATAAGACTCTACACCGTCTTCCTTGTTGTTCAAACTCAATACTAGAAATTATCTAGACCTTAGAGAAACCAATTATGCAAACCAAATTTTAGCATGCTCTATGTATTCTTCACTAATAGGTGCAAAGTATATGATGCAAGAGCTTAAACATGAGCACAACAATTGCCAAGTATCACATTACCCAAGACATTATAGCAATTACTACATGTATCATTTTCCAATTCCAACCATATAACAATTTAACGAAGAGGAAACTTCGCCATGAATATCATGAGCTAAGAACACATGTGTTCATTCGAACCAGCGGAGCGTGTCTCTCTCCCACACAAGCATGATGTAATCCAATTTATTCAAACAAAAACAAAAACAAAAGCACACAGACGCTCCAAGTAAAGCACATAAGATGTGATGGAATAAAAATATAGTTTCGGGGAGGAACCTCGATAATGTTGTCGATGAAGAAGGGGATGCCTTGGGCATCCCCAAGCTTAGACGCTTGAGTCTTCTTGATATATGCAGGGATGAACCACCGGGTGCATCCCCAAGCTTAGAGCTTTCACTCTTCTTGATCATAGTATATCATCCTCCTCTCTTGACCCTTGAAAACTTCCTCCACACCAAACTCGAAACAACTCGTTAGAGGGTTAGTGGACAATAAAAATTCACATGTTCAGAGGTGACACAATCATTCTTAACACTTCTGGACATTGCATAAAGCTACTGGACATTAATGGATCAAAGAAATTCATCCAACATAGCAAAAGAGGCAATGCGAAATAAAAGGCAGAATCTGTCAAAACAGAACAGTCCGTAAAGATGGATTTTATTAGGCCACCAGACCTGCTCAAATGAAAATGCTCAAATTGAATGAAAGTTGCGTACATATCTGAGGATCATGCTCGTAAATTGGCATAATTTTCTGAGCTTCCTGCAGGGCAGTGGGCTCAGATTCGTGACAGCAAAGAAATCTGGAACTGCGCAGTAATCCAAATCTAGTACTTACTTTTCTATCAACGGCTTAACTTGGCACAACAAAACACAAAACTAAGATAAGGAGAGGTTGCTACAGTAGTAAACAACTTCCAAGACACAAATATTAAACAAAGTACTGTAGCAAAATAACACATGGGTTATCTCCCAAGAAGTTCTTTTCTTTATAGCCATTAAGATGGGCTCAGCAGTTTTAATGATGCACTCGCAAAAGATAGTATGTGAAGCAAAAGAGAGCATCAAGAGGCAAATTCAAAACACATTTAAGTCTAACATGCTTCCTATGCATAGGAATCTTGTAAATAAACAAGTTCATGAAGAGCAAAGTAACAAGCATAGGAAGATAAAACAAGTGTAGCATCAAAAATTTCAGCACATAGAGAGGCATTTTAGTAACATGAAAATTTCTACAACCATATTTTCCTCTCTCATAATAACTTCCAGTAGCAACATGAGCAAACTCAACAATATAACTATCAAATGAAACATTCTTATCATGAGTCTCATGCACAAAATTATTACTACTCCCAACATAAGCATAATCAGTTTTATTAGTTGTAGTGGGAGCAAATTCAACAAAGTAGCTATCATTATTATTCTCATCAAGTGTAGGAGGCATATCGTAATCATAATCAAATTCACTCTCCATAGTAGGTGGCACCAAAAGACCACTATCATTATAATCATCATAAATAGGAGGCAAAGTATCATCAAAGAAAATTTTCTCCTCAATGCTTGGGGGACTAAAAATATCATGAAAGCCAGCTTCCCCAAGCTTAGAACTTTCTATATTATTGTCAACAATGGTGTTCAAAGCGTTCATACTAATATTACTACCAGCATGCAAAGAAGATTTCATAGGTTTTTTAATTTTCGCATCAAACAATCCATGTTTTAAATCAGGAAATAGAATAAGAAGCTCACTCTTGTACATTATGCCAAACTAGTGTAAACAAGAAACAACAAGATGCAATTGCAGGATCTAAAGGAAATAGCTTCGAGCACACACACGACGGCGCCAGAAAAATACTTTACCTGAGACCGTAGTATGAGAGCCTTTTACCTTTCCTCCCCGGCAACGGCGCCAGAAAAGTGCTAGTTGCCGGGGTTGCCGGTGTGTGTGTGCCGTTTACCTTTCCTCCCCGGCAACGGCGCCAGAAAAGTGCTTGATGTCTACGTTCCCCCTCCTTTCCTGTAGACAGTGTTGGGCCTCCAAGAGGAGAGGTTTGTAGAACAGCAGCAAGTTTCCCTTAAGTGGATACCCAAGGTTTATCGAACTCAGGGAGGAAGAGGTCAAAGATATCCCTCTCATGCAACCCCGCAACCACAAAGCAAGAAGTCTCTTGTGTCCCCAACACACCTAATAGGTGCACTAGTTCGGCGAAGAGATAGTGAAATACAGGTGGTATAAATAAGTATGAGCAGTAGCAACGGTGCCAGAAAAGTGCTTGGCGCGTAGTTGATGGTGGTGGTATTGCAGCAGTAGTAACACAGTAAAACAGTAAACAAGCAGTAGTAACTCAGCAGTAGTAACGCAGTAGTAGTAAACAAGCAGTAGTAACTCAGCAGTATTTAGGAACAAGGCCTAGGGATTACACTTTCACTAGTGGACACTCTCAACATTGATCACATAACAGAATAGATAAATGCATACTCTACACTTTTGTTGGATGATGAACACATTGCGTAGGATTACACGAACCCTCAATGCCGGAGTTAACAAGCTCCACAATAATGCTCATATTTTAGTAACCTTTAGTGTAAGATATATCAACAGACTAAACCAAGTACTAGCATAGCATGCACACCGTAACCTTCATGCATATGTAGGAGGAATAGATCACATCAATATTATCATAGCAATAGTTAACTTCATAATCTACAAGAGATCATAATCATAGCATAAACCAAGTACTAACACGGTGCACCCACTGTCGCCTTTACACACGTGCAGGAGGAATAGAACTACTTTAATAACATCACTAGAGTAGCACATAGATAGTAGTGATACAAACTCATATGAATCTCAATGAGATCATTGTATTGAAGTACATGGAAGAGAGATGAACCACATAGCTACCGGTACAGCCCCGAGCCTCGATGGAGAACTACTCCCTCCTCATGGGAGCAGCAGCGGTGATGAAGATGGCGGTGGAGATGGCAGCGGTGTCGATGGAGAAGCCTTCCGGGGCACTTCCCCGCTCCGGCAGGGTGCCGGAACAGAGATCCTGTCCCCCGGATCTTGGCTTCGCGATGGCGGCGGCTCCGGCAGGTTTCCGTGGGTTTCGTCAATTGGTATCGGGTTTTCCGATCCAGGGGCTTTATATAGGCGAAGAGGCGGCGCAGGAGGGCTCGACAGGGGGCCACACCATAGGCGGCGCGGCCCCCTCTCGGCCGCGCCGGCCCTAGGGTTTGGTGGCCCCGTGGCCCCCCTCCGGTCCTTCCCGGGTGTTCTGGATGCTTCCGATGAAAATAGGAACTTTGGCGTTGATTTCGTCCGATTCCGAGAATATTTCGTTACTAGGATTTCTGAAACCAAAAACAGCAGTAAAACGAGAACCGGCACTTCGGCATCTTGTTAATAGGTTAGTTCCAGAAAATGCACGAATATGACATAAAGTGTGCATAAAACATGTAGATAACATCAATAATGTGGCATGGAACACAAGAAATTATCGATACGTTGGAGACGTATCAGAGGCAACTAAAATTCAACTAGAGATGATTAATGGATATTTAGAATTTGAATTTCTCATGAGTATGGCACACCACATAGTGACTAGATAATCTTGCAATATCAATACTAAGTGGTGGTACCCATGTACACACATTTTAAAGAAAGAGAGATGCACAAAGCATATCACTCCCCAAAATGGGATGTTTCATTAACCACTTCAAAGAGAGCCAAATAAGATATCATCAAGGTGCATTAGGCTCAAAACAATACACAAGTATATGGTGAGTCAAACAAACATACTTGAATACACAAGATAAGCAAGTAAGACACAACACATACATACACATATTTGGTACAAAACCAAACATGCAAAGGGGCAAGTAACTTACAATAAACATGAAGAGTTGAAGTATAAGTTACCGCAAAGAGGAACATTGGATATAAGATATAGATGATAATCCATACGACTTGGCTTGGTAAAAATATAATATATGAAGATCCCTTAATTCTTCATGAAGTAGCCAAGTCTCCAATGCCCTCCAATTGTACCTATTGATCAAGTTTGAGATTGTTGGTCCCCAACCAAGTTGGGTCCTAAGAGATTAGTCACAATAGGCTTGGCAACCCAAATGGTTCTTTTCTTGAAACCACTTTGAGTTCCAACAAACTTGGCAAACACATTGCCATCCTTATCCTTCCCTAGAGAATAATCATCATCAACAATTATAGGGTTAGATAAGGTACCACCTAAGCAAGAAGAAGCAAAGTGCCCCTTCTCACGGCATAAGTAGCAAGTGTTCCCCTTTCTCTTCTTTATTGATTTCTTCTCTTGGGGAACATTATCTTGATTCTTCTTGGGAAGTGGCCTATCTTCATCTTGAGGTCGAGCATGAGCTTGACCTTGACCTTGTGGCCGTTTCCCTTGTTGTTTCTCACTCAAGTGCTTCTTCTTCTTCAATGGGCATGATCTAACATGATGCCCTTCAACCTTGCACTTGAAGCAAACCAACTTGGCCGGATCCTTGACTTTGTCTTGGCCCTTCTTCTTGTTGCTCTTGCTCTTGGACTTGTTCTTGTTATTGGAGTTGAATCCAAGTCCACTCTTGTCATTGGGGGATTGTTGCACACTTAGCATCTTGTCAAGTGCGGATTTCCCTTCATGACGCTTTTCCAAGTCTTTCTTCAAAGAAAGGACTTGAGCCTCGAGCTCTTTTATTTCCTCTACATGGTTAGTAGAAATACAAGTACTAGAGGAAGTAGAAGCTTCATTGTTAGAGCAACAAGGCAAATCAAGTAATCCAACACAAGGTGTATCACTAGTTTGACTAGATGGATTACAAGGACTAGCACATGGCAATATAACATTTTGGGTAGAGATTGTGCTAATGTCCACATGAGGCTCACAAGATGTTACCTTAGTGATACTAGCCTCATGAGCTAACTTTAGCTCATCGTAGGAAGTTAGAAGATCCTCAAGAGAGTGTGAGAGCGTTTTATTGTTTTCTTCCAATTCCCTACAATTGCTAGTTAGCAACTCAAGTTGAGCCCTTAACTCAACATTCTCCTTTAAGATAGATGCTTCACAAGAAGTAGAGTTAGTAGCACAAGCATCAACAATAGTTTTCTCATTTTCATGCATATAGGATTCAATTTTTTGTGTAAGCATGAAATTAGTATGCTTCTCATCTTTTAGCTCATGCTTGAGGAGAGTGAATCTCATTTCCCCATTTTCAATATGGGACTCCAACTCCACTATGGTTTCCCTATATTTATTCAAGGTATCCATAGAGTGTTCGAGATAAGCACGAGCTTCTTTATTACCACGAAGAGAAGCATATACCATTGCCATATCATGCACCAAGGTATTATGTTCTTCATCATTATCATCATCATCACTCTCATCATTAGAGGATGTGTTAGGAGTCAAAGTAGGAGATACCTTTGATCCATTTGCCATAAGGCACATGTGCATACCGGAGGATGAAGATGAAGGTATTCTTGAATCCTCATTTGAAATCATGTCTTGATCCATAGAGTGTTCGGTTTCCTCTACATTGTTAGTCAACAAGCAACTAGAGGAAATAGAAGCATTTTGATTATGGGAGCAAGACAAGGCAAGCATATCCTCATGAGATCTATGTAAGCAATTTACACATGATATGCAAGAACTATCAACACAAGCATGTAGATTATTTTCAATGCAAGATGTGTTTAAGTCCAAAGAGGAACCATTGCAATGAGATAGAGATGAAGAGTCATCACTAATGAGCACAATATCAACATTGCAATTTCCCTCACCACTCACCATATCATTACCTTGTGTCTTGCAACACGTTGGTGAAGTGGAAGAAGATGATATATCATCACGGCCGGAGGTGGAAGCAACTTGGAGCTCTTCATGATGTGAAGGGGAAGAGAGCTCCTCGGAGACACCACCGACCAAATGAGAAATGGATCCACCAAACATTTCTTTAAGCTTGATCCACATCTCATGAGACGACTTTCGCTTTATATATATCAAGAACCTACGAAAATCGGGTCTCAAGGAAAATAAAAGCTCATTAGATACTAGAGCTTCAAGATGTAAGTTTTTCTCATCCTCTAAAGATAGATTTTGAGGATCCATCGGAGGAGAAAAGCCTACATCTAGATATTGCTCAATGTTTGGACACAAGGTCCGAAGATTGCAAAGCAAGCAATTTCGCCACAAAAGATAATTTGTGCCATCAAAGATAATTGTGTCATTGTGCACTATATTACTAGCCGACATCTTTACTCTCAAGGCGGTGAAGCCTTAAACAAGGAGAGACCTTGCTCGATACCAATTGAAAGATCGAGATGTCGCCTAGAGGGGGGGGTGAATAGGCAATTACAAACTCTTGCGGATTTGTCTTGTAAGAATGCGGAATTAAACTAATGTTTAGTTTACAAGCACAAACCCTAAATATGCTAAGCTCAACTAAGTGTGACAATGGCAACTAGAGCTAAGCAAGATAGGCACAAGATATATGTAGCACAAGTGATAGCAAGATATATGTACTTCAAGCACGATGGCTATCACAAGGAAAGAGAGCTCGGGTATAGAAATAACCGAGGCACGCGGAGACGAGGATGTATTCCCGTGTTCCCTTGCTTTGCAACAAGGTACGTCACGTTTGGAGGAGTGGAGGTCCCACGAAGGATTCCCCGCGCCACGAAGGCTCACCCTATTCTCCGAACCACACCCACGAAGGATAATGGCCCTTTCCTTATGGTTAGCTTTTCCTCCGCTCCGGAGATGGCAAGCTCCACAACCACTTCACAAGCTCCACGAAGGAGAAGCCCGGGCCTCTTCACAATCTTCTTGAAGAGATCACCGGAGCACCAACCGCCAAGCCAACTAGGAGGTTTCCCTCCAAGAGTAACAAGCTCACGGTCTCTCACTCGAACTAATCGTGGTGGAGAGCTCAACACTATGCAATGATGCAAAGCAAGAACACCGGAGGTGTTCAAGTCCTTCACACTCAAATCCCACCAAAGCAACGAATGCTAGGATGAGATTGGAGAGGAAGAACAAGGGGGAAAGTCAACTAAAGACTCCAAGATCTAGATCCCAAGAGATTCCCTCACTTAGAGAAGAATTGGTTTGGTGGAAGTGTAGATCTAGATCTCCTCTCTCAAATCCTCAAATATGAGCAAGAATCATGGGGGGGAACAAGAGAGAGAGCAAGTTCTTCAAATGGTAGCAATGGAGGAGAGAGAATGGGAAGAACTAACTTGGCTCAAGGTGGAAGAAGCCTATTTATAGCAAAGGGAGAAATAGAGCTGTTGGGGAAAAAACTGTGTGCAAATCGCATAAAAAAACGCCCTGAAAAAGAGCCCAGCCGGTTGCCAGGCCGGCCGACCGGCCTGGGCACTGAGGAGCCCGGTCGGTGGCCCGGTCCGACCGGCCCAGCAACCGGGAGCGGCCGGAGGCGCACTGGGCGGCGGACAGGCCTGAGGCCGCGCGGGGAAGCCAGGCCGCGGCTGGGCCGGCGGGGTGGTGAGGCCCAGCACCGGCCAGGAGGCTAGCCAGCCAAGGGCGCGCGGGTGGGCCGGCGGAGCCAACGGCCCAGTTGCGCACGGCGGCGCGGAGGCTTCAGGCCGCGCGGGGGCGAGCGGCCGCGTGGACCGAGCGGCGCGAGGCGGCCCAGTCCGGGTCCGGTCGGACCGGGGTGCGCGCCGGGTGGGCCGGTTGCGGACCGGGCCCGGGACCGGTCACGAGCCGAAAGCCCCCGGATCCCGGCCGGATGGCAATGGCGCCCGGGCCGGTCAACGACCGGGTGGGCCGGCGCCGGGCCCGGCTGGCCGGCGGCCGGCCGGCTGCCCCTTCCCATTTTTTTCTTTTTCTTTTTATTCTTTTTCCTTTTTTTTTCTTTTCTTTAATAACTATTGCTCCCGAACTCCGAATCGCATGAAACCAATTTTGTTTGGAAGATAACAACAAATGCTATCTTATAGAAAGTGAAAACCCAAGAATCTGTAGGAGGGGATTTTATCATGAATATAAAAGGTAGAACCTTATATCATGAATAACCGGTAAAATCACCCAACCTCGAAAACGCAATAGAAGATGCATGTGAACTCCGTTTTCGATGAACTTGGGCTTGTTGTAAAGCTAGCAACAAGCTCAAGAACCTCACACCGAGAAATACCAAGAAGCAATAAGAATATGCAACGCATGCAAGGATTGAGCTCCCTAAGACGATGTGATCAAGTTACCCAACCGAAAGCCCCTCTTAATAGTGCGGCTATCTATCCTATAATCCGGTCTCCCATCAACCACCTCGAGACCGGTAAAAGGAAAACCTATCAAGGTCATACCTTTGCCTTGCGCATCCTGCTTGATCTTGATGATACCTCTTCAAGCTTCACTCAAGCCGGAATGCCTTACTTGATCAATGTTGCTTCGTGAAGACTCACAAATGCTCCCCCACACACTATGATGGGAAAGCCACATTGATGCACATCTTCACATGTCCATTATCACCAAATGGACGGCAAGCTTCAAGCATGTGATCCACTCAAGATGCTCATCTTGAACTTGCCCAACTCAACCTTGTGTCTTCTCATACTCACTTGAGATAGAGCATGGCTAATATTGAGTTCCACATAAGAACTTCATCTTCATTTCTTCTTCTTGATCATATCACAAATATATCTTCATACCGATGATCTTGATGCCAAATCACAAGGTATATCTTTATCTTCATGGCATCCATACTTGAATCCAACACATGGAGAGCAAGTAGTACCTATGGAATATTCCTTCATATAAACTCAATGAAAACATTAGTCCATAGGGGTTGTTATTAATTACCAAAACCACACATAGGGGCAATGTACCCTTACAATGCTTGATCAATCTATATTTGTGTATGAATGATATTAGCAGCCTTATGTAAACATGCGATAACGTGTATTAACGTGCATATATATGGAGACTATGATACTAGTATATGATACCATGCATTGTGGAGATAGTAACATGTAGTAATATCATACGCATGATACTTCTATATGATATATGCATTGTGACTAGTCTTAATGCTTCATCAGAGCATCTCCAGCCGCGTCCCCCAAAGCGTCCCCCAAAGGAATTTGGGGCGCGCCGGACAAAAAAACCGTTCCAGCCGCGTCCCCCAAAGCCCATTTTTGTCCGGCGCGCCCCGATACGGTGTCCGGCGCCCCGAGCCCGTCCCCGTCCCACAGGGGCGCACCGGGGACGCCGGACACAACGAAAAGCGAGGCGGGCTCCCACATGTCGGCGACTATTTGCATAAACCGTTGGTTCGCGCCTCTTTTCTCGCCGCTCCTTCCTTCCCGCGCCTCCCACCCCACCGCCGCCGCTGGATTTCCCGGCCGTTTGGGCGTCTGATCTCTGCTGAGAGTCGGCACCGTTGTCGCGGCTGGGGCTCCCGCCGGTCGTGGCGCCGCCGCCGCGTCGCCGGCGCGTCCCGAACGCGCCGTCAAATCCGCCCCACCTCCGCGCGCGAAGGTGCTCGACGACTTGCCGGGTAGGCGCGATTGGCCGCTGTTTGTTCCGTCGTCTGCCTCGGCGCAATTTTAACCATTGATTTTGCTTTAGCCATGGACAGCGATGATGAGATGGTTGCCCTGCTGCTGGAGGACGAGCAAGCCTTCGACGACGACCTGCGGGAGCATTTGCTGATCATCGCGTTCCTCCAGGACATGCTTGACGCTGAGGCGGAGAAGAGGAAGAGGCCTCGCCGCGGAGGATCAAGGCCGGGAAGAAGGAAGTCGAAGCCCCGGCAGAGGATGGAGGGGCATGCCATGCTGCACAACGACTACTTCGCCGACGACGCAACACAGGCCGACAATTTTTGGCGCCGGTACAGGATGAGCAAGGGGCTGTTCATGAATATCCTCCACGGCGTTCGAGAGTTCGACCCCTACTTCAAGCTCAAGCCCGACGCTGTAGGCGTTCTCGGGTTCTCGTCCATTCAGAAGTGCACCACCGCCATGAGGATGCTTGCATACGGAGCACCTGCCGATACACAGGACGACTACCTTCGCATGAGTGAGTCTACTGCCAATGAGTGCATGTACAAGTTTTGCCGAGCTGTGGTGGGAAAGTTTGGCAAATACTACTTGAGAGGGCCAAGCGAGGAAGAGACTGCAAGGATCATGGCACAAAATGCTGCCAGAGGATTTCCTGGAATGCTTGGAAGCATCGATTGCATGCAATGGGCATGGAAGAACTGCCCGTTTGCTTGGCAAGGTATATACAAAGGGCGTCATGGATATTGCAGTGTGGTGCTTGAAGCTGTGGCAGATTATGACCTGTGGATTTGGCATTCTTTCTTTGGCATGTCGGGATCACACAATGACATCAACGTGTTGCAGCGGTCTCCGGTGTTCAGCAGACTAGTGGAAGGGCATGCTCCACCATGCAACTATGAGATCAATGGCCACCAATATACCAAAGACTATTATCTAGCCGATGGTATATATCCAAAATGGGCCACTTTTGTCAAAACAATCTCGAATCCATCAGGTCTGAAGAATTCCCACTTTGCTACACGACAGGAGGCTTGCAGGAAGGATGTCGAGCGGGCATTTGGTGTGCTTCAAGCACAATTTGCCATTGTCCGGTAGCTCTGCTCTAAGCTGGTCTCACGACCAAATGTGGGAGGTGATGCAGGCTTGTGTGATCATGCACAACATGATCATCGAGGATGACCGCAAGAATCATGTTAGGTCACATGTTGGTCCCTATGAGTGTCAAGGCCCTCTTGCGGAGGTTGATCATGAGTTGCCTGCAGATTTTGCTGATTTTCTCGCCATGCACGCAGAGATCCGTGACAGCAATGTGCATGAGCAACTTCAAGCTGATCTCGTTGAGCATTTGTGGAGGATCAAAGGAAATACTGGGGCACCTTGATGTAGCATCTAGCCCTATTTTGTTATATTTGATTACTTGTTTTATTGTTTGTTGTAATTTAATTTGAAAACAATCCTCGCAAACATTTTTATTCATATGCTACATTTGATAAATAGTTTATTATGTGTTAAAAAAAGTATTTTAAATGTTTGGGGGCGGCGTTTGGGGGACGCGGCTGGGAGCGACGTCCCCCAAAGGCGACACGAACAAAACACGCCCCCCAAACGCTCAATCCGGCGCGGTTTGAGGGACGGTTTGGGGAACGCGGCTGGAGATGCTCTCAGGACCTAAATACATGTGATAGAATCTGGCTGATGCGATCAACACGAACCAATAACACTGCGTTCGTCCCGAGAAACAATACAGTCTGCATAACGTACCACACGAGTACTGCTGATTCAGGGCATGGTATCACATTCCGACGATGATGCCACCCAATTAAGATACACAGTGCAATAACGTATCGTCTCAATCGGGTAATTAATATCTTAGTATCGTAAGATACTAGAATCTGATAACCATGAGTAAGATATATTTTTAGTACAACCTGCAAGCCTAACTAAACTAGCTGCCGATGCTGATCAGATTGATTTATTTCTTTTTTTGATAAAGAATGTTTTATTACTCAAAATTGATTGATTTGTTTCTACATGGTGTACACAATTGGGTTATTACGTGACTTACTCGTGAAAAAAGATCTTTTTTCTAAATACGACTTAGACTCTTGTCCATTATTAATATTTCCAATTAAATTCACGTTTAATATTCGCTATTACTACCTACTTCCTCTGGCTCTAAACACTTGTCGTAAGTTTAGATAAAATGAAGGCTAAAATATTTCTATCCCAACTATTTAGGTAGGAGTAGGAGTGAGTATTAAGTTATCATCCCTTAGTTCTGTTGGTCGATCGAACTGACGGTGCTTTGGTCGCTGGCGCATCTAGCTGATGCGATCAACACGGAACCGATAACACGACTGAGTTCATCCCGAGGCGTAGTATGTACAGTCGATCGTGCATACACGATCGAGTACATAACTTAGGTGCTGCGAGTCAAGCGTTGTAACAACTCTCCAAACCTCGGAACTAATCCTCTAACGGCATTACGAATTCGAGCGAATCCACGAGTTTGGCGGACACGCGTTGTACGACCCATTCCACACGTGTGTCCAACTTTTCTTCTTCCTCCGGTCCTGTGATGAATATCCTTCGTCTTTCTCCGATTATTTTCTCTCCGCAGCTGGAAAATGTTTGCATGGCGTCGTTTGCATGGATCAAGTTCGTTTCTCAACAGGCCTCCTTTTATTAGGCTCCGATCGCGCAGAGTAAGGGCAGGCAAACCAGCCTCCTCTTCCTCCTCTCCTCCTCTAGCTCCCTTCCTATTCCTACGACGACGCCCACGCCGACGCCCCCGACCTCGCCGGCCACACCGGCAATGACCTCCTCCTCCTCCAAGCAGCCAACGCCACCCCCGCGCAACCTCCAGATCACAACCACCACCGCCGCCGCCGCAAACAACTCCGACTCCTCCTCCTCCGCCCTCACCCACCACCACCCATCCTCCTCCTCCATCCGCCCCTCCCGCGTCGCCGGAAGCGCCGGCGGCCAGAACCAGGCCTGCGCCGCCTGCAAGTACCAGCGCCGCAAGTGCAACCCGGACTGCTCGCTCGCGCGCTACTTCCCCGCCGACCAGCAGAGCCGCTTCCTCCAAGCTCACCGCCTCTTCGGCGTCGGCAACATCCAGAAAACGCTCCGGGAGACCCGCCCGGACCTGCGCAACGATGCCATGCGCGCGCTCATCTTTCAGGCTGAGGCCCGCGCCTACGACCCCGTGAACGGCTGCTTCGGCCTCATCTTCACCTACGAGAGGCAGCTCCTCCAACTCCAAGCCGAGCTTAAAGCTGTGCGTCACCACCTAGATGCATGCCGCCATCACCAGGCCGACGACGCGCTCGTCGACGACGACGGCTCGGGGATGATGATGCTCGCCGGGGCCGGGCCCCACGCGTCCGACGTGCCCGTCGACGCGCTCTACGCGGCCGGCCAGGAGATCGACTATGGCCAGGTCGGCGGCGACAATTATCTACTCGGCGCCGCGGACGAGGCCGAGCAGCAGCAGCCGCACCAGGTCTACGACTACTTCTACTACGACGGGCCGGCCGGCGACGAGGCGAGCAGCCACGCGTGGAGCAACGCCGACAACAACAACGTGCAGCAACACTACGGTAATGGCATTGTCAAGGCCGGATCTCCGACGGCGTCGCTCGAAGACCACATCGAGACGCAGTTCGTCGACCTTTTCGACGTGAAGCCGGAGATAGCGGTGGCGACCGCCGTCGTCATGGAACACGACGCCGGCAGTGACGACGACAGCTTCGAGCACCAGCTGGAGGGGAAGGTGGTGGCCACCGTGGTGAAAAACGAACAGCTTGACCATCAGGCGGCGGCGCAGATGGCAGTAGAGTCGTCGGCGGTGGCATCCCGCTGCCAGCTGGAGCTAGGGTTCTCTTCCTTCTGATGCATGCTAGATTCATCAATCCATGACCATGCAGAGAGGTTGGAACAGGGCGCATTACAATAATCCCCTTTTTGGCGAGGCACAAATCATTTCCTTCTTTCCATTAGTTAGCATAAGAAAATGCTTCTTTTTTGTTGCATTTCTCAAATTTTGTTTCCACCTAGTCTTAGTTGAACAGCTAGTTATATTATTCCTCAGTGAGGTCAAACACATTATTTGGTACAATAAAAGCTTCATTATAATTCATTATGAGAGGAAACTTTTTGAACACCATCGTGGATAAATATATTCTTGGGAGGTCATTGGAGTAAACTGATATCTGAAGCAAAATTTTCATGATAGTATGTGCATGAGCTATGTTTTGCAGCGGTGTTTATGCAAAGAGCACATATGCATAGATTAACTTTGGCAGTGGAAGGTACATGCTGTGTATTGATGTGCTCCTCACACATGAGTATTGATTGGTACTGCGGGTTATGGAATGGTTCTTGGTGATGAAACAGGCCAATTCATCTTCTGTGCATGTCGTTAGCTCGTTGGATGTAGTATGATCCATATGAATCAGAAGTGATATCTCTTGGAAGCTCACGGCTAATGGTCAATACTCTTCGAAGTCGGCATATGCTATGCAATTCTTTGGCTCCACCTACTCCCCGCTCCACAAGACTATATGGAAGGCGTGGGCGCCCCCGAAGATCAAGTTCTTTGCTTGGCTTGAGAATCAAAATAGAATTTTGGACGGCCGACCAATTGGCGAAATATGGATGGCCTAATTGTGGCATATGCCCTCTTTGTAAGCAACGCGTGGAGACCGTCGACCACCTCTTCGTCCATTGCCGTTTCACCACTCGTATTTGGCGCTCGATCATGGAGTGGTTGGGGATCGTTAGCAGCATCAATCATGATTGGTCCAACTACACATTGTCCGCCTGGTGGGACATGATGGCGGGTGGCTCCTCCAAAAACCGCAAGGCCATTGCCTCCTTAACTCTACTTGTCACTTGGGAGGTGTGGAACGAGCGTAATGATAGGGTATTTCGAAACAAGAGTGCGACTTCGGTGGTTGTCCTTGATAGGATTAGAAGGGAGGCGAGACTTTGGGTGCTAGCGGGTGCCAAACGTTTGGGTGAACTCATGTCGGAAGAGTGATCCCTTGTATCTTTTTATTTCCATCCTTTTCGCATGATTCTATCATGTAAAACTCCTTCTTAATCAATAGATTGGGGTAAATTTTTTGCCCCCGTTTAAAAAAAAAGGTTAAAGCATGTGAAGAGGGTCTTCAGCTAGCATTACAAATGGAGTACCAAACGAATTACCAGGAGACAGACTGGTCAAACTTAATTGTGGCTGCTACAGGGAAATCACCAGACCACCATGGTGCATTTATTTTAGGATTATGTTTTTGAATAGTAGTATCCCTCCATACAGATTTACAGGGCTATTACGCATTTCAGAAACTTTAACTACTAATCCAGTCAACAAAATATAAGATATATATCACAAAAACTATAAAAACTTCTTTTAAATATGATATAATGGTATAATTTTTGTGGCATGTATCTCATATTTTTTTGACCAAATTTGTAGACAAGTTTGTTGCTCGAAATGTGTAATACCCTTGTAAATCGGTATGGAGGTAGTAGACAAATTTCCTTGGTAAAAGCTGACCTGTCACTGAATAGGGCTAGCCAAGGTCTTGCAAACTTTGCAAGATCCGAAATTTGAACTATGGTGTGGCTTGGTTCAGGTTCTGATTGTGTTGCTCAGAAACTAAACCCTTGAACTCGATGTAATCCTTACTGCTATATATATTCCCTTTTGCCAGCTATTTTTTTTATAAAAACAATCATCCAAGATCCTTAGGTCGTGTACAACACTAGTACTCATTGTTCAATGCCTCATTGAGTAGTTGTTGATTTAGACGAGGTACAAAGAAAAATGTGTTCTCTTGGCTAAGAGATGATCACTTAACAGACTATGCAGTTTATTTTTATTTTGCAAGATGTCTTTGTTTTGTCAAATGTTTTGTTTTATTTTATTTTAATAAATTCAAAATTCTGGGAGCATTCAAATATTAATTGTTGAAGACAGCAAGTCCCAACACTACGTATAACCATCCATAGTTTTTTTTCTATTTGGGCTACACATTGATTCGTGATAGGTTTACATATCAAACCTTCTATTCGATCCATGGAAATCAACATGCACTCCCTCCCATGGAGGTTTCATAAATATTTCATTGATATTAATTTCAAAAAGATTTTATAAAAATCAAGAAGGTTTCACTACCAGAAGTAAAACACATATGAAAAAAATTCATGCGTATATGTTTCTTCATGAAAAGATTTATAAATTGTATATAATGAAATTATGTTTGAATCTTCATACATTCGTAAAATATTTGTATGATACCTTCATAGAAACTCTGTTTAACACTTTAACTATGCTGAACCTTGAAATCTCTATGAAATTGAACTAATTTCCATGGACCACACACATATGCACACCGTCGCACGTATTTTTTTTCTTATTTTAAGCTTAATATTCCCTCCGTCCTACATGTTTGGAATTTGTTAAAAGTCGGATGTATTCAACTACTGTTTGATGTCTAGATACATCTGAATTTAAACAAATCTTTGACATGCTTCCTGAGACGGAGAACGTACAAAGCTAGCTAGAAGTGCAAATCTTCGTGCGTGTTCTCAAAAAGTAATTGCTTCTCGGCCGAACATGAAATAATGAACCACTTTAATATGCACACATGGCGTGAAACTTTGGGTTTGATTCCTCCAGGGACGGTGGTTCACCGACTCTTCTGTTCATCGTGTTGAATTGTAATTTCGTTTGTAGTAATATTTGTAAATGCTGTTTTTTAATCAAAAACTACTCACCACTTTCAGCAACTGCATAACGAGTTTCGGGTGTAAATATAGGAATTTGGTGGGAATGGTGTTTTGGCACATGGGAGCATATGCTCCCTTTATTTTGAAATGCATGTTAGATACATTTTGAAATTTCAAAAATTTGAAACGAAAAATTTGAACGTACATCTTCACGTGCTACGCGCTCACAAAGTTGTTTCATAAAAATCCGACTTGTCGTGTGACATGTGTAAAAAAGACAAAATTCAATGCTGAAAATAAGGCTTTTCAGGAGATAAATTTTCTCTTTTTTACACAGACCACAAAACATATTGGTTCCTCGCGAAACTTGACGAACGTACATATATTGTGGAGATGTACATGTAGAATTTTTTGTCAAAAATTTTCGCCATTCCGAAATATAATTTTTTTATAGAGGGAGCATATGCACCCGGGAGCCGAATTGAATTTCCGGAATTTGGTGTCTTATTTTACTTACGAGAGGGGATATTACACAATTGCTTTCAAGATACGTATAATTCCAAATCACATCTAAGCACGATAAGGATAGATATGCACGTGGATCGAGCTCATCTTATCTCCGGAAACGTAACAGCAACACACGGCCGGTAGGACTTTTACAGTAGACCAAGTCACTTCTGCTGCTACTTTTTAAAATCAACAAGATGCACATGAAAAATGATTCGGTGACGCTACTTGAGGGCCAAGCCTCCCAGTAACGTACAGTTGGATCCTTCCTGATAATTAACATCGACCGATATGAGATATCTACACCAGGTCAGCACAAAGAAACTTAGAAGAAAAGAAAAAGTTTTGGTCGATGATGATATGGCAGCGAGACGAAGACTTGGCCTAGTAAGCCATACTTCGGCTCGCTCCCTCTGGTCTGATCTATATGCCTTACGCGAATGTCTAAGTCATCAATTTAAACTAATATAATCTAAAATACATAACATAACTTATAATTAAATGATATATTATTTGTAATAAATACCTTATATTAAGTTGACCAAATGAATGACTTGCTTCTGAATTTTTTAACAATACATTTCTTGTAATATATATCCTATATTAAAATAGCCAAATTAACAACCTAAGAACACGAAAAAGACTTATAAAGCGAGGAAATACAAACAAGAAGGATGCATCACGGCTCTGATGCAGCAATCGAAGAAGGTACAACTTTTTTTTTTGAAAGGTATAGCTAGTTACTGCAATTATGTGCACAAACAAATTATGCTGCTTCTTTTTGCACCATAAATGTAGGGGTTTTGTCTTCCTTTCTCTAATTCTAACCTGAGCTAAAAAGTTTCGTGTTTCTGATTTTGTGGAGCTGCAACGAGGCAGCAGATAGCTGAAGGTGCTTCTGAATTTGAGCTGAACTGGTCAACTTCAGCTCCAAAAGTCAATTTCGGGTTGTAACAAAATTTCAAGATTTTTTTTTTCAAAAAACCGACTAAAAGATACAAACAGATGCATTCATATTTGTCTAAGATTTTTTTTTTAAATTTTTGTTATTTTCTAAAAAAATCCTGAAATCCTAAGAGGGGCAATTATCTTCAAATCAAAATGTATGACCCTGGATTAGGGATGGCAATGGGTACCCCTTATCTGCGTACCCGGTGGGTAAAATCATATTAGGTAAGGGTGTGGGACAGAAAACTACCCACAAATACATAATTTAGAAACTATCACACCGATTGGTAGATCGGGTACATGCATATGTGGTACTACCTCCATCCCAAGGCTTAAGGTCTATTTTTTTTTTTCAGAAAATCAAACTATGTTAAGTTTGACTAAGTTTTTATAAAAAATCATTAACATGTCAAATACAAAATTAATATTATTAGATAGATAATAAAATATATTTTCATGTGCTATCTACAAAATATCATATTTATTGATAGATTATTCTAAAATTTTGGTCCAACTTTACTTGCTTTGACTTTTCCAAAAAAATAAGCCTTAAGCCTTCGGATGGAGGTATAACCTATCTGAATGGAAGTAAAGGTGACAACTTTAGTGCTAGAGGTGTTCCTAGTGTGATCCTAGGCTAGTGCAACAAGCAAAGGAACCAAGCAAGATAGTAAAGTTAGGGAGCGGGACAACCGGGGGGCCCGGAGACGAGACGAGGTTTGTTTCCCGCAGTTCCTCCCACAAGAGGGAGTACGTCTGCGTTGAGGAGGTGCTAGCCACGAAGGCTAGACGGACACACCACCAAGGAAGGCCTCACCTTCTTCCTCGAGAAAGCTCCACAAAGGAACTTCCCCTTCTCCACTAAGTAGCCAGTCGAGGCGGCGGTTCCTTCACAAGGTTGGGGCGAGCTCCACAATACTAGAGGCTCCCAACATCCTATGGGGCTAGCACAACTCCAAGCTAGCCTCCATAGGAGCACATCCTCCAAGATCCCACCATAGGAACCCTAACTCCAAGATCCACTAAGGACTAGCAAGTATTGGTGAAATCTCTCTTGGTAGAACTATAGATCGGGGCCACCTCCACCACTCCACAAAGTTTGAGAAAGATTGGTTGGGTAGGTGGGGAGATCCTCAAGGTTTCAGCTTAGCAACAATGGATGAGAGAGAGAGAGAGAAGAGATAAAATCGAGCTGGGGAAGAAGGGGCCTTTTTATAGGTCCCTCCAAATCCAACCGTTATATGCAGTTCCCGCACGACCGGTACTACCGCTTGGGCAAACGGTAGTACCGCTCTGGGTCCGAATGAACTCGACAAATTCGCCACGTGGGCTCACAGCGGTAGTACCGCTGGCGGTACCGCTCGAGGTACCGCAATGACCTCTGTGAGCCCCGTACTCCTCGCGGTACCTTAGCGGTACCAACGCGGTAGTGCTGTAACTTGTGTTACGGTATCTAAGCGATACCAACGCGGTACTACCGCTTGCAAGCGGTACTACCGCTCATGGTACCATAGAGGTATCGTAACGCACTCTATGGGTCAATTCAGTGTAAGTCCCAGAGCGGTACCTCAGGGCGGTACCAGTAGGGTAGCGGTACTACCGCTACTGGTACCGGTAGTACCGGTCAGGCAGAAACTGCTGATTTTCTCTTTCCCTCTCCAACCACGTCACCCCGCGACACACACAAAACCAGAAAACCTATAAGCTATGCTTCAGTCTTCCGATCATGACGTGTTCAGCGAGGGCACCGGTTGAAAGGACACGGATGTCGCCTAGAGGGGGGGGGGGGGTGAATAGGCGATTTAAAACTTTTACGAGATGGGCTTAACAAATGCGGAATAAAACTAGCGTTTACTTTGTCAAGCCCAAAGCCTATAAACTATGGTTCACCTATGTGCACCAACAACTTATTCTAAGCAATGGTTCACCTATGTGCACCAAAAACTTATGCTAAGAAAGACAAGCAACTTATGTGATAGCAAGATATATATATAACTTCAAGCACGATGGCTATCACAAAGTAAAGTGCATAAGTAAAGAGCTCGGGTATAGGAATAACCGAAGTGACGCGGAGACAACGATGTAGCCCGAAGTTCACACTCTTGCGAGTGCTACTCTCCGTTGGAGCGGTGTGGAGGACAAGTCACTCCAAATGCACGAGGGCCACCGTATTCTCCTCGAGAATTCCCACCAAAAGGGATGTCCTCGATCCACTATGGGACCTTAGGAAGGTCACCGAACCCGCACAAAGCTTGGGGCTATCTCCACAACTTAATTGGAGGCTCCCAATAAATTGCCACAAAGGCCTTGCCCTTGAAGATTCTCCACAACTTAATTGGAGTCCCCAAGAACACCACTAAGATGCCACAAAAGCCTTGCCCTTGAAGATTCTCCACAACTCAATTGGAGTCCCCAAGAACAACACTAAGATGCCACAAAGGCCTTGCCCTTGAAGATTCTCCACAACTTAATTGGAGTCCCCAAGAACACCACTAAGATGCCACAAAGGCCTAGAATCCGTCTAGGGTTCCAAGAACCCAAGAGTAACAACCTTCTTGCTTTCACCTCCACGAATCACCGTGGAGAACTCAAACCGATGCACCAAATGCAATGGCAAGAACACCACAAATGCTCAAGTCCTTCTCTCTCAAATTCCAACAAAGCTACAAAAGCTATTGGGGAAATAAGAGAGGAAGAACAAATAAGAGGAGGAACACCAAATTTCTCCAAGATCTAGATCTAGTGGATTCCGCTCACAAAGAGAGGGATTTGATTGGTAGGAATGTAGATCTAGATCTCCTCTTCCTTTTCCCTCAAAAGATTCAAGAAGCATAGGAGGAGTAGAGGGAAAGGGAAGCTCTCAAGGTCAACAATGGTGGAGAGCACTTGGGGGAAGAGGTAGCTGCCCAAGGAGGAAGAAGGGGGCTTAAATACCCCCTCCCATCGAAATATGACCGTTTGGGTCAGCTCAGGCCGGATTTTCCGGGCCGGATATTTGCAAAATATCCGGGCCCCGAAAACGGCTAAGGACCATGAGAAAACATGCCCCTGGATGGGGGCCGGACATTTGGCCGGATATTGTCCCGGATTTGTCCAAAAACTGGATTTTTCCGGGGGGCCGGATTATCCGCCCCAAACTTGGGCCGGAATATCCGCCCCCCTGAAAACTGGCAGAAACATCAAACTGAAACGGGCATAACTTTAGCATCCGGACTCCGATTTTGATGATCTTGGGCTTGTTTTAAAGCTAGGAACAAGCTCTAAAAGATCATGCAGGAAACCATCATAGTACAACAAGGGAGGATAGAAACAAATGATGAAAGGTTTGACCTATCTAAAAAAGACATACCGGTAAAACCTCCAATCTTGAAAATGCAACAAGTTGCCCGTGCAAAAACCATTCTTGATGAACTAGAGCTTGTCATGAGAATAAGCACAAGCTCTAAATCATCACATGAATAAGATCCAAATAATAACCAAGAAAGATGATGAACCAAACTCGAAAACGCAACAAGTGATCTATGCAAAATCCGTTTTCGATGAACTAGAGCTTGTCATGAGAATGAGCACAAGCTCTAAAACATCACATGGATAAGGTCCAAATAACAACCAAGAAAGATGATGCAAGGATGCAAAGGTTTGAGCTCTCTCCGAACGATACGATCGAGTTACTCACTCGAGAGCCCTCTTGATAGTACGGCAACTAAACTATAAACCGGTCTCCAACTACACTATGAGACCGGTGAGAAAGAAACCCTATCAAGAGCAAACCTTATACTTGCGCATTCCACTTGAGCTTGATGACGACGATCTTGACCTCAACAAGATGGAACGCCTTTCTTGCTTGTGCTTGCTTGACGAAGTCTTGTAGATTGCTCCCCCATAAACCACCATGGGAGAGCTTCTTCTTCGACGCATCTTCACATATCCATGATCACCATATGGATGGCTAGACTCAAGCAAAGGATCTCTTCGAGATGGCTCATCTTGAACTTGCACATCATTTCTCCATGGCAAGCTTCAAGCTTATGAACTCTTCGAGTTGGCTCATCTTGAACTTGCACTTCATTTCTTCATTCTTCATCATGTTGATGTCTTGAAGTAACTTGAGGGCTCACTTCATCTTCATCTTCAAGACATACTTGACAGTTGATATCCTTCATCAATTTCTTCTTATTGCAACCTTGAAACCAACATATGGTTCAAGAATTGCCTATGGACAACTCCTACAAATATAACTCAATGCAAACATTAGTCCATAGGGATTGTCATTAATTACCAAAACCACACATGGGGGCTCCATGCACTTTCAACCGTGCACCTGCAAATCTATCAAAGACAATCTATGCACACGGTAAAATTCATTCAAGTGTTGTTATCAAACACACAAAACACGGGATATAGACCTTGCTCTTTCAATCTCCCCCTTTTTGGTGTTTGATGAAAACACAAGAATTTGCAATGGCATAAGATATTATGATAAGGTTCTAGATTTGCAAAAGCTAGATGGAGCTCCCCCTAGACGTGTGCATAATTGGAATATGCATTTGAATACATATACACACATCCTAGAGGCACAACTCCCCCTAGATTTTACAAACCATGCACATATGCAACAAGTAAAAATGACATATTCTAGCATATGCACACTATGGAGGCAACTCATGATCATGCAAAGAGCTTTGGGTGGATTCGTCATACCTTTGCCTCTGAGAAAACCCAAACTCCCAATAAATGCCTCCATAGAATTGGTGTAGCCAACACTAAGATAACCAACGAAGACCAATATAGGCTACCACGAATAGGTCTTATTACAAACCGGGGGGAGATCCACGAATAGAGTAGCATACGAATAGTGTCTCGAATAACTAGAGGTAAAAACATGATGCCAAGGCTAAAGAACCAAAAAGAAACGCCGAGCCCTTGGCATCCCCATGCAAATACCCGTCCTAATAGATCAACTTCTCCCCCTTTGGCATCGGAACACCAAAAAAGGAGAAGAAGCATTCTAATGCCCCAAGGAAATTACTTGTCATCATCATCCATGCCCTCCTCTTCGTCCTCCTCATCATCACCTTCCATATCCTCGTCCTCCTCTTCCTCCTCTTCTTCGTCTTCTTCTTCAACTTGGCCCTTGCCATGAGGTGGCGGAGAGGGGCGAACGATGCGCTCGGGGATGGATTCTTCAGAGCTCGTCCAAGTGTGCTTGGACTTCCACTCACCGGGAGGGGTGATGTTGTCCTCGGAGCCCTCGAAGACGGGGAGGCCCATGTGCCTCATCATCGCCTTTTGGCGTTGACGAATCTTCTTGTTGTCGTGGTGGGCTTGGTACATCTTGTCTTGGAGGTTCTCCTTGAAGCAAAAGGACTTCTTGAGGTGAGTGGTGAGCTTGGCGAAGAGGACTTTGGTCTTGACGGAGGAGGGCACAAAGTCGGAGTCATCACTATCGGCCTCCTCCTCATCCTTGTCCTTGGGGGCATTATTGCCATACCTTGGGAGAGAGTGTTTCTTGACGGCGGGGCTGCGCTCTTTGTGAATGGTGATGGGGTCATCAATCTTGCATCTTATGCCAAATGTAGTCCATGATATCCAATTGCTTTCCGCTGCCCTTCAACTCTTGAGTGCGCACAAGGAGGTTGACAAGAAAGCCATGCACTTCATTGTAGTTGGTGTGCTTGGGGTTGATGGTGTTGCGGTAGATGCGATTCATGATGCCATAAGTGGGGAGGAGGTCATAGGCACTTCCGCACATCATTCTCCCGGGGATATAGAGGTTGGCCATCTTCTCCTTGCTCATGGGCTTGTGTTGAAGATGGATCCGGAAGTAGTTGGTGTCGTTGTGTCGGGGGGAAGACCCCGGGTAGGGCAATGGACGCGGAGCAGCCGGCTGGCCACTGGCCGGCTCGCGGCAAAGGCCGGCTGAGGAGCAGCCGGCTGGCGCCGTGGCCGGCTGGTTCGGAAGCCGGCTGGCTCTAGGTCCTAGCCGGCCTGGCTACGGCCGCCAATGCTGTAGCTGGGCCGGCTTCTACAAGCCATATCCGGCCGGGGGTCCGTACCTCGGACCGACTCGAGGCTGGCGAGTCTTGCCTTGGAAGGAACCGGGTTGGTGATCCGGGTTCCCAAAGTCCACGCTGACTTCATCTTCCGTAAAGCGCGGGGCACCGTGGAGCAATAGTGCCACGCGCCGGACAGGCCATCATGGCTTACGACGCACCGTACGAGGCTACGGTGGCTGACGGCGACGGAGACACCTCCTCTCCATACCGCTGACACTGGGCAGCCGGATGGGACAGGCCATGACGCCTCAACGGCTCCCGACGTCACCGCCTCGGGAAGGAGCGGAAGCCGAAGCCGGCCAAGCCGGC
>NC_061512.1:178356593-178423937 GCF_022539505.1 Lolium rigidum | reverse complement strand
TGTACGCAAGCGCTACAAACACGATCTTTGCAAAAGGAAACATCTTCTTTTAGTCCGAGAATGTGGCCACCCTTGTGGAGACTTTGCAAAGTCCTCATGTTGACATGGGCTAGTAGGCGATGCCATAACCAACCCTTGTCACCTTTAGCGAATAGGCAAAGAGCAAAAGATGTCGTCTTTCCGGAGAAGTGATGGCGTGTATTTCACACGTTCGTTGGGAACCCCAAGAGGAAGGTATGATGCGCACAGCAGCAAGTTTTCCCTCAGAAAGAAACCAAGGTTTATCGAACCAGGAGGAGCCAAGAAGCACGTTGAAGGTTGATGGCGGCGGGATGTTGTGCGGCGCAACACCAGAGATTCCGGCGCCAACGTGGAACCTGCACAACACAACCAAAGTACTTTGCCCCAACGAAACGAGTGAGGTTGTCAATCTCACCGGCTTGCTGTAACAAAGGATTAACCGTATTGTGTGGAAGATGATTGTTTGCAGAGAAAACAGTAAAAACAAGTATTGCAGCAGATTTGTATTTCGGTATTAAAAGAATGGACCGGGGTCCACAGTTCACTAGAGGTGTCTCTCCCATAAGATAAAAGCATGTTGGGTGAACAAATTACGATCGGGCAATTGACAAATAGAGAGGGCATAACAATGCACATACATGTCATGATAAGTACGGTGAGATTTAATTGGGCATTTACATAGACCGCCATCCAACCGCATCTATGCCTAAAAAGTCCACCTTCGAGGTTATCGTCCGAACCCCTTCCAAGTATTAAGTTGCTAACAACAAACAATTGCATTAAGTATGGTGCGTAATGTAATCAATAACTACATCCTCGGACATAGCATCAATGTTTTATCCCTAGTGGCAACAGCACAACACAACCTTAGGGGTTTCGTCACTCCCCAGGTGTCAATGCAGGCATGAACCCACTATCGAGTATAAATACTCCCTCTTGGAGTTACTAGCATCAACTTGGCCAGAGCCTCTACTAATAACGGAGAGCATGCAAGATCATAAACAAAACATAGGTAATAACTTGATAATTAACATAACATGGTATTCTCTATCCATCGGATCCCGACAAACACAACATAGAGTATTACAGATAGATGATCTTGATCATGTTAGGCAGCTCACAAGATCCAACAATGAAGCACAATGAGGAGAAGACAACCATCTAGCTATCGCTATGGACCCATAGTCCAGGGGTGAACTACTCACTCATCACTCCGGAGGCGACCATGGCGGTGTAGAGTCCTCCGGGAGATGAATCCGCTCTCCGGCAGGGTGCCGGAGGAGATCTCCGGAATCCCCCGAGATGGGATTGGCGGCGGCGGCGTCTCTGGAAGGTTTTCCGTATCGTGGTTTTTCGCATCAGGGGTTTCGCGACGGAGGCTTTAAGTAGGCGGAAGGGCAACATGGGGGGCCACACGGGGGCCCCACACCACAGGTCGGCGCGGCCAAGACCTGGGCCGCGCCGCCCTATGGTGGCGGCCCCTCGTGGCCCCACTTCGACTCCTCTTCGGTCTTCCGGAAGCTTCGTGGCAAAATAGGACCCTGGGTCTTGATTTCGTCCAATTCCGAGAATATTTCGTTACTAGGATTTCGAAACCAAAAACAGCAGAAAACAGCAACTGGCTCTTCGGCATCTTGTTAATAGGTTAGTTCCAGAAAATGCACGAATATGACATAAAGTGTGCATAAAACATGTAGATATCATCAATAATATGGCAAGGATCATAAGAAATTATCGATACGTTGGAGACGTATCAGCATCCCCAAGCTTAGTTCTGCTCGTCCCGAGCAGGTAAAACGATAACAAAGATAATTTCTGAAGTGACATGCCATCATAACCTTGATCATACTATTTGTAAACATATGTAATGAATGCAGCGATCAAAACAATGGTAATGTCATGAGTAAACAAGTGAATCATAAAGCAAAGACTTTTCATGAATAGTACTTCAGACAAGCATCAATAAGTCTTGCATAAGAGTTAACTCATAAAGCAATAAATCAAAGTAAAGGCATTGAAGCAACACAAAGGAAGATTAAGTTTCAGCGGTTGCTTTCAACTTGTAACATGTATATCTCATGGATAATTGTCAACATAGAGTAATATAACAAGTGCAATATGCAAGTATGTAGGAATCAATGCACAGTTCACACAAGTGTTTGCTTCTTGAGGTGGAGAGAGATAGGTGAACTGACTCAACATAAAAGTAAAAAGAATGGTCCTTCAAAGAGGAAAGCATCGATTGCTATATTTGTGCTAGAGCTTTTATTTTGAAAACATGAAACAATTTTGTCAACGGTAGTAATAAAGCATATGAGTTATGTAAATTATATCTTACAAGTTGCAAGCCTCATGCATAGTATACTAATAGTGCCCGCACCTTGTCCTAATTAGCTTGGACTACCGGATCTTTGCAATACACATGTTTTAACCAAGTGTCACAATGGGGTACCTCCATGCCGCCTGTACAAAGGTCTAAGGAGAAAGCTCGCATTTTGGATTTCTCGCTTTTGATTATTCTCAACTTAGACATCCATACCGGGACAACATGGACAACAGATAATGGACTCCTCTTTAATGCATAAGCATGTGGCAACAATTATTATTCTCATATGAGATTGAGGATATATGTCCAAAACTGAAACTTCCACCGTGAATCATGGCTTTAGTTAGCGGCCCAATGTTCTTCTCTAACAATATGTATGCTCCAACCATTAAGGTGGTAGATCTCTCTTACTTCAGACAAGACGGACATGCATAGCAACTCACATGATATTCAACAAGGAATAGTTGATGGCGTCCCCGAAGCATGGTTATCGCACAACAAGCAACTTAATAAGAGATAAAATGCATAAGTACATATTCAATACCACAATAGTTTTTAAGCTATTTGTCCCATGAGCTATATATTGCAAAGGTGAATGATGGAATTTTAAAGGTAGCACTCAAGCAATTTACTTTGGAATGGCGGAGAAATACCATGTAGTAGGTAGGTATGGTGGACACAAATGGCATAGTGGTTGGCTCAAGTATTTTGGATGCATGAGAAGTATTCCCTCTCGATACAAGGTTTAGGCTAGCAAGGTTATTTGAAACAAACACAAGGATGAACGGTACAGCAAAACTCACATAAAAGACATATTGTAAACATTATAAGATTCTACACCGTCTTCCTTGTTGTTCAAAACTCAATACTAGATATTATCTAGACTCTAGAGAAACCAAATATGCAAACCAAATTAGCAAGTTCTAAGTGTTTCTTCACTAATGGGTGCAAAGTATATGATGCAAGAGCTTAAACATGAGCACAACAATTGCCAAGTATCAAATTATCCAAGACATTTTAGAGTTACTACATGTAGTATTTTCCAATTCCAACCATATAACAATTTAACGAAGAAGAAACTTCGCCATGAATACTATGAGTAGAGCCTAAGGAAATACTTGTCCATATGCTACAGCGGAGCGTGTCTCTCTCCCACAAAGTGAATGCTAGGATCCATTTTATTCAAACAAAACAAAAACAAAAACAAACCGACGCTCCAAGCAAAGTGCATAAGATGTGACGGAATAAAAATATAGTTTCGGGGGAGGAACCCGATAATGTTGTCGATGAAGAAGGGGATGCCTTGGGAATCCCCAAGCTTAGACGCTTGAGTCTTCTTAGAATATGCAGGGGTGAACCACCGGGGCATTCCCAAGCTTAGAGCTTTCACTCTCCTTGATCATATTGCATCATACTCCTCTCTTGATCCTTGAAAACTTCCTCCACACCAAACTCGAAACAACTCATTAGAGGGTTAGTGCACAATAAAAATTAACATGTTCAGAGGTGACACAATCATTCTTAACACTTCTGGACATTGCATAAAGCTACTGGGCATTAATGGATCAAAGAAATTCATCCAACATAGCAAAAGAGGCAATGCAAAATAAAAGGCAGAATCTGTCAAAACAGAACAGTCCGTAAAGATGGATTTTATTAGGGCACCAGACTTGCTCAAATGAAAATGCCCAAAGTGAATGAAAGTTGAGTACATATCTGAGGATCATGCACGTAAATTGGATTAATTTTCTGAGCTACCTACAGGGAGGTAGACCCAGATTCGTGACAGCAAAGAAATCTGGAACTGCGCAGTAATCCAAATCTAGTACTTACTTTACTATCAAAGACTTTACTTGGCACAACAAAACATAAAACTAAGATAAGGAGAGGTTGCTACAGTAGTAAACAACTTCCAAGACTCAAATATAAAACAAAAATACTGTAGTAAAAACATGGGTTGTCTCCCATAAGCGCTTTTCTTTAACGCCTTTCAGCTTGGCGCAGAAAGTGTATATCAAGTAACATCAAGAGACGAAGCATCAACATCATAATTTGTTCTAATAATAGAATCATAAGGTAAATTCATTCTCTTTCTAGGGAAGTGTTCCATACCTTTCTTGAGAGGAAATTGATATTTAATATTACCTTCCTTCATGTCAATAGTAGCACCAACGGTTCGAAGAAAAGGTCTTCCCAATATAATGGGGCAAGATGCATTGCATTCAATATCCAAGACAACAAAATCAACGGGGACAAGGTTATTGTTAACCATAATATGAACATTATCGACTTTCCCCAAAGGTTTCTTTTTAGCATTATCAGCGAGATTAACATCCAAATAACAATTTTTCAATGGTGGCAAGTCAAGCATATCATAGACTTTCTTAGGCATAACGGAAATACTTGCACCAAGATCACATAAAGCATTACAATCAAAATCTTTGACTCTCATTTTAATGATGGGCTCCCAACCATCCTCTAGCTTTCTAGGAATAGAAGTTTCAAGTTTTAGTTTCTCTTCTCTAGCTTTTATGAGAGCATTTGTAATATGTTTTGTGAAAGCCAAGTTTACGAGCGCTAGCATTGGGACTCTTAGCAAGTTTTTGTAAGAACTTTATAACTTCAGAGATGTGGCAATCATCAAAATCTAAATCATTACAATCTAAAGCAATGGGATTATCATCCCCAAGGTTGGAAAAAATTTCAGCAGTTTTATCACGAGCGGTTTCAGCAGTTTTAGCAGGTTTCGGGTAATTTTGCGCGCTTTGCACTAGGAGTAGAAACATTGCCAACACCAATTATTTTATTATTGATAGTAGGAGGTGCAGCAACATGTGAATCATTAGCATTGCTAGTGATGGTAATAGTCCAAACTTTAGCTACATTTTTCTCTTTAGCTAGTTTTTCATTTTCTTCTCTATCCCACCTAGCACGCAGTTCAGCCATTAATCTTATATTCTCATTAATTCTAACTTGGATGGCATTTGCTGTAGTAACAATTTTATTTTCAATATCCCTATTAGGCATAACTTTCGATTTCAAAAGATCAACATCGGAGGCAAGACTATCAACCTTAGAAGCGAGAATATCAATTTTATTGAGCTTTTCCTCAACAGATTTGTTAAAGGCAGTTTGTGTACTAATAAATTCTTTAAGCATAGCTTCAAGTCCAGGGGGTGTATTCCTATTATTGTTGTAAGAATTCCCATAAGAATTAGCATAACCGTTACCATTATTATAAGGATATGGCCTATAGTTATTACTAGAATTGTTCCGATAAGCATTGTTGTTGAAATTATTATTTTTAATGAAGTTTACATCAACATGTTCTTCTTGGGCAACCAATGAAGCTAACGGAACATTATTAGGATCAACGATAGTCCTATCATTCGCAAGCATAGACATAATAGCATCAACCTTATCATTCAAGGAAGAGGATTCTTCAACAGAATTTACCTTCTTACCTTGTGGAGCTCTTTCCGTGTGCCATGCAGAGTAATTAACCATCATATTATCAAGGAGCTTTGTTGCTTCACCAAGAGTGATGGACATAAAGGTACCTCCAGCAGCTGAATCCAATAAATTCCGCGAAGAAAAATTTAGTCCTGCATAGAAGGTTTGGATGATCATCCAAGTAGTCGATCCATGGGTTGGGCAATTTTTAACCAAAGATTTCATTCTTTCCCAAGCTTGAGCAACATGTTCATTATCCAATTGTTTAAAATTCATTATGCTACTCCTCAAAGATATAATTTTAGCAGGGGATAATATCTACCAATAAAAGCATCCTTGCATTTAGTCCAGGAATCAATACTATTCTTAGGCAGAGACAGCAACCAATCTTTAGCTCTTCCTCTTAATGAGAAAGGAAACAATTTTAATTTTATAATGTCACCATCTACATCTTTATACTTTTGCATTTCACACAATTCAACAAAATTATTGAGATGGGCAGCAGCATCATCGAACTAACACCGAGAAAATTGCTCTCGCATAACAAGATTCGATAAAGCGAGGTTTAATTTCAAAGAATTCTGCTGTAGTAGCAGGTGGAGCAATAGGTGTGCATAGGAAATCATTATTATTTGTGCTAGTGAAGTCACACAACTTAGTATTTTCAGGGGTGGCCATTTTAGCAGTAGTAAATTAAGCAAACTAGATAAAGTAAATGCAAGTATACTAATTTTTTTGTGTTTTTGATATAGAGTGCAAGACAGTAAATAAAGTAAAGCTAGCAACTATTTTTTTGTGTTTTGATATAATGCAGCAAACAAAGTAGTAAATAAAATAAAGCAAGACAAAAACAAAGTAAAGAGATTGAGAAGTGGAGACTCCCCTTGCAGCGTGTCTTGATCTCCCCGGCAACGGCGCCAGAAAATATGCTTGATGGCGTGTATTTCACACGTTCGTTGGGAACCCCAATAGGAAGGTATGATGCGCACAGCAGCAAGTTTTCCCTCAGAAAGAAACCAAGGTTTATCGAACCAGGAGGAGCCAAGAAGCACGTTGAAGGTTGATGGCGGCGGGATGTAGTGCGGCGCAACACCAGAGATTCCGGCGCCAACGTGGAACCTGCACAACACAACCAAAGTACTTTGCCCCAACGAAACAGTGAGGTTGTCAATCTCACCGGCTTGCTGTAACAAAGGATTAACCGTATTGTGTGGAAGATGATTGTTTGCAGAGAAAACGGTAAAAACAAGTATTGCAGCAGATTTGTATTTCGAGTATTAAAAGAATGGACCGGGGTCCACAGTTCACTAGAGGTGTCTCTCCCATAAGATAAAAGCATGTTGGGTGAACAAATTACGGTCGGGCAATTGACAAATAGAGAGGGCATAACAATGCACATACATGTCATGATAAGTACGGTGAGATTTAATTGGGCATTACGACAAAGTACATAGACCGCCATCCAACTGCATCTATGCCTAAAAAGTCCACCTTCGGGTTATCGTCCGAACCCCTTCCGGTATTAAGTTGCTAACAACGGACAATTGCATTAAGTATGGTGCGTAATGTAATCAATAACTACATCCTCGGACATAGCATCAATGTTTTATCCCTAGTGGCAACAGCACAACACAACCTTAGGGGTTTGTCACTCCCCAGGTGTCAATGCGGGCATGAACCCACTATCGAGCATAAATACTCCCTCTTGGAGTTACTAGCATCAACTTGGCCAGAGCCTCTACTAATAACGGAGAGCATGCAAGATCATAAACAACACATAGGTAATAACTTGATAATTAACATAACATGGTATTCTCTATCCATCGGATCCCGACAAACACAACATAGAGTATTACGGATAGATGATCTTGATCATGTTAGGCAGCTCACAAGATCCAACAATGAAGCACAATGAGGAGAAGACAACCATCTAGCTACTGCTATGGACCCATAGTCCAGGGGTGAACGACTCACTCATCACTCCGGAGCGACCATGGCGGTGTAGAGTCCTCCGGGAGATGAATCCCTCTCCCGGCAGGTGCTTCGGAGGAGATCTCCGGAATCCCCCGAGATGGGATTGGCGGCGGCGGCGTCTGCGGAAGGTTTTCCGTATCGTGGTTTTTCGCATCGGGGGTTTCGCGACGGAGGCTTTAAGTAGGCGGAAGGGCAACGTGGGGGCCACACGGGGGCCCCACACCACGAGTCGGCGCGGCCAAGACACGGGCCGCGCCGCCCTATGGTGGCGGCCCCTCGTGGCCCCACTTCGACTCCTCTTCGGTCTTCCGGAAGCTTCGTGGCAAAATAGGACCCCGGGTCTTGATTTCGTCCAATTCCGAGAATATTTCGTTACTAGGATTTCGAAACCAAAAACAGCGAGAAAACGACAAGCGGCTCTTCGGCATCTTGTTAATAGGTTAGTTCCGAGAAAATGCACGAATATGACATAAAGTGTGCATAAAACATGTAGATATCATCAATAATATGGCATGGATCATAAGAAATTATCGATACGTTGGAGACGTATCAAGAAGTCAACAACATACAACCCGCTCTCCACATATCCAACAAAGGCTACACGGAGTGTCTTGCTCCACAAGAGGACCACCATATGTTCATCGAAAAAGTTACAAAGACCCATACGTGCAATTTGATGAACGGAAAGTAGATTGTAACCAAGGGTCTCGACAAGTAGGACATTCACAAGTGAAATGTCGGGTGTTACCACCACCTTTCCAAGACCCAATACCTTTGAGCTTGTGTTGTCGCCATAAGAAACGGTAGAATGAGATGGCTCGAGGTCGACAACAATTTCCTTGCTTCCGGTCATATGACTTGTGGCTCCACTATCAACCACCCATTTAGCACCACCGGAAGCATAGTCCTACAAGGAATCAAGTCTTGGATTTAGGTACCCATTTTTCAATGGGTCCTATCATGTTAGTAACAAGGGGTTTGGGAACCCAAATAGTCCAATCAACATTGTCCTCTTGAGGACCAATAAAGCAAGCACGAATATGTCCATGGTAATCAACAAAAAGAACATGAGAAGGATTGTTAGAACCGGCGAAGCCCCTTGTGGTGGAATCGGGAACTCCACCCCTCCTTGAGTTAGGGTCGCCTCCCTCTTGGTTGATCTCCATGTTCTCCTTGTTCTTCTTCTTCTTGGTCCTCCTACTTCTCTACCTCTTTGGCTTGGTAGCCACTCCTCCTTCATTGCAAGAGCCCTTGTTGGCTCCATCTTTTGCTTCAACGACTCCCTCCAAGTATTGGACTTCAATTTTGGCCTTCAAGCGATTGACTTCATCTTCATGCTCCGGGTGAGGGTGAGTGATATCAAACACTTGGACCTCCTTTGCCTTGTTCACCCGGAAATGCTCAATCAAAGCTTCTTCTTGGAGAGAGTTCATCTTCATGAGTAGACGCTTGTGACTCTCCAACTTGGCAATGTCACCATCATGGTTGCAACATACACGGTCCTTTCTCAAAGGAAAGTACTCCTTCAAGGCTTCCTCTTGCATGGAGTTGACCTCCATGAGCTTGGCTTTGCTTCTCTTCAAAGAGGCAATTTCTTCCTCATGATCACAACAAGTAACCTTCTCTTTGCTCATGCGGAGGCACTCCATCAAGGACTCTTCTTGCATGTCGTTCAAACTCAATAGCTTGGCCTTGGTATTCTCAAGAGCGGCAATTTCTTCTTCATGATTGCAACAAGAAGTCTTCTCCTTACACAAGCGGTAATACTCATCCAAGGCTTCTTCTTGAAGAGCATTGACCTCCGAGAGCAAAGCATTGTGCCTCCCAAAGAAGCAACTTGATTAACAAGCTCGTCACAACATGAGTTCGAGCCTTCATCATCCTTCTCCTTGTGGGCTTCCTCTTGAGGATGATCACATATCTCGGAGAGAAGCACATACTTACTCTCCAAGGACTTGAAGTCCTTGTTGAGGGTTGCAACTTCCTCAAGAAGTGATTCATGGTCATCCTCAAGAAGAAGCTTCTTCTTCTTGAGCTCACCCACCAATCCAAGAGCATGATCTCGGTCCTTGGTGAGTTGGGAGATGATGACGTTGTTGGAGTCTTCGAGGATAATGACACTAGCTTCAAGAGACATGCGCAAATTTTGCTCCTCCTCATGTGCTTGAGTGAGAGAGGCAATCTCATTTGCCGCCTCCCTCTCAAGCCTCTCCTTCTCCTCTATAAGGTCTTGAGCCGCACCAAGTTGAGCCATGAGGGCCTCAACATGGGTCTTGGTATCCCCTTGCATGTTAGTGAGAAAAGCATCCAAACCCACAATCTCACGCTTAATGGTGAGACTAGTGGCATCATCAATAGATATAACATTAGAGGAAGATGTGAGTTTGGAAGGGGATTCTACCTCCGAAGATACCTTTTCCATGAGGCAACGGGAGTTTTTGGTGACGGGGTTCTCATTAGGACAGTCGAAGAGGGAGATGGAGGGAGTGGAAATGGCAATGGCGGCCACTCCCTCTTCTTCCTTGTTTGAGCTCTTGTCTTCACGCTCCTCACATTCATCGGAGGAGTACTCTTCACGAATGATGAAAGCTCTTGGCTTCTTGGTGAAGGAGACCTTGGCGTCACCGGACTTGGGGGAGAACTTGGAGAATCCTTTGGAGAGGACTTGAACTTGTCCTTGCGGACGAGCCTTCCACTGTTATCTTCCCTTCTCTCATAGATACAATCTGCAACAAAATGACTTTTGTCGCCGCAATTGTAGCATGTTCTTCCCCTTTGCCCCCCCCTTGGACTCTTGGAGAAGTTCCCTGGAGAATCATGAGGCAAGTATCTTCTTGGTCTTGTGTTTCGAGTCTTGTTCCCATCCCAAAAACTCTTGGCGGCGAGGGCCATGTGCTCATGATAGTTGGTCTTGAGATCATCCGGACCCCACTCAATGGGATCCTCATCGCTCTCACTAGCTTCATGCTCCTTCATCTTCAACGCGAGGTTGGGCTTGCGGGTGTCGTGAGCACGAGCAACAAGATCATCCAAATTCTTCTTTGAGATGTCCAAAGCGATGACTTCGCTAGGGACTTCATCGAATGTCATAGCGCGGAAGGAGGCGTTTTGGTGGATGGCCGTCAACTTCACTTCCTCATAAGGGAGGAGAGCGTTGTAGAACTTTCGCTTGATCCAATGGTTATCCACAAACGTTGCTCCAAGATCTTGCATTTCTACGGCAAGAGCGATAAGGCACCGGTACATCTCTTCGGGCGATTCTCCCTCATTCATGACGAAGTTGTCGGCCATGTTGTTCACTTCATCGAAATGAGAGCTTTGAATGCTCTCATTTCCGAGGAAGAGCTTGTCGAGTTTATCCCAAGCTTCTTTGGCGGTCTTGAACGAGCGGATATGAGCGCGGTCCTTGGGCGTGATGACCATGTGTATCATGTTGATGGCGGTGGCGTGAAGTTGGTCATCCACCACTTCTCTCCTTGTCAAGTGCTTCGGGTCTCGTGGTGAATAACCCTCCTCGATGATGTGCCAAAGCTCGGTAGAAGCGCTGCGCACATGAGAACGCATTAAGAATTGCCAATTTTCAAAACTATTGGACTCAAGTAACGGGGGTGAACCATGAGACAAGATATGTGGCATAGGAATTGGAACATTTATGGTGTAATCACTTGGTGGTGGCAATGCATGATTACCCCCTAAACGTTCCGCAACCGGTGGCTCATCCTTACCTTTTGATGTAGTGCCGGTCTCCCCAAGCCCTTCCTTTTGCGGGTCTTTTGTCGATTGAGCGACAAAACCAACAAGAGGAAATTGATTAACTTTTGGTGGGGGATCCTCGACACTTGCCTTAGGATCTACGATGGGGGTTGATTTTGGAGCAACCAACTCCATCATCATCGCCTTCATTTGGCTAACGATGGATGACTCCAATTTCATGAGGTCATCCAACGTAGCTGTTGTGCTATCGATGGTAGATGGTGGAGGTTGTTGCTCACCGGGAAGGGATACATTCACAACCACCTCTTGGTCGGCCATTTCTTAGGCGGTAAAGCCCGAGCAAGAAAACCTTGCTCTGATACCAATTGAATGGATCGTAGCGAACACGAGAGGGGGGGGGGGGGTGAATGGACGCTACACAATTTTTATGTCTTTTTAGGTTTTGAGAGAGGATTTGGTGTTCAGATGTATAGGTACGCACGCACTTCCCATCGTCGGATTTGCTTTCAGATTCTTACTCTGCACTCACGGCGACCACACGGCGTGCATCTACTTTTTCTGCTGATGTGACTCGACTAAGCAGGGGGTTGCTTTCAGATTCTTACTCTGCACTTACTAGTCGACAACAGCAGAAACCATGTTGGATTCTGCATGGCAACTGGCGCATGCGTTACCGCTAATTAACTAGGCACTCTACTTTGCGTTCATTAACACTAATTAAGCGATTAGCCCTAATATTTGGTTGGTTCTTGCCCACGGACGGACAGCGCCGCGCAGGCTACATCGCTCTCCCAAATCCCAATGCCACCGAGCCAACGGAGTAAACATAGCCGAGGGCGCGGCCATGGCAGGCCTCCAGAACAAAGACCGTGCGCCGCCACCGGCTGCAGCCCTCTCCCAACGCCACACCCCTATCCAGCTGGCCCAATCGAGTCAATGGCCGCTCGTTCCAATGCAGGCCCTAGAAGATGGTCGCGGTGGATAGGATCCGGAAGAAGAACCGCCGCCATGGACGCCATAGTGCGAGCTGCCGCCGTGGGCGCCGTATGGCGAGCCGCCGCCGTGGGTGCCGTACTGCGAGCCCCCCACCAGAAGGAGAGCCCCCGCCAGTCGACGGGTTCGTCTTGCGCTTCTTTTTCTTGCCGCCGGCACCCGGAGAGCTAGTGGAACCACCAGCGCTGAAGTGGCCGGTCCCGTACATGATGACCTGGGCAGGGCCTGGTGCAGGTAGAGGCGGACGCGAGGCTTGGAGCGCTTGGGCCTGAGCCAGGAGGGCGTTGTGGGCGACGGTCCTGGCTTGACGGGTGAGGCGATGTTCCTCGAGAAGGATGAAGGAACGGAGCTTGACGAAGCTAGGCAAGCGACCGCGCGTCATGTACGGGATGGCATGATGAAGGCGAGTATGGAGTACACCAGCTGAACTAACTCGCACAAAAATAGCCTGAAGATTAGGTCCTAGCTAACGTTAACTGCACCGCTAGGAGCACTAACTCTGTACTACGTTCGCTAAACACCGCCTCCCGCGTCCCACCTGGAACACGGTCAAACATCGTGGCAAAAATCTGAGCTAATCTCAACATGCGGCTGATAACTGTACTCCGTACTCTAAAGGGCCGAACTAGTTACCTGTTTGGCTCGTTATGGGTAGTGTGTATGTAGGAAATTTTGGCGGAAGCAGCTTTGCCAACAAAAACTGCACTCACGTGAAGAGAGACACATGCATCAGCAAACAACGTCTCAATTTTTTCTTTCATGCAGTTCACGAACCAAGAAACAACGAACATCGCTCAGAAGGCAAAGCTGTGTGTTTTTGTCTTGCATGGCTGTCGTGATTCCTTTTCATGCCAAGCCACCCACAAACAGCTAGCGATGAGTCCAACGACAAACGAACGACGTTAGCCACGCGTCGATCGATAGATGCGTGCGTACCTACCCATGTGCTTACGGCGTTCGTTCGTTTAGGATTTTATGCGATGCGGAAGTAAAGGTGATAGCTTTATAGGTAGAGGCGTTCCTAGTATGATCCTAGGCTAGTGCAACAAGCAAAGGAACCAAGCAAGATAGTAAAGTTAGGGAGCGGGACAACCGGGGGGCGCGGAGACGAGACGCCGTTTGTTTCCTGCAGTTCCTCCCACAAGAGGGAGTACGTCTGCATTGAGGAGGTGCTAGCCACGAAGGCTTGACGGCCACACAACGAAGAAAGGCCTCACCTTCTTCCTCGAGAAAGCTCCACAAAGGAGCTTCCCCTTCTCCACTAAGTAGCCGGTCGAGGCGGCGGTTCCTTCACAAGGTTGGGGCGAGCTCCACAACACGGAGGCTCCCAACACCCTATGGGGCTAGCACAACTCCAAGCTAGCCTCCATACGAGCACATCCTCCAAGATCCCACCATAGGAACCCTAAGTCCAAGATCACTAAGGACTAGCAAGTATTGGTGAAATCTCTCTTGGTAGAATTATAGATCGGGGCCTCCTCCACCACTCCACAAAGTTTGAGCAAGATTGGTTGGGTAGGTGGGGAGATCCTCAAGGTTTGAGCTCAGCAACAATGGAGGAGAGAGAGAGAAGAGATAAAATCGAGCTGGGGAAGAAGGGGCCTTTTTATAGGTCCCTCCAAATCCAACCGTTATGTGCAGTTCCCGCCCGACCGGTACTACCGATTGGGCAAGTGGTAGTACCGCTCTGGGTTCAAATGCACTCCACAGATTCACCACGTGGGCTCACAGCGGTAGTACCACTGGAGGTACCGCTCGAGGTAGCGCAACGATCTCTGTGAGCCCCGGACTCCTCGTGGTACCTTAGCGGTACCAACGCGGTAGTGCCGTAACTTGTGGTACGGTACCTAAGCGGTACCAAGGCGGCACTACCGCTTGCAAGCGGTACTACCGCTCATGGTACCGTAGAGGTACCGTAACGCACTCTGTGGGTCAATTCAGTGTAAGTACCAGAGCGGTACCTCAGGGCGGTACCAGTAGGGTAGCGGTACTACCGCTACTGGTACCGGTAGTACCGGTCAGATAGAAACTGCTGATTTTCTTTTTCCCTATCCAACCACGTCACCCCGCGACACACACACAAAACCAGAAAACCTATAAGCTACGCTTCAGTCTTCCGATCATGACGTGTTCAGCGAGGGCACCGTGCACCTGCAAATCTATCAAAGACAATCTATGCACACGGTAAAATTCATTCAAGTGTTGTTATCAAACACACAAAACACGGGATATAGACCTTACTCTTTCACTATCCCTGCGTAGCCATGTATCCCTCCTAATTTTTGACAAGTGATTTTATGCACGGTCAATTATTACAATAATTATTCATGAATTTGTGCATCTGTGCATTGATGTTTATGACTATTTGTTGTGTTTTATCATTTATGATGTGTTGTTGTTTATAGGAAAGTGTTGTGTTTTATGGGAATATATTGTTGTTCACAAGTATGTGTGTTGGGTAAAAATGTGCTGCTATGTTATGAATTATGGTTATATGTTTCTGTTGATGACTATATTTCGATTAATTTAATCTGTAGTTAACTATGGTATTTTTACCCTTTGAGCTCATGGGTATATAAATAATTGTATCGTTGATGATTATTGGTAAGTGTATGGGGTAGCTCCACCGTACATGACGGGCACATGTGCATTCATGGGTGTTTAAATTTTTGAAAGAGCCATGAACTGGTTACTTTGATAAACACTAATCCAAGTATTGACACAAGCATGTGGTGGTATATTTGGCTAGAGTAACTAGACGAGCATGCCAGTTTTTCTTAGGATCAAAAGTTGTTTCTTTCACTATTTATTTATTTGTAGTTTTCTTAGTTTTCTTAGTATTTTCATATTTTGAATACCATACCCGTTGCCAAATTCCTAGGGCCCCCATGCCACCATTCCCAAATACTACCTTACGGGCCCATTTTCGATAAATAAAGTTAATATGGCACTAGAGCTTTGAAAATCAACTAATTAAAGTAGAAAAAAAGCAGCAATACATCTGCATGCGGTGAATAGAATATGACATAATAGGTAGAATTAGGAATTGGTGAAATCTCGGATCCCTCCAGAGTTTAGGTCGTTTAGACTCTGTGCTAGTGGAATTGTATTTTTTTATCAGATTATACATAAGAAAAAATACCAATAAGGCATAAGAAAATAATAGCAACAATATACAAAGTTTTATTTGAAGCACTAGAAAAATTTATTGTTGGAGTGAGGCTATATTTAATATGTAAAACAAGTTATATCCCATGTGGCCAACAGATGGTTATTGGGCCTATGGTTTAACCAGGCGGCCCAGTTGCTGATTGACCATCGCCATGGCTCAGACTGTGGTATTGCCATCGACCTCAACCACCCCGCAATCCCTCGCCAACCATGCAGAGGGGGCTGCTCCCATTCGATGGGACCATAGGGGCACCGAGGTGGATGACCGACCTGGCCTATTTGGCGATGCCGACTAGGGCACCAACAACTTTTTTGGTAGAATGCCATCGAGTGGCTTCGGCGCCTACGAGGTATGAGAACCATTGCATGGTGTTTTCTGTGCACATAGTGGTCATAGGATTATGTGGGTGTTGTGTTTGTGTGCATAGAATGATGACGCCATCATGAATAATATGATCTATGCTGGAGCTGTGACCGCCGTCACTGATGAAGGGGATGAAGAGGAGGTAGAAGGGGATAAAGAGGGTGACGCACCAACCATCGATGTTGAGACCAGGAAGAAAATCAAGAGCAAACCCGGGATCCGAGGCCCAAAATGGAATACCTTGGAGGACATGTACCATGCCAAGGCTTGGAAGGCCGTGAGCTTTGACCCCATTACCAGCTTTGAAGAAAGTGGAAGCTCATCTGGAGGACTCTTAACAAGGGCGGTGTCATTGGTGTAGACGGGCCAGCACCATCCGAGCCGGCCTCGAAGGGACGCCTCATTGGGAACAAGAAGGCAAAGGCCACAAGGGATGCGGGAACATCATTGGAGAGGGTGCAACCATCAATTGACAAGGTCATATTCTAATCAAACAATGTCTTGAGAGACCAAAAGAGTGATTCAAGGTGTGCGGCTTGTTGAAGAAGCAAGAGGAGAATATAGAGCTTGAGAGGCAAGAGTGGCGGTGAAAAAAATGGAAAAGAGGGCATGCGGATCTCGACGGCGAACACTTCAAACATGGATGCGGACGCAAAGCCGTGTCATATAATATATTGTCGGCAGATCTTTGCAGGCAATGAGGATTGCATCGGTAGCATCGACGGCGCCAAACACGACGGCGTCTCATGAGACATCACGGATTCACAGGTGGCGACGGATGGGCAAACATTTTTCATTGAACTCTATGTGGTGTTGTAATATCTGTGACCGGATTTGATGGCGTTTTGGTCATCAAGGCATTAAATTTATGCCATTTTATGTATATATTTGCATAATTTTTTAGTATTATTAAATATGAGTTAGGGGCGTTCGCGTATTGGGAGGCCAGACGCCCCTAGCTATACAGCGGCTACTATGCCGGCTTTGGTACTCATAGACTCTTACGGACGAAGGAACACTCAAATTCAAAACTGCCAAGAAGCAAAGCTCGGTCGTCCTTGGAGAACCCCTGTAACAAGAGGAAACGGAATCTCCGCGACGACCTACTAGGCTACTACCCGGTTGAGCAGCGCCTACAGAGGATTATCCCGGAAGTTGCTCAGGCGCGATTGACTTGGCTTAGTTTAGTTGTTCGAAAAAACGTGGAAGCGTCCGACAGCATGCACCAAAACGAGAATCAGAGGATCCGTGAGCTCCTTTCATTTTACTTTAGCACATTGCTTGAAGGAGGGAATGAGCCGTGAGCTGATTAGTATCCTCAGCCGCCACGAGCATGGTCTTTGCTGACCTCGTACAAACGTACATTTGGGAGTGACGTGGACTGATGGCGGCCGCGACGCGGAATCGAGCCTGTCTCTTTTGCTTATGTGATTCGAGAAATTTTATTGTAATTCTTAGTCACAGTCACAGGAGTTACTTTACAGTTCTTTGGTCTATGATCCCAAGCATGTAATGTGGTGGCTGTCAAGTTTGAAAAAAAATTATACTCCCTCCATTTCTTGATATAGGCTATATATATATAGTTTTTACATGGAAATTAAAGAAAACACACTGGGAAAAAATTACACCCGATTTGAGCGGAATTACCACTGAACAGTTGACGTAAGAAAATAGAGGACTTTGTATAAGATTAAAAAACATAACTAATCCCCTAAAAAACTGTCGATACAAGTGGTGCTATACAATACACCTTATATTCTAGATTTTTTCTCAAAAAACTATATGGCTTATATCGAGGTGTCGGGATGCTGGTCGTCGAAGCTCCCTCTGGCCGACCGAGGAGGTGAGGGGAGGAGGCGTCGCAGCGAGATCTGCTTCCTCGTGTGACTAAAGTATGCTGCATCGACGAGCTCATCACGCGGTGGCCTTGACTGCCTCCGCGATCTACGGCCGAAAGGGCGGCCACTTGAGATGCCTCGGCGCTCTTTACAACCTCCAGAGAGGAGGCCTTCTTCAGAGCTTCTCGCTGGAGTCCCCCCTTCTCACTGCCAAGTGGTTTGTCCTCGGCAGAGTCATAGAGGCCGGCGGTGGAGGATCAGCTCCGATGCAGAGGACCAGGGACCCTTTTGAGGTCCTTTATGCAATTTTCCAGGACTATGTGTTATTTTCTTTTTCAGCTCAAAGTCCCTTCTGTAAGATGTACCCACCGTTTTCAATATAATATGCGGCTCGGGGTCCTTCTGGACCCCTCTCTTGTTCAGATGGATGCTAGTGGCGGCGCGGCTCCTCTCGCGTGCAAAACCTTGGTCGTCCATTTTATTTCAACGGCTACCGTATTCCTTTCAAAAAAATATTGGTTGAATCTAAAAAAGAAACATGTTACCTATCTGCCTAGTAAAAAAATAATTTCTTCGGTTCTAAATAATTGTCCCAAATTCAATAAATCTAGGAGTATCTGAGCCTACATTCTGCCTAAATCTGTGAAACGTATTTAGTGCAGGATCGAGTATGACAGACAATCGTGCGTGCGTGTGAGAGTTATTAGATCCTAAATTCCTAATTTTCCAGTACAGAGACGTCAGTTACAGTGCCCCATCAAACGAACTCTGTAGAACGTTAGCTGCCGGTGATGCTTATCGAATTGGATAACAATTTAATGGTGATTGATTAGCTGACATGACACGCAGGAAAGCGCACATGGTTGGCTAGGTGCCCAGTCAGCAATCTACGCTTGACCATTGTTTCGCTCACGACCGAGATGACGCGCTGGCCGGGACTGACAATTCCAATTCCTTAACCTAATCTAATTTTTCCACTGTGAAACCGGATCGATCACGCGGTCGATATATACCGGCATGCCGCCATCGACTCACCACCCATCATCCTCTTTGTCTCTCTCCCTGTCGAGCCCTTTTGCAAACCGAAGCAGAGCAACTCAGCAAACAAGCAACGCAGAAGAGACACCCGAGTTGGTGAGCCGCCTAGCTTAACCTAAGAAAGCGAGCGAGTGATGTGCATGGCGGCAGCGGAGTGCTGGTGCTGGCCGCTGCCGGCGTGGCTGGGCTCCGGCGCGACGTGGTTCGTCCTCCTGAACGTCGTCGTGGGCGCCATCTTCGTCCTGTCCTCGCGGACGCAGCCGCAGTCGCCGTCACCACGACGCGGTGGCGGCAGCGGGATCACGCGCAGGGCATCCTCGGTGCTGCTGCAGCGGCTCCGGTCCTTCTCCGTCTTCTCCTACCCTGCCTCCCCGTCCTCGGGCTTCCACACGGCGTCTCCGGACTCGCCCGCCACCTCCCGTCGAACAGAGGAGGCCGGGACGACGACGCCCAGAAGGTTGCCGTTGACGCCGTCGCCACGTGCAACCACACCAAAGGCGACGGCAGAGCCAACTACACCGGTGGCGAAACAGGAAGAGGATGAGGAGGACGCGAACTCGATGAGCATGGACGACGTGTACGCGCTGGTCCTGGCGGGACGGCAGCGGCCGCCGCCGACGCCGACGGAGGAGGAAGCGGCCAGGTCGGAGGTGGACGCCAAGGCGGAGGAGTTCATCCGGGGGTTCAAGGAGGACCTCAGGCAGCAGCGCCTCGACTCCATCTTCAACTACACCCAGATGCTCAAGAACCGCGCCGCCGGCCGCCGCCAGCCCGCAGTAGCCGCGCCAGACACCAATCATTGATCCCGTCGTCGTCCCATCCTCACGTGATAGTTCAAGGTTCAAACCAAATCCAGAGCGCAACTCAGGCTTGAGTTGCTTTCATGGACGTCGCCGCGGGCTCGCCGCCAGCAGCCGGTCCGGTCCACCTTCGGGTCACGTGTTCATTGCTTCATTTGTTTGTTTGTTTGTTTATTCAGGGGAGAGTCATCCTTTTTTTGAGATGCTCTCGTCGTGTCTGTGTACATAGACATTGGTTGGTCGGATGTTTAGATGTTTCATGTCTGTGTAGGTTTGTGCAGATTGTTTGAAGTGGTTTTCATTTTTTTTTCCTTGGTTTGGCTTTTTTATATGCATTCCATGCAGTGTTCTTTTGTTGTGAGCATATTCATTCATTTGTAACTTGAGACCATGTAAATAACCGCATACCAAATGAGACAGGATGTGTGCATTTCAGACATTATCCACCTATTGCTCAAGATAAGTAGCTCCATTTCAGAACATTGTAGAACAATAGAGAGGGATTGATGGAATATGACGAATGTTGTATTGAGCCTCTCGCATTAGCGGAGCCAGAGTTCAGAAAATGGGTGTACATGGCTCAAAAAGCAGTAAAGAGTTTCAAATTATCAAAGATTTATGGTTAGATATAGACATTTATATACAAGCATAGCTCTTCCTCAAAAAAATGATCGGTGTACATATGTACACCCATGTATATAGCTGGCTCCTGGGTCCGCCTATGGCCTCTCAGACAAGTATATGAAGAGTACAACTCTTGACTCTCCTAGAGATAAGATAAGGTAGATTCAAATTACAAATCCTCGAGTACCAAATACAATAACGGGATATACCTCTAACACTCTCCCTCGGTCGTAGCGGCAGTGATGTGGACAACAGCAGTGTCGCGAACGGTCAGACTGGAAAGAAGCCGAAGGTGAAAACCAACGGCCTGACCCCCCCCCCCCCCTCCCGTTGTCGTAGCGGGAACATTGTGGCCGGTGTTGGTGCCAATGTCGAGGTAGCCGAGAACGTGGGTGCTGCAAATTTCGTGAAGGTAGCCATGCGAGGGGATGCTATGGTTGTTGTCGTGATCGGGGGTTGCCAGTGTCGAAGTAGTCGCACATAAAGCCACGGGGGCAGGGAAGTGTCATGGAGTCGTGGGTGTAGGGGTGTGCTGGTGCCGAAGACGGGTACTTGATCGAGGAAGTCGTCAAAGAGTTGTGTTCATATTTGGGCTTTCTTGAACGAATTTTGTCAAATTTCATGGCACACGGTAGACCGCTTGAAATTTTCCCTCAAGGAGTAGCTTCATCTCACTATTTCACACAACTTTATGTTAAAATTTTCCATTTTGACATTCGTAAGAGAATTTCTTTCAGGGAGTAGCTTCATGTCATCGTTTCACACAACTTTCATCTTCTAAGCTTTTTTCGTTTGCTCAAAGAAAAAAACATAGAACATGAAAGTTGTGTGAAACGGTGAGATAAAGCTACCCTCAGAGGAAATTTCCAATGGTCAACTGTGGGCAAGTAATTTGACAAAGTTCGTTTAGAAAAACTCTAGACATGAATATAAAATAGAGCTTTAAACACTCAACGAAACAGGAAACCATTTACGAGAATGAAATCACAACATCGAGATGGATCATTTTCATGTAATGCTCTATTTTACTAGGCAAGCCTTAGATATGCGCTGTAGCAAAAATTCAAAATATATCCAGTAAAAGTACATTGGACCATTTCTGCCATGCAGTACTATACCTTTTTATAATATTGACGCGATATTTAACACATGGAACAATAAAGGAAAATTGGTGACACTACTTGATGTCCAAGCCTAGCCTCCGAGTGACGTACAGTCAATGCCTTCATGGACAGCTACGAGTATAAGATATGTACACCAAGTCAGCACAAAGAAACTTAAAAGAAAAGAAATGATTCTGGTCGATGATGATATGATAGCGACGAAGACTTGGCCCAATTGTCGGTATCAAACCATATCCCGGAAGTTGCTCAGGCGCGACTGATTTGACAAGTTAGTAATTCCGAAAAGAACGTGGAAGCGCCCGACAGCATCAGATATTCATATTGAGAATCAGATGAGCCCTGAGCTCTTCTCGTTTCATTTTAGTATTTCTGATGAAAGAAGGACGAGCCGTGAGCTGATTAGTAACCTCGCCACCAACACCACCTTCACCAACCTCGTAAAAATCGAGGGTTTCGTAGCTTTAGGTTTAACTTTATTTTTAACGTGGGGCAAAACCTGTTTCAAGAATGAGCCGATGGCCTAGGTGGCAGCTAATCGAAAATTGGGAATCTAGCTCTTACCTGGGCAATTATTCACTAGGTTAACCTCGGCAATGTCTATGGGTATAGACTTAGAGTTTTAGGAAAAGAGTTGTGCTAGTGAACACGTCGGTTTATGAGACAAACAAGGTGCTCCGATAATATATTGATTGCAAGGCAAAATAGTCCTAATACTAGAGTAGATCTAGAGTTACAACAATGATTCGACGACCCCCTCCTGTTGGCTCCTCCTAGTTTTTATATAGGAGGCTAGGTCTATCTATTTTGGCTCCTCAGATGGGTCTTTCCTTATTCGATCCATCTAGTTCCTATGCTTCAGATGCTTCCAGGTTTTAATTCTTCATGGGCTTCTCCCAAATATGCACCAGGGGTATCAATGCCATGACCTAATTAGGTCTACCTATGTCAATTATAGGCAATGCTTTTTGTGTGTGGCTAACTAGTTTAATTTTCAAGTCAATTTATATAATCTCCTTAATTTTTATCGTATAAATATTTTTTTATTATATGAACCATTTTTAAAAATTATATCTCACTTGCAATTTAAATATCTCAACAACAAACTATAGATCTACCTTCGATCGCCACAAACACCACCATTACCAACCATGCAAAAATCAAGGGTTTCATAGGTTTTAGGTTTAAATTTATTTATAATGCGAGACAAAAGCTGTTTCAAGAATGGGCCGATGGCGTAGGTGGAAGCTAATCGAAAATTGGGAATCTAGCTCTTACCTTGAGAATTATAGGCAATGCTTTTTGGGTGTGGCTAATCTTTGGTTGACTCCAAGCTAGTTTAATTCTAAAGTCAACTGATATAATCTACATAATTTTTCCAAATACCTTTTTATTGTATGAATCATTTTTTCAACTATAACTCAGTTGCGATTTAAATATCTCAACATCAACCCAATTTGCAACTGAAAATATCTTAGTTGCAACTCGACTTTATTAAAAAAATCATGGTTGCGACCCTACTTACGATTAAAAATCTTAGTTGCAACTCCAACTGCAATTCATAGGATGCAGAAATCACGTACACTGAGCTGCAAATTAGCAGCAATTCCAATATATTTTAATTTCCGTCTGTTTTGGATGAGAAAAAAAATCCGGTTGCATCTTACTGTAAAAAAATGCTGTAAATTAACTTAGTGTTCCAAGAGTTAGATCCTATTTTTGCATTGTAACGAAAATAAGCTCCAAACTGGAGACTAAACTTAGTGCTTGAGTTTTTTTTTTTTTTGTTGTTGTTGAGAATTACTTGGTGCTTGAGTTGCCTTGATTGTTTGCTTATCAAAGTAAACCATTAGAGTCTGGAATGTTAGCTGCCGGCGAGACTAAACGGAACCAACAGGGGCTTGCTTATCGAATTGGATAACAAATCAATGGTGATCAACAAGCTGACAGGACAGGAGCCCGCAATGGGATGACCAGTGTACGCCTGACCAATCTTCTTTGGCTCGCGAGCGAGATGACGCGCTCGGCTCCCGCCCGACACTCACAATTCCAAGTACTAGTAGTACCTTAACTTAACTTAACCTGATCAGTACCTTTTGTGCCACGAAACCGGGCCGATGGCGCGCTCTATATATTACCGCCATCGTCGCGACACAACAAAGTCCCACCATCTTCTCTGTCTCTCTCGGCGAAGAGAAGCAGAGCAAGCAAGCAACGCACAAGAAACACGCGAGCTCCGGCGCACGCGAGTCGGTGAACCGCAGGGTACTCTAAGCGAAGCAAGCGCCGATGATGGCGGCGGCGGGGTGGTGGTGCTGGCCGCTGCCGGCGTGGCTGGGCTCCGGCGCGGCGTGGTTCGTCCTGCTGAACGTCGTCGTGGGCGCCATCTTCGCGCTGTCGTCGCGGGCGCAGCCGCAGTCGCCGTCGCCTCGACGCGGGATCACGCGCAGGGCGTCGTCGGTGCTGCTGCAGCGGCTCCGGTCCTTCTCCGTCTTCTCCTCCCCGTCGCCGAGCTTCCACACCGAGGCGGCGCCCGAGGACTCGCACGCGACCTCCAGTCGAACAGAGGACGCCGGGCCGAGCGCGAGGGCGTGGTCGCCGTCCACCCCGCGCGCACCGATAGCGTCTGCACCGGCGGGAAAGGAGGAGGACGAGGAGGACGTGGACTCGTTGAGCATGGACGACGTGTACGCCCTTGTGCAGGCGCGACGGCAGCAGCCGCCGCCGACGGAGGAGGAGGAAGCGGCCGGGTCGGAGGTGGACGCCAAGGCGGAGGAGTTCATCCGGGGGTTCAAGGACGACCTCAGGCAGCAGCGCCTCGATTCCATCTTCAACTACACGCAGATGCTCAAGCAGCGCGCCGCCGGCCGTGGGACGCCGGAAGCCGAGCCAGATACCATACGCTAATGGATTCCATCGTTCTGCTCACGTGGTCGCTGAAAGTTCAGACCAAACTGCAGAAATCCAGAGCACAACCAAAGGATTGAGTTGCTGCCCTGGACGTCGCCGCCAGCTTTGACTAGAGTACGTGCTTGCTTCATTTGCTTTTTGTTTGCTCAGGAGGACTGCTTCATTTGTTCGTTGAAGCGAGAGCTATCCACTTTTTGAGATGCTCTCGTCTCGTGTACAAACTACAAACGCATTCGGTGGTCGAATGTTTTTACTAGTCGTGTAGGTTTGTGCAGATTGCTTCTACTCAAGCAAATATACAGTGGCTTTACTTTTGGCTTGCTTGTATGCATATTGCATTTCGTGTTCATCTATTGTAAGAAATTCATTTATTTGTAACTTTTGTTTGGAACAAGGAAAAATACTCGCCATTTTCATTGATAAAGAACAAGATAGATAATCACAACTAAATGCAGACAAGATATGTGCATTCCAGACACCTGCAAAACCTCTATCAATAGCCTTTTTTTTTAGATGAAAGGCTCGAAATGAGCCTAGCTTTAAATTAACGAAGCCATCAACCACGCGGCTACGAGTTACGCCAAGAGTTATAACACATACGCGCTAAGCGCAAACCGAAACTCAAACATAAGACAACACATGTAACGTCAAGCCCGTCGGAGTGCTAACTTGATCCATGAAGAGAGAGCTTTGTCTTCTGCAGCACCGGAGCAATCACGGCCATGTTCGCACCAACAAACCTCCACCACACCAAGACTGCAATCCATGGGGAACTCAACGACGAGCCGACCACCTAACAGGGCTTGAGAAACCAAAGGAGGAGGATGGGGTCTTGCGGCGATGCCTCCAAGAAGGTGAATGGCGCTAGAATGCGCCATCGTCGCCGGGAGAGACAAAAGATCCTGCAAAGTTTTCACCCAGACCCGAGAGCAACCACCCCTGGAGCTCGGGCTAGGTCTATACCAAGAACACATCATCATCATCCCCTGGCATCGGGATAAGCACACCGACAAGAGTTACGACCAGACGCCAACCTAGCAAAGCCCCCAAGGCGCTAGGGAGGACATCGGCTACCGCAGCAAACCGTGTAAAAGCAGCCAGTCCGATGCTGCGAGAGGGCTGCGACACCAGCGAGAGGTCACAAGGTGATCCACAAGACACTACAAGAGAGGCATGCCTAAAGTGAGGCCCCCAAGGAGAGCAGATTGAGGCGGAGGGACGGAGCCCATCACTTCAAACAGGAGAGACATCATCGTGACACCTTCAACAAGGGAGCAACACCCGCAGGTGCCGCCGACACCAGCACATGCCACAGCCATGTGCAGCTTTCGCCGAGGTCCAAAACCCAAGAAAATTAAGTTCCGAACGCCATCAGCGTAGAGCAGACAAAGCAGAAATCACTGCCGCGCCAAGTCGCACTATGAACTAGCCCCAACTAAACTCAACCGCAAGGTGAACGCAGACTAGCTGGCAATGCCCGGTCATACCCAAATCTAGGCGTCAACAACGCTAGATCGGCGACAACCTGACGACCCCACCATCCCCATAGCGTCAACACCTACACAAGCACGACCAAACTGGTCGGAGGGAAAGCATACCACAGCCGTGAGAGCAGCTGTAGCAGCGAGCATGTTGCCTACCCGGAGAGCACGCGCTAGCACAAGGACCCAATCCCGGATGGCCAGCAAGAGCGTCACCCATAGCGGCGACGAAACAGACAAAAAACCCCATGGTTCCGACACAGCTGAGCAGGACTGCCGGACTCCGGCCACCACGCAGTACCGGCAACCCGCTTCTCAGACGACTCCATCAACCCCAACCGCGCGACAACAACAGGCACAGGAGGCCACGATGGGAAAGGCAGGGATGTGAGAGCAACCAGGCCCACCAAGCCCAGATCTAGGCCCTTGGGCCAAGATCTGGCCGCCCCCATGAGCGCTCCCTGCAGCACTTGCGGCGGCGGCCAGAGGCCCCACCACCGCGCCCGAGCACGAGCCACCACACAGCGGGAGCCCGTGGCAGCCGGAGCCAGGACCGGCGCCTTCCACCGCTGCTGGAACGAGCCCGCCCCGATGGTTCATCAGTGCGCAAGGGAGAGAGGGAGGCCGCCACTGCCAGCACTGCCCGGGCTTTGCCCGACGGCTCCCGCCAGCGTCAGCAATGAGCGAATGGTGCCATTAATATGGAACTGCAGAAATATAACAAACCATGATTTATTGGATGCTCACTATTGATCTGAGTATAATACCGGAGAAATGTAAATATGCACTCCAATTTCCAAACCTGCCCAGAAACTCAGAAAGGGGATAGAACCCACATGCACTGTCCATGCATCCACCATTATTTGGGTCCGACATTTTTAGATTCACGGGGAGATACCTCCTCAGTTTCATTTATAACATAAACGAAAACGAAACTAGTGTTCAGAACATTCAGAATTCAACGTAAACGAGCAAAGCCGCAGCTAGAACCAAGTCTTAAAGCTAGATCCTACCACTCACATCGGGGGCACCATAACACTGAACCAAAATCACAGCTCAGCGCCACAAAAGCACGCCATCACCTAGCTAAACTATCCAAAAACCACCACTGGCATTACATTACACCAAAAACACTAAACTGTTCTTTTCCAGACTTCAGCGAGGCAGCTAACCCAACACGACATGGATAGAAGATTTTTCCTCTGGATGTTCCTTCAGGTAAGCCAAGGAAGCCCTTCCACCATGTGCAAGCTTCAAAGCAGGAGCCCAGGAGGAGATCCTACCAAACACTTTCTGTAGAAGTACACGAATCCTAAACCCACAGTTGCTTTGAACGGAAAATGGCGTGCAGAATCATCTAATCCTTGTACAATTTGGGTGCAACATCTTTCTTGGCAGCCTGCAAGTGCTGCTGCTCAGCAGATGTGCCGAAATAAAAACATGGAAGAAGGTGAAAGCCTGCAAGTGCTGCTAATGTTATCATGGAATACGAAATTACAGCAACTCTTTCTTTCTTGATTCAGTGGACTGAGGCTAATTACAGCATTCATGAATCAAATTGCACAAAGCAAGTACAGTCAGCAAGAGTAATTCCTACCAAGTTCTCACTCAAGGATACAATTATTACGGAGTATGTTTAAGCCTTCTATCACAATAAACAACATAGAAAAAGGGCAATGAGAAAAAATGAAAGAAAACCCAAGTGATGTAATTAGGGGACAGGTTGACTCTTTGGATCACGTGCTGGCTTCATTTTTTTCCTTCATAGAAGATTGCAGATTGCTTCATTTCTTTGTTGAAGGGAGAGCTATCCACTTTTTGAGATGCTCTCGTCTCGTGTACAAGCTACAAAAGCAACCAGTGGTCGAATGTTTACAAGTTCGTGTATGTTTGTGCAGATTGCTTGTACTCAACCAAACAGTGGCTTTACTTTTGGCTTTGCTTGTATGCATTTATTGTAAGAAATACTTTTACTATTTGTAACTTTTTTGACAAGGAAAAAAGACTTTCCATTTGCATTGATAAAGAAGAAGATAGATAATCACAACTAAATGCAGACAAGATATGTGCATTTCAGACACCCACAAAACCTCTATCAAGGTTGGAGTTTGTTTTAGAAGCATAGCTCAATCTGATATGTGAGAATTTCAAACACGTTTATGCTACAGACAAATCATAAATCTGACTAAATTGCTGAAAGATGATGGGCTGAATGGTGCCATCAACATGAAACTGCTGAATTATAACAAACCACGATTTATTGGATGCTCACTATTGATCTCAGCACAGAAAAGTATAATATCGAAGAAATATAAATATGCACTCCGATTTCTAAACCAGCCCAGAAACTCAGAAAGGGGATAGAACTCACATGCACTATCCATGCATCCACCATTATTTGAGTCCAATATCTCTATACTGAAGATCGTACCAAACTATTTTTGTACAAGTACGCGAATCCTAAACCCAAAGCTGCTTTGAACGGAAAATGGCGTGCAAAACCATCTAATCCTTGTCCACTTTGGGTGCAGAATCTTTCTTGGCAGCCTGGGACTCCAGCTCCTTTGGCACCGATCGCTCAGCAGATCTGTCAAAATAAAAACATGGAAGAAGCTGAAAGCCTGCAAGTGCTGCTAATGTTATCATGGAATATGAAATTACAGTAACTCTTTCTTTCTCGATTCAGTGGACTGAGCTACAGCATTGGTGAATCAAATTGCACAAAGCAAGAACAGTCAGCAAGAGTAATTCCTACCGAGTTCTCGCTCAAGGATACAATTATTATGTTTAAGCCTTCCTATCACAATAAACAACATAGAAAAAGAGCAACGAGAAAAGGGAAAAAAGAAACTAAGTGATGTAATTAGGGGACAGGTTCACTCTTTTTGGCATTGCAAAAAGGCAATAGGCACATGATTTTAGGTATCCAGCAGTAGAGGTGGATAGCCTAGCATGTGTAAACATTTATGACCATTTTTTAATAATGCTAACCTAAAGTTCGCATAATTTACCACAAGCACAGTAATTCTAGTCTCTTAACACAGTAAAAGAAACCAGGCTAGCCGCTAGCATCTAGGGGTCCTTTGATTCATATGATAGGAAAAGCATAGGAATAGCAAAGACATAGGATTAGGATGCCATGCCCATGCCTACTTAATCCTATGGGAAAATGAAATGTCTTTGATTGTAGCAAAGGAATTTTCTATCAGGTATGACCTAATGCCTTTTCCCTATATGATTTACACTACAAGATTTGTACACGATTAATTCCTATTGGATATGTTCCTATGAATCAAATAGCTTTGTGTGTGGAAAATTTATAGGATCCAAATCTTACACATTCCTATACAAATTCCATGAATCAAAGGAGCCCTAAAACTGGAGGTGAACTTCGTTACAAGGATAAGCTCGATTTTAACCCCACCAATTTCTATTTCAGCATAAATGTGTTATCATGAATGGAACAAGGAATATGTTGTCAGCAAAGGATGAAAGAGCCTGTAAGGCTCCAAAGTGACATAAGGTGAGAACTAATTGCTAGCCAAGATAATAAAATATCATGTCTATAACTTGAGAGGCAGAAATCTGAAGTCTGGAAGAAACCTTGCATTATCATTAACAGAAGAAATATTAAATCCAATGTTGAGGAAATCGTTAACCTGCAGCTGCTTGGTCGGTGGGTGAGTGGAGGATTAATAGGCAAATCGGCCAGTTAATCGGCAAACAGGGTAATTCCCAAACTAAAATGGACTGTATGCGCAACCTACATAGTCAACCATGCAATCACTCCAGAAAGTTATGATTTTTGATATATACATGTAAATTACAGAAACAAATGGTACCAAAAAAAATGACCATGCGCCTCGTGTGCAGAAATAAGAAGTTGGTATGCCATTGTTAGTGAATAGTATGCTATAAAAATGTGGAAGCAAAAAATTGTGCACAGCACAGCTGTCATATTTTTGCACTAAATCTGCAACTGCAGGTGTCTATATCAGGATGAGTATCCATGAATGCTTGAAAATTATTCTCAACATTTGTATGTGGGCGAGGAGAAGACATAGTAAAGGTCATGTGCGCAACTAGGTGTGCGAACCCAGGCTCTCTACAAAGTAGAGGGAACGGCAGATCAGGTGGAAAAACCATTAAGGTGTTATCCTTTGATGATGGAACTACTCGCCAATGAATCAAACATAGTTTTATAATTTTAGCACAGGAGAATCACAGGTGATAATTCCAGCTCTACAGAATGACAGGTGATAATTTCAGCACTAGAGAAACAGAGATAACAAATAATTTATACCAAAATTATAACGGGGAACAAGAAGATGCACCTAGTCCATATAAGCACCATATCTTTTGTTGTGCAGCCTCAGCAAGAGTTGATTTAAGAACAGGTAGGTCTAGTCTACGATTTCTTAATCCGTTGCATATATCAATGCTGAGGTGCTGAGCTACCACGGACCTAAACACATCATCATATTACAATTTGCCGAATTGCAGAGTAACCTGATTGACAATAAGATCTAATCGATGATTCCGATCGATCCAGTCCCACTGCAATTTAGTAAACAGTAATGGGGGCTAGAAGCAAAAGAGAAGGGGGCGAAGAGCGTACGTGGTGGCGGCGGACTCCTCCTCGAGCCAATTCTTGATATGGCGAATGTTGCGGCGGAAGACGGCGGACGACTGCTTCACGTCTTTGCGCAGCAGCATCACCGCCGCGCCCACCCCCACCACCGTCAGGATCAAATTGGTCAACGCCATCGCCAACCTCGACTTGCGCAAGAAAAGATCTGTGGATCCCTAGGATATGCGCCGGAGTTGAGGGGCGGCTGACGGCGGCGGAGCAGAGAGAATATTCGTTGAGGCGTTCCGACGTGGGCTTCCTTCTACAGAGCAAGGCGACCGATGTACGCACTGTTTGGTATGCTTGGCCCGTTAAAGGCCCATTTGCTTCTACCCAATACCAAAAGCCCAATTCCTCCACCTCCCCGCGAAAACGCCCAACACCCACCACCGGTCACGAATTGGCGGCGGCGGCGGCACGGCAAGATGCTCTCCCACGCCCGGCGCCTCCAACCCGCGCTCCGCCGCCTCCTCCGAGCAGGCGCGGCACCCTCGCTTCCTCATCTTCCTTCCGCACCTCACAGCCAAATCCCTAAGACCTTCCCGCTCCTGCGCCGCCATCTCTCGTCCCCGCCAACGCCGCCGCCACCAACGGCGTCTCCACCTCCGGCTGTGGTGTCTTCCACCCTCCCAGCCGTCAGCGCCAACACAAACTGCCCGGGATGCGGCATCGCCATGCAGTCCGCCGACCCGGCGCTCCCGGGCTTCTTCAACCTCCCATCCCCCAAGTCCCCCGACTACCGCGCGCGCCTCGCGCCGGTCACCGACGACGACACCGGCATCTCGGCCTCTCTCAAAACCGGCCACCTCCGTGAGGGCCCAGACAGCTCGCGGGACGTCGACGCGGCGGCGCCGTTGTCGACGGAGCCCGAGAAGAAGAGCAAGGTGCTGGTGTGCGCCCGGTGCCACTCGCTGCGCCACTACGGCCACGTGAAGCGCGCCGACGCGGAGGCCCTGCTCCCGGACTTCGACTTCGTGGCGGCCGTCGGCCCGCGCCTCGCGTCGCCGTCGGGGGCCCGGTCGCTGGTGCTGCTCCTCGCCGACGCCTCCGACTTCGACGGCTCCTTCCCGCGCGCCGTGGCGCGCCTCGTCGCCGTCGCCGGCGAGGCCCACCACGCCGACTGGAGGCGCGGCGCGCCGTCAAACCTCCCGCGCGCCGTGCTCGTGGTCACCAAGCTCGACCTGCTCCCGACGCCGGAGCTCTCCCCCGACGACGTGCACGCGTGGGCGCAGTCCCGCGCCCGCGCCGGCGCTGGCGCCGACCTCCAGCTCGCCGGCGTTCACCTTGTCAGCGCCGCAAGAGGGTGGGGGGTGCGCGACCTGCTCCACCACGTGCGTGAGCTTGCCGGGGCAAGGGGCAAGGTCTGGGCTGTTGGAGCCAGGAATGTGGGCAAGTCGACGCTGCTCAATGCCATTGCGAGGTGCTCTGGGGCGGAGGGCGGGCTACAGGGAACCTTGACGGAGGCGCCGGTTCCGGGAACAACCCTCGGGGTCATCCGGGTGGACGGTGTTCTTGGTGCTCAGGCAAAGCTGTTCGACACCCCGGGCTTGCTTCATGGACACCAGCTGACGTCCAGACTTACTCTTGAGGAGCAGAAGCTTGTTCAAGTGAGGAAAGAGATGCGGCCAAGAACATACAGATTAAAGGTCTCACATTGCTCATTTTATGCACCTTCTATCAGTGATGATTTTTATGATGGATGCAACGTAGTTAATTTCTTATTATTTTATCATTCCCTTGATTAGTTTTGTTTCTTGTGAACAATTCTAACTTATTTTATTTCTCTGCTACATAACATATCCGCTTTTGGTTAAATATTTGTGATAATATGAGGGATTGGTAGGGAAAATTGGGAGGTGGTGTTATATTTAAGTAACTACCGTGCGTAATTCTGAAGATGAAATCCACAAATGTGTGATGATAGATTAGATTTTAACAAATTGACACACAGATGTAACTTATGAAGTTTCAGCCCTTCATATCATGACCTGTTCATTCCTGAATTTTTTTTGCGGGGGCATTCCTGAATGACTTACAGTGCCTTCGGTTAAGGTTCAGTGGTTAGGCAAAAGAATAGTTAGCCAGGATTATTCACCCTGCTGTTTTGGCATGTCTCATGTTAAGCGCTCCTTGTTTGTATGTAATTAGTTTGTTTGCAACCCTTTCAGGCAGGGCAGTCCATACATATGGGAGGACTGGCGCGTCTGGATATTGAAGATTTAACTGTAGGATCAATCTACGTTACGGTATGGGCATCACCACTTCTGCCACTTCACATGGGGAAGACCGAAAATGCAGCCTCTATGATGAAAGATCACTTCGGCTTGCAACTTCAGGCATCCATCTTATCCTAACAAATTGTTGTGTTTATCCTAATTAATGTATGTCATAAAATAACTTGCTTCTTGGTGTGATAACTGCAGCCTCCTATAGGAGAGAAACGGGTGAGCGAGCTTGGGAAATGGGTGAGGAAACTGTTCAAAGTTTCTGGGGATAATTGGGATAAAAATACTATGGATATAGCCATTTCAGGTCTTGGCTGGTATGGAATCAGCCTGAAAGGAGAGGCGGTATTAGGGTTATGGACATATGATGGTGTTGATGTTGTCCCCAGGAGCTCCCTTGTCCATGAGAGGGCATCAATTTTTGAGGAAGCAGGATTCTCAGTTTCAAAGATTGTCTCCCAGGCAGATAGCATGACAAATAAGCTGAAAGGCAATAAGAAAACAAACAAGAAGAAGGACAGCAAAGCCAGTTCAAGTCCATCTGCAGCACCAGAACCTTCGGAACCAGCTGCGGTTATAGATGCTTGAGCGTTTCATTCCAATCTGTGACAGGAACATAGGTGTCCATGTTCTTCTGTTCTACAATGTTAGGATTTGCCCCTCTAAGCTGACAGATGAGGTTTGAGACATACAAAGGCACATCCTGTGCAATGCATACTTGTTCAGGGGGCTGTTGTTCGTAGAAGATTTTTCTGGGAGCATGGGGGTCTTCTAGACTTGCCATGAACTGGTAATAATAATCTAGTCAAATGAACCTTTGCCAGTATGTTAAGTGTCCAGTTTGGACTGTCTAGGCTGTTCTCTCTGAACTTCAGCATCTTTTGTTACTCAATCAGACACGGAGATTCCGAGATAGTCAGTTTTACATTTTAATTACGTGATAAAAGTTCAGGACTGAAGTTGTGTAACTTGTACATTGAAGTTGTAATCTCTGAATTTTGATATAGAATCTACGGATTTCACATCTTGTTTCTCTTACACATGTTGCCTAAGACTTCTAATCTCTGTCCGCATGTTTCACACTCACAGCTCGTTTTGCTAGAAAACTTACTAACTTCTTTTGGGTTTTGAGGTCTATGCTGTTTCAGCTTGCCATTTTGCGTGACTGCTTATACATAGTATATGTTCACATTTTCACCAACTATTACTCTATTTCTTGAGTTTTTTCATACCGTTATGTTCTGGTACTAATACATGGCGTTATGTTTTTTTCCCTTTTACCTGTTAGGGTTGACAAGTTTTGTTGTTGGTACATGAACAGCAGGGCAGTATCCCTGAAGTTGCTAAATGTGAGCAGTATCTTAACATTATTTGTCTCTTTCTTATCGTGAAGATGCACACACAGCAATGGTTGTGGTACGACCCATCATTCTGGTACTGTAAGTTACATTGGTTGCATGTTACAGACAAATCCTGCAACCAATTATAAGCAACTGCAATACTTTGGCACATGCATACATAGAAAATTTCATCAGTCATACCTGTTATAAGCAGCTCTTGCATATATCTCTTGAGTCGTACCTGTTGCATATATCTCAAGTCATACCTGTTGGTACTGCAACCAATTATAAGCAACTCTTGCAGCTACTACAACCAATTATAAGCAGCTGTTGCATATATCTCTTAAGTCATACTTGTTGCTACTCCAACCAATTATAAGCAACTCTTGCAGCTACTGCAACCAATTATAAGCAGCTCCTGCATATATCTCTTAAATCATACGTGTTGCTTTCTTTCATGAGTGTAATCTGAAGAACACCTGATAAAGTCTCTGCTTTTCTATCTTACATTGTATAATATGACTCAAATTCTTAAAAGTAACTTGAAAGAAAGATCTGGAATGCATGATTCTGTTGGCAAAATGGCAAGTAGAAGCCCACCTTTTCAACTCAAATCTTCAGAAACTGTCTTTGACATAAAGTACAATCTTTTGGATTGGTAAATTTAATGCAAGTAGCAGCATAATCATTTCATGATGCTTAGATGTTAACGGCTGTGCTTTACCGATATTAGCTTTTGTAGTTAATGACTTGGTTTACTCGGTTTTAGATGTCAAAAGAGTCAAGACGATGAGAACCACAACCAGGATGGCTGACACTAGATCATTGTCAATTTTGAGATTTTGTGGGTGTGGCTGTAAGTGAAGGGCATTAGGGCAAGGCATTGCGATTGTACTACCTGTGTGCAAATGGTGTGTCTATGTCTGCGTCTATTTAGAAATTACTATTTCTAAGTCTATGATAGTAAGCATTGGTTTATTAGAGCGTCTCTAACCGATGCCCTAAGAAAGCCTTACAAGAGTAAAATTTGTCCAAAACTGTACCTACATGATTAAAAATTACTGTATAAGAGTTGATCCGCAAAACTCTCCTGAATATACTTGACCGCGCAACCGGTCGAGTATATTTTTCCTTTCTCCCGCCCGCCTCGACACCTTCCCACTGTTTGCACCTTCCCGCTGGCGCTGACAACCCTGGCTCCGGCATACAACCAAACACATGTTGTTGCTATAGCCAAGCCATAAGCAGTTAACCAAACAGCAAGCTCCAATTTGTGCCAGAATGCAGAAAATGGGTTGCCAGCCAAACGGGATGCATAACTTGGCTAAGAGTCTGCAGGTGCGCAAGCTGTGAGCGGCCATTGCACGGAAACGGTGGGAGCATATCCTGAACTTGCCAAGAGTATGCCTCAAGTATTAAAATCAAATAAAAGTATAATATACCCTGACTTTTTTTTACATAAACTCGTCATGTACATATGCCTATGGGAGCATATGCTCCCTTTAGTTTAAAATGCTTCTTACACACATTTTGAATTTCAAAAAAATTGAAACGAAAAATTCGCATGTACATCTTCACGTGCTACACGCTTACAAAGTTGTTTCATAAAAAATCGACTTGTCATGTGGCGTGTGTAAAAAAGACAAAACTCAATGCTAGAAATAATGCTTTTTACAAGATAAAATTTCTCTTTTTTACATAGTCCACAAAAAATGTTGTTTTTTCTTGAAACTTGACGAACACACATATATTATGAAGATGTACATGTAGAATTTTTTGTCAAATTTTTTTGACACTTCGAAATAAGATTTTTTGGTAGAGGGAGCATACGCACCTGGGAGCCGAATTGAATTTCTGCATATGCCTTGAGTATTAAAATCAGAAATTGCCTTCTGTGATAAATTCCTCGGTGTAGTCATGTGACTTTCAATTATGTGATGAAAAAGATTCGAAAGGATATCACTAGTCAAAATTTGAAACTACCTTTTGTGGAACTACCAAGATAGTGTCTTTTTTTTGTTTTTGTTTTTGTGGAACTTAAAAAGACACTTTCTTGGGGCTTTTCTTTAGGAGTAACGGTGGGAGTAGGGTATCTTGGGCGACGGATCCATCAGTGCGTAAAGAGACGGGAAACCGGTTCGGGCGACGCGAGGGGCGAAACCCTAGACCGCCGCCGCCGCTCCCTCCCCCTCATCCTCCCTTCCTCGCCGCCTCCGGAGGCGCCGCCGGTCAAAGACCACGACGCCGGTGAAGGGGGCGGCAGGGATCTGGGCCCTTGGCTCCTCGATGCGGCGATCGGTGGAGGAACACCGCTCGGGGCTTGCCGGTGCTGGTGCGGGTGCGCGGTAGGCGACCCCTGCTCCGATCTGCTCCTGCCGGAGTGGTGTCGGGCCAGGGCAGTGTCCACCGGCGCTCTCCCCGGTGGGGGTCGGGGCTCTGAGGCGGCGGCCTCTGCTAGGTGAGGGCGGCGCGGTCCCGGACGGCGGGGGGCGTTGGCCGGTGCTGCTGACCGCCTCCTCGGTCGCGCGGGCGGCGTGGTGGCGGTGGAGGTTGCTCGCGTCGCGGTGGTCGCCCCGTCGACCTCCGAGTCTGTGCTGAAGACGGCGGCCTGCTCCGCGCGGTACCCATCCGAAGGGCATCTTGACGTTCTCGTCTGGGTGATGTGCTGGGGTGGCAGGGTCCGGGGCTCTGGCCGGGAGAGATCTTTGGCCGGCGGTGGCGGCCACGGCGTCGGCGACGTTTCGGACGCCGTCTTCCTCCTTGGAGGCGACGCTGAGGTACATCCCCTTCTCTCCTTCCTCTGCGCCCGGGTGAAAACCCAAAATCTCTGGATTGGGCGGCGACGGCGTTCGAGCGTCGTGTTCTCCTTGGAGGCGCTGCCTTGGGACGGCGGAAGGTGGTTGTGCTGCGTGTGTTTCCAGGCCCGCAGGTGGCGGCGTTTCATGTGGCGAAGTGTGGTGGTGCTCGGCTGGTGCGGTGGCTTGTCGGCGGGTCGGCGCCCTCGGCCTGGGCGATAGGGGAAAGTTGTCCCCTTTCCGGCAGCTATGGGTGCCCCGGACGTTCACGGCAACATGGATGCCCTTTTCTTGCCGTGTCTTCTTCGGCGAGCGATGTCCTGAAGCTGAAGTCTTTTGGGTGGTCGGTGCGATGGCCGGCTGTGATGCCTGCGGTGTTTCGCGTGCGGTGCTCGTGCTTGGGGATGGTCCTTTGAACGCTGGCCCAGGTGTCTATGCGCGCTCTGGGGAGAGCTGCTCTGCCTTTCGATGGTTCGGCGCCCTACGAACCAGGGTGAGAAGGTTGGGGCCTTCTTCGAAGGCGGAGGCGGATGGCATGCTGGTGGCGGCGCGCCAGGTCTTGATCATGGCATGAGCCCGGTGGTGAGCTTCACGGCGTTTCCTCTCCTCCGCTCTGTCCATTCCGTTGGATGATGGCATTGAAGTCCAAGCTGTGCTCTTTTGTTTTTTCTCTGTTTGCTTGTTCCTTGATGCTTGTAAGCTGTTCGTTCAGCACCTTGTAAGAGCATCTCCAGTCGCGTCCCCCAAACCGTCCCCCAAACCGCGCCGGATCGAGCGTTTGGGGGACGTGTTTCGTTCGTGCCGCGTTTGGGGGACGTCGCTCCCCAGCCGCGTCCCCCAAACGCCGCCCCCAAACATTTAAAATAATTTTTCTTGGTATTTTTATTTCAATTTCCACAAACTAATACATAATTGGGAACGTGGTTTACACGAAGACATAGTTTGGAACATGGTTTTCCACAAACTAATACATAGTTTGAACCATGGTGGACACAAATATAAAATATTGCAAAGAAACTAAACCTAACTAGGCCGTGCATCGAAGGTTTCCGTGTTCGCTGCTAAGAAAGAACACTCGAGGGCACACCCGAGTCACCTAAACCGGAAAATCCAGCGGGAGGATGGTGCCCTTGTTGGTTCTACCGATGAGGCGAACAGGCAGAAACCTCCGTGCGCGTATTCGCTGCGAAGAAACAACACTCAGTCGTCCTCCTCGTCGGTGCTGTCGTCGTGGGAGTTCCTGTCGCCGTGGTAGTCCCGGAGGCAGCGCCTCTCGTCGAAGACCTTGACGTTCATGTCCCTGTTGCCGAAGTAGGAGAACACGAGGATGAAGCCGGCTTCGAGGCTGTGGTGGCGCGCGAACTTCTCACAGCCGATGTTGAGGTACATCTTGCCGCGCGCGTCGTAGATCGCCTTGACGATCCACCGGCAGTAGCCGCACGAATGCTCCCGCAGATGCATCGTGCGCGGGCGTACGCCGCCGACGTACTCGGCGAAGGAGTCCGGCAGCCTCTGGATGCCGCGCGGGTCGCCCTTGAGGACGTGGACGAACTCAAACAGGACGTCCGGCTCCACGTCCATCTCCGACGATGAAGACGACGGCGTGGGAGGCGACGGCGAGCGTTCAGCTATGCCGCGGCCACGACCACGACCACGACCACGGCCGCGGCCGCGAGGTCAGCCTCCGCCTCTACCAGACATAGCGTCGAGTCTTGTTAAGAGATGGTGGCGGCTAGGGTTTGGGAGAGAGGCGCTAGGGTTTGTGTGTGAGAGGGACGATGAGAGGCGCCCCTTTTTATAGGCCGGAGGGAGGCGGAGGAGCGGTGGCGCTTATTAACGCCGGCACGCAGAGCTAGGCGCGACGGGACGCGTCGCTGCGCCCTCTGCGGGAACTGCACTGTCGCTGCGCGCCAATAACTTCCGTCGCGAGGTAGGCGACGGTTAGGTTTAAATTAATTGTGCCGCTGACGGGTCGGCCCCGCCACTCCCCGCCTCGCTTTTCGTTGTGTCCGGCATCCCCGGTGCGTCCCTGCGGGACGGGGACGGGCTCGGGGCGCCGGACACCGTATAGGGCGCGCCGAATAAAAAAGAGCTTTGGGGAACGCGGCTGGAACGCATTTTCTGTCCGGCGCGCCCCAAATCCCTTTGGGGGACGCGGCTGGAGATGCTCTAACTCTGCCATTTGTGGCTTTATTAATTTATAAAGCTGGGCCTCAGGGCCTTACTCTAAGTAGGGTATCTTGGACTACTAGCCTACACGTTCATGCTAATTAGTGCTTTATAATTTGCTACTCGCGCGTTTGATCAACACGTGTATGTTTTTGCACGTGCAACTTTGGACTTTCTCGTTATATTATATGTACACAGTATGTGTTTCCTATACATGTTCCCCTTCCTTATTCGCTAAGTCTAAGCGGCGCAGAAGTGCGTGATGGAAAGAAGAAAGAAATATTCGATCAATCGTCTAGGCGTGCAAAGTTTGGAGGAAATGTGGAATCTTCAGCAAGTATATTTTAAATGCACGTATGCTACTATGTGGAGGGCCAAACTCCCAAAGGCAGAAAGGCGATCTAGTTCATTCTCGCCACATGAATACTTTTATATTCTTCAGCCAATCCGGATGTGACGCCGTCACTTGGATTTGCCCGGCTGCCGGGACACCTATCGTGCCCACGGAGCTCACTGGAATCTTGTGAAGTTAACAGAGCGCATGAATGAGTCTATGGGCTTCTATAGTTCTATGGCCGGAGATATAGGAGTACTGTTTACTCACTGTAGGATTAGCACCCGACGTGGGGTTGAAATTGCCAATTAAGGGTCGTCAGCTGTCAATCAATCAGTGTTCCAATGCACTTTTGAGGGTGTTGGTGCAGACTGAATTTATATCTTCTAGCTAGCTGTTGATAATACTGCTAATTTCCTTAGAATATATATGCTGATCAGTGGAGGTCTGTTCATGCCGGAGATTAGCCATTGATTAATATTCCAAATTCCATTGGCCGGCGAGATGTTTGTTCAATTTCTGTCATTCAGCCATTATGGGATATCCCTCTTTTGGGTCCGAAGAACTTATTCTTAATAAGGTTAGTATTAACATGGGCCACTAGAATTGACTACCACTAGAAACTTCAGCTCCTCTGAATCAACAGAGACGCTGATGTTTGATAACTGGCCATAGCTTCAGCTGCTACTTCAATTGGAATATCTTGACCAATTATCTAATTATCAATAGGTCTCTTCTCCAAAAAAAATATAAACTAGCCATAGCTTCAATTCCTACTGAAATTTGAATAGCTTGGCCAATTATCTAATTATTGATCGGTCTCTTCTCCAAAAAAAATTAAAGTATGTGTATTGATTTCTTTGTTACAGTAAGTCAAGATATTCTTTCGTGCCAGGGCCGTTATATATGAAAAAGGTACTATATTATATTTAAGTTCCCATCTGTTAGCTTTATGTGGTTGCAAATAACTTGTAGGAGCAGATGCATACACCCTCAATGATTCTGCAACTTAGTGCTAGTTGCTATGGTTAGGTGTCACAGCAAAAGGATCAATGCTTGACATTTCTTCCAAAGAAGTGGAAACGAAGTGATTAAAAGAGGGCCAGCCGGCTGGGGTTTAAAGAGGTTAGGCATCACCCTCCAAGTTAAAAAGAAAATGCCATGCTTCACATGAGTAGCTAGTGCCTTTTTCGCATTTTCAGCTCACTTTCTAAGTTAGTGTCAAAATGATAATGGTTTACTTTTCAGTGTGGAGTAGAACAGTAAACAGAGTAGCTTTCACTACCTTGAAGGATGACTTCCGACTTGAACTTTCGGTTCAGTCTATCTTTACTTACTCTTGCATACATTGGACTTAATGATGATGCCCGTCTCTACTTCTGTCTGCACTGAATGCAACTTGCTGACAATTGGAATAATATCTTGATGACTTCCACCAACTTGTTCAATGGGTTGTTCTTACGGAAAACAATAGCATTCTGGTATATGTATTTTTATTTATATGCATGTTCGAAGGGTTTAAAACATGCAGTGAGACCTTTTGTAAGCTTTACTATTTTCTAGTCTAGTTGTAATCAGCACTCTTAGATTTTCGATAAAGAATGCTTTATTACTTAAAAGTTTTAAGCATTACACTCAGCCTCTGCATAACTAAGATGCACACAGCCGTTCGAGTATCAAAAGTATTCAGCAAAGGACTCCTAGATGAAAAAGAAAAAAAACAGAAGACGATCCCGGCTAAGCTTCATTGGCCTCAATACGCCTATTATGCATCCACCCATGTTGGGAAATAAACTACTTCGCCGTGTTCTCCAATCGTGTAGATACATCCGTAAAGAGGTCACGATCCTTCAAACGTTGGAGTGGCGAATCAGCACTCTTAGATAACGAAATACAACAAATCTGGCTGTACATGTCTTTAGAAAAGTCACAAACTGACATACAAGATGAAGACTATGGCTATCTTATACTTTTTGCCAATAATGGAATGACCAATATACCAACCTCAGTTCTAGGCTGCTTGGCTAGATCACAAAGCTGTACATGTCATTAGAAAAAACATAACCGGCCATAGAATGATGAAGACTATGGCTATCTTAAACTTTGCACCAATAATGAAATCAATCACCAATCAACAAACCTCACTTCTAGCTGCCTGTAGGGCATCTGTAGGCCAACATGGGTTTCTTTGTGCAAATGTTTCAGCGAAAGGAGGGACAAATGTAAGAAGGAACAGAAATGCTGGCGAAGAAGTGCCCTTCTTCACATTTTCAGATCACTTTCCAAGTTAGTGTCCAAATGATAATGGTTTACTTTTCAATATGGAGTAAAACATTAAAACAAAGAGTAGCTTTCACTACCTTGAAGGATGACTTCCGACTTCAACTTTCGGTTCAGTTTAGTATCTTTAATTACTGTTGTATACATTGGACTTAATGATGATGCCCGTTTCTGTCTGCACTGAATGCAACTTGCTGACAATCGGGATCATATCTTTGATGACTTCCACCAAGTTGTTCGAAGAGTTGTTTTTTATGGAAAACAATAGCATTCTACTATATGTATTTATATTTATATGCACATTTGAATGGTTTAAAACATGCGTTTTAGAGAACCAACCTGAGGTTGGATGGTTAGGAGGGTGGTTGTACCCCCAGCCCACCAGAGTTCAAACCCCAGGTTTGACAACGTTCCCGTCGATAGCGAGGCGCCTGTGGTGACTTCGTCAATTTCAAGATCCAATCCGCCGGCTCAGTCTTCCGGAGGTGCTCATAGGGGTAGGGTGTGCGTGTGTGCGTTCATAGGGGTGAGTGTATGCGCGTGTATGTGAGCGCCTGCGTTTGTACTGTGTTTCTAAAAAAAAAACATGCGTTTTAGGCTTTACTATCTGTGTCTAGTGTTTAATCGGAGCTCTTAGACCATGAAATACAATGAATCTTCTTCAAGCAGGATGTACATATATTTAGAAAAGTCACAAACTGACATAGTAGAAGCTGAAGACTATAGCTATCATAAACTTTGTACCAATAGTGGAATCCCAATATACCAACTTAACTTCTAGGCTGCTTGGCTAGATCACGAAGTATTAGAAAAATCACAACCGGACATGCAAAGATGAAGACTATGGCTCTCTTAAACTTTCCACCAATAATGAAATCAATCACCAATCAACAGACCTCACTTCTAGCTGCATGTAGGGCATCTGTAGTCCAACATGGGTTCATTTGTGCAACTGTTTCAGTGAAAGGAGGGACAGCTGTAAGAAGGAACAGAATTGCTGGCGAAGGAGGCCCTGAGCACCAATGATAGAGTACCTAATCACCCATTTTTCTAAGACCTGCAAAGTGGGTCCTGGATACCCAATCAGGGAACAGAACCACACCTCAGCCAACACCAGAGGGCAGCTGGCAGACCCAGATTGGTCTTTGGATGACTATGTTTGATCCCCATTATGCGTGCACCTTCCCCGCTGACAGCTTGCTTGCTTACTCGCGAACGATACCAACACCATCCATCATTCAGTACACCAGCACACGGCAAACGCGTGACCATGGTTTTCTGTTGTGAATACTCATAGCCAGGTTGTATGCATTGCCCTCTGGAAACTGAAACCGGTTGAGACAATCATGAGGTACACACCAGTGCACAATACTCGCAGCATTCGCCGCCGGTAAAGCTGCTGAGAATGCTCAAGTGTGAGTATACATTCCATAAATCGTTTGAACCGTCCACTATTTGGTTCATCACAAGTTTTATTTTAGGAAGTTGAAGAAAATAGAATGAGAAGCAGGTCATGGATGAAGAAATGAATCAAGAGAGGTGCCCGAACACACGGTACGCAAGTACCTTTGCCACTTGCTTAGCAGAGGGGATAAACGTTACTAACAATAGTCGGTTTCTCAGGCTCGGCTATCTTTATCCGTGGGTGCTACCTTTACAAGTCCCTATTGCCGGAGTCGGTTGAGGCTGCAGCATTCAGCAAAAGGAATACAGTGGGTGCAGGCAGGCAGGTACGGCGAGGGGCAAGGTATCTTGGGAAACTTCTTGCGGACATCAGAAAAATACAGACGCGGCCGGCCAGCTGCTAGCTGTGCAACAAAACAAAAGGATTCCGCAAAGCAAAGCAGGGCAAAGCTGGGCAGGCGGCTTAGCTTAGCGAGGTGCTGCCTTGTAACAAGCCAACAACTGCACAAGGCCTATATATATGCACCCCATCTTGTATCCACTCTCCAGCCATCTCTAGCTTCATGAAGTAGTGCTGTCAGTGGGAGCAAGCGACCGATTGATTCAGGAAGAGAAGAGAGTTTGATTAGAGAGCAGAAGGTCTTAACTCTGTTCTTGTTTCTTTCGTTGAGAGAGCAATTTGGAAGTGCACTAGAGGATCAAGCACATAGTAGGTTGAGGTTTGGTTAAGAGGATGGGTGTGGGTGGCACTCTTGACTACTTGTCCGAGCTTCTCAGTGGCGGCAGCCGTCACCGGAGCTACAAGAAGAAGAGGAAGCAGTTCCAGACGGTGGAGCTCAAGGTCAGGATGGACTGCGAAGGCTGCGAGCTCAAAGTCAGGAACGCCCTCTCCAGCATGAAAGGTATGCACACATCCTTTGAACATATTCTCAAAGGATTACGATGACTCAAGAAAATGCTGCAGAATCCACATGACATTTTTGTTGTTGCTGACGATATGATAACGATTAGTTCTTTTTTTTTGCGAGAAGATAACGATTAGTTCTTGATTCTTTTCATCTCAACAAAACTATAAAAGGCCAAGAAAAATGCAGGAAAACTGAAAGACATTTTATGGTTGTGTTTGCAGGCGTGCAGTCGGTAGAGATCAACCGGAAGCAGTACAAGGTGACGGTGCAGGGGTTCGTGGAGCCGCACAAGGTGGTGAAGCGGGTGCAGGCCACGGGGAAGAAGGCCGAGATCTGGCCATACATCCCTTACAACCTGGTGGCGCACCCCTACGCGGCGCAGACCTACGACAAGAAGGCGCCGCCGGGCTACGTGCGCAAGGTCGACGCTGTCATGCCGGTCGCCAGCTACGGCACCGGAGCCGGCGCGGCGCAGGAGGAGCGGCTCACAACAATGTTCAGCGATGACAACCCCAACGCCTGCTCTATCATGTGAGATTTGATACACTGGGGTTAGATTGCTGTGGACTGTGATGCGAAGATGATCGATCCAGATCGTTGGTGTGCTTTGTTGGCGGTGACATGTATGTAGCTAAATGTGTGTATAAAGATGTTAAAGGAAAAAAGTGGGCATATTTTAAGCAAGAATATTTTCAGAGTTTTGTCACCTGCTGCATGCATGTGCTGGAACGTCTCAGTCTTTACCTTTCGCACTACCAGATATAGTGTGTTTCGTGTAGCTCGCATCGTACCTGAAAGTTTAGAACTCGGTTCTTAATCAGCAAATCGATTTATTGACGTAGACAGATAATACAACAGATCTCAAAGAAACTAAAATGAATGCAAACTATGCAAATCCCTAATCTCTTTTCTTTTTCAAGATCACAGATCAGTAACCTTTTTTTTTTAGGAAAAGGCAGTCGATTTGCCACCCAATTAGATAGAAAGAAAGGATTTATTGAAGACAAAAGATTTATTTTTGAAAACATGAGCGGGTAGAAGATTCATTCAAACATATATGCTTAGTAAGCTTGTGTTTGATTGAGTCACTGGCAATTTAAATAGCAGGGTGTTATTCCAAAGGACTGTTGTAGGTGGATCACACGAGATTCTAAGCTCAACCACGACCTATCAAAAGCCATAACACAGCGGTAATGCACATAGCCTGATGTCTGTACTAGAGTAAGACCCTTTCTTGACCTTCCATGCAATCCATCTATCTATTATCTTTTCTAATGCAACTTTTGGTTGCATTTTCTCGAAAAAGAACCATTATCATGTGTACATCAACCATGCATTTCATTTTTTGCTACTAAAATTTAGATACTTTTGATTTGGGCCCTTCCCCAAAACGTTCGTAAACACATCAACGGGTGCCATTCGACCCGTAACGCTTCATGATTAAGCGCATGATAGTTACTGAAACATTATTAATTTTCCATTAACAATTAATTAAGTGTTTATATAGCCTTCTATTAATCCGTATAGTGATATGCATCCCTATATGTATAGATTTAGTTTTTTTCGAAATGGGGATATACCCCGGCTTCTGCATCATGACGATGCACACGGCCATTTATTAGAAAAGGTTCAAATTTTTATCGTTTACAACTCACGCATCAATCATCGAAAACAACACATATTATGACTACACATCAACATAGCATTCTAGTATATCGCCAACCATCCTGGCACAAGATATCCTGAGCGACCATCAGGAGTCGTGTGCATCCAGAAGCCATGGCATCCCGTTGACCCTCCGGAGAAAGGAGGGCCCAAAGCTGGACCCAATGTGAGACCATATAGATAACCTGCAATGAAAAGAGACTTTTTGTTAAAAATAATATAATTTCTGACCCTCCAAATAGACCAACATAAAGCAGAAACCCCAATCCGGTAATAGCCTTTGATTGTCTATCTACTCCATTCAACCAATTATCAAACATATTAGTAATATTGGTCGGAGGTGGAAGATCATAAGAGAAATTAACCGTACGCCATAAGAGCTTAGCTAAAGGGCATTCAATAAAAAGGTGATGAATGGTCTCCTGTTCCCCATAGAAAACACATTTTGTACATCCATTCCAATGACATTTAGCTAGATTGTCCTTAGTTAACAGAACCTTATTACTTAAAAACCACATGAAAATCTTAATCTTAAGTGAAACTTTAACCTTTCAGAGATACTTTCTCAGAAAAAGGGGTATGGTCACACATAAGATCTTCATACATCGACTTCACTGTAAATAAACCATTAGATGTCAAATTCCAAACAAAATGATCATCCTCTTCATTCAAATTTACCATCATGAGTTTCCGACATAATTATACCCATGAAGTCCATTTGTTACCACTCAACACCCTTCGGAAAGTAATATTCAGCGGTGTTTGGGCTAACACATGTGCAACTGTTACATTCTTATGGTGTACAATATTATATAAGGATGGATACTGTTGAGCCAAAGAAGTATTTCCTAACCCGGTATCTTCCCAGAAGCGGATACTCATACCATTACCAATTTTGAAAAAATCCCTAGAAAAAAACTCTTGTTTGACCCCCATCAATCCTTTCCAGAATGGGGAATCGATATGCCTAGCTTGCACCTCCCATAAGGTCTTCTGTCTTAAGTATTTATTATGTAACAGTTCTTGCCACACCCCGTCTTCATTAAGAAGTTTAAAGAGCCATTTACTCAATAAACATCTGCTTTTCATTTCGAGAACCTCAATACCTAAGCCCCCTTGATCTTTGGGTCGGCAAACGATGTTCCATTATGTAAGCCGGTATTTTCTTTTGTTGTCTGACTGCCAAAAGAACCTAGATCTATAGAATTTCAAACATTTCTTTACCCCAATAGGTATTTGCAGGAAAGACAACATAAACATCGATAAGCTAGTTAACACTGAATTAATAAGGACTAACCTATCACCATAGGATAGTAACTTCCCTTTCCAGCATCCTAATTTACTCTCAAACCGTGTTTCTACCGGATACCAATCAGAATTCCTGAGTTTTTTTTTGTAATGGATCAGAATACCCAAGTATCTAAAGGGAGTTGTCGAACATCACATCCAAAGATCTGCTTATACTGGTTCTCCTCCTCCTTTGCCTTTCCAAAACAAAAAATCTCACTTTTGTGGAAGTTAATCTTAAGCCCCGATAGCTCTTCAAAGATACATAAAATTAATTTCATATTAACTGCTTTGTGGAGGTCATGTTCCAAAAAAAAAGAATCGTATTATCAACATATTGTAGTATGAAGAGTCCTCCCTCAACTAGATGTGGAATTAACCCTCCGACTTGGCCATCCTCTTTTGCTCGTTCAATTAAGATGGCAAGCATATCCACTACAATATTAAAAAGCATTGGAGACAGAGGGTCCCCTTGCCTTAAACCTTTTTTTGTCTGGAAATAATGACCAATATCATCATTCACTTTCACCCCCACACTACCCCCTTGAACAAACCGTTGCACTAATCTACCCCATTCTGGAGCAAAGCCCTTCATTCGCAGAGTTTGTTGTAGAAAAGGCCATTTCACCTTATCGTACGCTTTCTCGAAGTTTATTTTAAATAACTCTCCATCCATTTTTCTTAGTATGTAACTCATGGATTGTTTCATGAAGTATGACCACCCCTTCCAAAATATTTCTACCTGGCATAAAGGCTGATTGAGTTGGCGTTGTAACTCTTGGGGCAATGCCCAAGATGCGATTAGTACAAACTTTAGTGAAGATCTTAAAACATACATTTAGCAAATAAATAGGTCTATATTGTTGTACTTGGACCTCATCCTCTTTCTTGGGTAGTAATGTGATAACACCAAAATTTAGTTTGTAGAGGGGCAAGTCCCCTTTGCTAAACTGTAAAAACAAGGCCATCAAATCATCCTTTATTATTTCCCAATTTTTTTGATAGAACTCAACTGGAAAGCCATCTGGTCCAGGAGCTTTATTCAGTTCCATCTGAGAAATCTCCTCAAAAATCTCCTCTTCCGTAAAAGGGTTCGTCAAGATCTCATTCTCTATCGATGAAATTTGCGTAATATCAAGGATTGCCTCTTCAGCTAAAGAAATATTGCTTGGTGCCGGTGCCCCAAACAATTTCTTATAGAATTCAGTAATATAGACCTTCAAATTATCTTCCCCAACAATAGTTTCCTCTTGTTGCTCTAATTGGAAAATATTATTTTTTCGGTGTTTACCATTCGCTATTAAGTGAAAATACCTCGTATTATTCCCCCCTTCTTGAATATGTTTAACTTTCGCTCTTTGAGCCCATTTAGACTCCTCTTCTCTTCTTAATTTATTCAGACTATCATTTTCCTTTTTTAGCTCCTCCCTTTCATTTAAATTCAAGAGATTTGTTTCCTCTTTCAAATCTAATTGATCGATGATGTTTAACAATCTCTATTTTTCTTTTTTATACTTTCCACTTCGATTTTTTGCCCATCCCTTAAGGAATTTTCGTATATGTCTTAGCTTATTCAACCAAACCTCCATTGGACTAGATCCACCCACAAGTGATTTCCACTCCTTTACTATCATGTCAAAAAAAAAACCTCTTGTCGCATCCAATGTAGCTCAAAAGAGAATTTTGCCTGATTACCCAGATGTGCTTTCATCCCTAAATCAATAAGTATTGGAGTATGATATGAATCAGCTCTAGTTAAAGCTCTTACAGTTACCAATGGGAATTTTTGTTCCCAAGAGATGGATGCTAGTACTTTATCTACTTGCCCATGTAAATTGTCTCCCAGTTAGAGCAACTTCACGCAAGTTCAAATGCTCAATGATTGCATTAAAGACAAAGGGCCAACACGCTTTGAAATTATCATTATTTTTCTTCCCTCTTGCGTATAATATTGAAATCACCCCCTACCAACATAGGTAATGGTTCAGATTCACAAGTTCTCACTAATTCTGATAAAAATTATGCTTTGTGCATGTCTTGGGCAGCCCCATAAACCGGCACCAGAATCCATTCAAAACCATCTCTCTTACATTTAATATGAAGCTTAACACAAAAATCTCCCGTGCTTACCTTTAACACTTGGGGTGTATCGGAGTTTATTCCCACTAGAATACCTCCCGAGCGACCATGTGGTGGTAAACAAAACCAAGGGAAATTATACCCCGCAGCTAATTGGTTCAAAAAAGGAATAGAGAAATTAGATCTCTCAGTCTCCAACAAGGATATGAAATCTAATTTATGTTCCCGGATTGCCTGTTTGACAAACAAATGCTTAGCAGTATCACCAAAACCCCCTGGATTCCAGTTAATTCCTTTTAGATTCTGCATTATGGAAATTGTTTTTTAATTCTTTTCATAGTATTTTTGCGAATATTACTAGTATCATAAACTTTTCTCTGTCTATTTTTCTTTACCTTGACAACTGGTTTAAGATGTTCCCAGTGATCATCTAAATCTAGTGGGATATCATCATGCTCAATAAAATCCTCACAAAGGGTGGATACTTTTGACAATACAAGAGTCTCCAGACCTTCCTCCTTATTCTCAATCTCAGTCTCATTTTTTTTCTCAAAATTGTGAAGATTCGTTCCTCTTCCACCATTTTAATCCCCTTAATAGATTTGCCTATCTCTCCTTCTGAGTTTCCTAAGGATACACCTAAACGATCCGCTCTCTTAACTATCTCAGAATCTGGAATATTAACAATAGAGTATTTGGGAATTGCAAACTGACCTGTATTGAAAGACTCATCACGCAATTGCGCATTCTTCATCGCCCTCTCTAGTTGAGGCATGTCGGCATTAGGCTGGCCACCCAGCCGGGTACTCGACCTCATTCCAAGAGTGGGCTTTGGAATTCCCCCAAATGCAATAACCTCCTCTGTAGAAGGATAATGTGACACAGTGTCAGATGAGCTCTCAATTAAAGACAATGAACATGAATTATTTGAAGTTTTTGATGAATCGAATGATGCAACATAATCCTTACCACTAGTCCGCGGAGATGAGGCAATCCCCATCGATCCCTGAAGACATGTACCCGGCTCCTCTATTGCATTCACCAGCTAATCATCCACTATGCCACCCTTAAGCTTCCTTGCCAACCATATATCATACGTATTCCCATCATTAAGCAAAGCATCAGGATTACAAACTATCATAGAATGTTCATCAATATTTAAATTCGAGGAGATTAAATTTTTTGAATTCATACCATTTGCTGCATCAAAACCAGTCACAGAAGAACCGCCAGGTGCCAACAATGATTGCTGATCATTGCCAATCATGGCCTCATGATTAACTGCAGAAGCTTTATGCAGCCCTGGCCCCCTTTTTGTCCTGATGGATCTTCTACGGCGAGTTCGCGCTACACGCCACCATATGCACCGCTGTAGCCACATAAGATGCCGCCTCGATCGCCTCACAGCCGACAGGGGCACATGCAGCAGGCAGAGGCTGACCGCTGCTGCTCCTCTCCCCAGCGTCTGTCGCACATGTGGCAAACGGCAGTTGGCCGCCGCTGCGCTGCTCCCGCCGAGCCGACCAGCTGCACAGCGCAGTCGCTGGCTGGCCGCTGCAGCGCGTAGTGGCAGCCTGCACGCACGCCTCACGAGGCCTGACCGGGTTCAAAACCGATGAAGATCCCCTGGGCATCAAATCTGTATGAAAATCAGTGGAGCTTTTGTCATTTAATAGCAGATTTTCAACATTAAATAAAGACCTATAAGATGGATCATTTTTGCTCAAATTTGAATCAAATGGAGAACTACCTGAAGGAGTAAGCTTGACATTCATTGACTCAATCTGAATTGCATCAAAATTCTCAATTTGCTTTTGCATGCCATTTCCTCCATTATTTCCATTTGGACCATCTTGATCATTATTATTAGATGTTGCCTCCCATCATTTCTCTTAAGATCCATGTACATAGCATTGCCACCATTATTTCCTTGTCCATGATGAGCATCATCAGTCCCATCATTGCCATTGTTTGCATCCACCATATTCACTTCTTGAGACCCATGAATTGTCTCCACTTCAAATTTTAATTTGAAGAAACGCCTCCTAATAAACACATCACTGTCTGCAGGAATAAGGTTACGATCCAAGCAACCAATCTTGGTCCTAAGCACCTTGTTCTTGCGAGTATATGCCATGTCCACATCTAGAGTTTTCCCAAAAAGAGTTTCCACCCCCATAGGGATAAATAATCAGATCTCATGTTAGAAGGCAATCCAGAGACCCTAACCCAAACCTTTGGCAACATATATAGAGGCTCCTCCAGAGAGGACCAAAGATCAAAAGATAGACAAGCTTCCCGATCTGTACATATGTATGTACCAAAGTTCTTCAACCTCTGAACTTCCTGTTTACTAGGTAGCTTGACTCTAAAAACATTATCCTTGTAATGATAAATCTCCCAATTAAATTTCTCATAAGGCACACTTTTCCTCAATTGATCAATTATTTCTGGTATAGTCATAACATCACCATCTACAGTAACCTTGACTAACTTAGGATTTTCAACTTTGGATTTGAAACCCCCACATGGAAGCTCAAAAAACATTAAGGCTTCATTAGCATAACCATGTATGGTGGCAGTGTGTTTAGGAGCATGAACGAGATGACAAGCAGAAGTTGTATGATTAACAGACTCAAATAGATCACAATATGGCGTAGGACAATCATCGATATAGTGACCTAGTTTCTTGCATCTGAAGCATCCAGTCTTCTCTTTTTTCTTCTTCATAGGGTCCGACCCTTCATTCTCCTTCCCTTTTGCTGTTGCCACCTGAGGATCGCTCACCTCCTGAATTACAACTTCACCATGTTGTTGCACAACAGCTGGCGCCGCAACCGACACCACTGCTTCTTGATTTGGAGCTCGCCCGGGACTAATGGGGTCTTTAGTCCCGGTTCTGCTCAGGAACCGTGACTAAAGCTCCAGTCCCAACGGCCTCCATCGACAGCGGTTGTACAGCCGAGCACCTTTAGTAGCGGTTGGCCAGACCAACCGCGACTAAAGGCCCACCACTATAAATACTGCTTGCAGCACACTTTGCTTGTGTGTGAGCCACTTGGTGTTTCACTTCTATTCACAAGGGGTAGTGGGTTTGGCTTTTATCTTCTTATGCACAAGAGGTGTTCGATGAAATGCCCGATAGCATGATGCCACTTGTGTTCACATAAAACAAACATGATATGAAGTGTCTGATGACCCACAAGTATAGGGGATCGCAACAGTCTTCGAGGGAATTAAAACCCAAATTTGTTGATTCGACACAAGGGGAGCCAAAGAATACTTATAAGCCTTGACAGCGGAGTTGTCAATTCAGCTGCACTGGAAAAGCACTAGCAACAGGGTGATGTGAAAGCAGTGGTAATATGATGCGGCGCCGTAAAATAGTTGGTACTACTTTGATGGCGTGTTGACGAGGAAATGTGATGCGACGAGTAATATGAGAGCAATAGTAACACAGCGATGAGCAGGTAACACGAGAGGAGATGGCACTAGAAAATATCCCAGCGCGCAGTTGATTGAAAAGCAATGATGATGAAATAAAGGACCCGGTTCCCGACGATCTACACTAGTGGTAACTCTCCAGATAACAAGTGTTGGGTGAACAAATTACAGCTGGACAATTGACAGAATTGAATTTAGCATTAAGACAAAATATCCAGTCTATTAATATCGTAGGCATGTTTTCCATATATAGTCATACGTGCTCGCAATGAGAAACTTGCATAACATCTTTTGTCCTACCAGCCCATTTGCAGCGGGGCCTCAAGGAAAACTACTGGTAATTAAGGTACTCCTTTTAATAGGGCACCGGAGTAAAGCATTAACACTTGGTGAAAACATGTGATCTTCATATCAAAGCCATCCCCTCCGGTTATCCCAATTCAAGATCACTTTGGGGCCTCGAGTTCCGGACAAAGACATGTGCATACAATTTGTAGATATAATCTAAGCAACAATTATAGAGCCTAGATCTAAGATCATGCCACTCGTGCACTAGTGATAAGCATTAAACATAACAATATTGCAGCAACAAATACTTCACAAACTTATAAGATATACTGAACATAATGATCAATCCATCGGATCCCAACAAACACAACACCGATTACATCATATGGATCTCAATCATGTAAGGCGGCTCATGAGATCATTGTATTGAAGCACATGGGAGAGAGAGTATCATCTAGCTACAGTCAAGAACCCATAGTCCCTGCGGGAACTACTCACAAACCATCATGGAGTCAAAGTGGAGGCGGTGGAGTCAATGGCGATGGCTCCGGGGGCACTTCCCCGTCCCGGCAGGGTGCCGGAACAGAGACTTCTGTCCCCCGAAACTTGGTTTCGGCGATGACGGCGGCTACGGAACTTTTCGTGGATGGAGGGTGATATGTTGCGGAGTTTTCCCAATACGAGGAATAAATAGGCGGAAGGGCGGAGCAAACGAGGCGACGAGGCGCCAGTACATGGGCCAGGCGCGACCAAAGGTGGGGCCACGCCTGCCCTATGTACTGCCACGTGGCAGCTCTCCTGCGCGTGTCCTTCTGGCTCCGTCTTCGTTCCGGAAAAATAATACTCTGGGATTTTGTTTCGTCCAATTCCGAGAAACTTTCATTTACAACTTTCCTGAAACACGAAAACAACAGAAAACAAGAACTGACACTACGGCACTGCGTTAATAGGTTAGTCCCAGAAAATGCTAAAAGTGTGGAAAAGTGCACATAAAACATATAAGAATTGTAACAAAACAAGCATGGAGCATCAAAAATTATAGATACGTTTGGGACGTACCAGTTTGCTTGCTTCATGCATAATATACTAATAGTGCTCACACCTTGTCCTAATTAGCTTGGACTTCCATGGATTTTCATCACATACATATGTTTTAACCAAGTGTCACAAAGGGGTACCTCCTTGCCTCCTGTACAAAGGTCCTAGGATATGAATCTCATTTAATTTCTCAATTTTGATGAATCTCAACCTTTTGGACATCCATACCGGGAAAACAAGGATAACAAATATTTGGACTTTTGCCCAGCTGAAATTTCCACCATGTGAACATGGCTTTAGTTGGCGGCCCAATGTTCCTCTCTAACAATATGCATACTCCAATCTTTGCAACTCATGGTAAATCTTTCTTACTTCAAACAAGATGAGCATGCATAGTAATTCACATGATATTCAACAAAGAAATATTGATGGTGTTCCCCATGAAAACATGGTTATCACACAACAAGCAACTTATAAGAATTAAAAATGCATAGGACATAATACTTACCACAATAGTTTTTAGACTACTTTCCCATGAGCTATAATTTACACAAAACAGGTGATTATTTTTGAAGGTTTAAAGGTAGCACACAAGCAATTTACTTTGGAGTGGCGGTGAAATACCACATATAGGTAGATATGGTGGACACAATTGGCAACTTTGGTTTTTGGGTGGTTGGATGCACGAGTAGAGCTCATACTCAGTACAGGTGAAGGCTAGCAAAAGACTGGGAGCGACCAACTAAGAGAGCAATAATGGCCAAAATCATGCATAGCGACAAAATATTATCAGTCAAAGAATAAAGTGATATTACAAGTCAAAAACAAAATTATCATAGAGGATTTAGTTGACTGGTTATAGTCATAACATGTTATAAGTATGTGCCAAGTCAACCCAATAAAGCATCAAAGGAGAATACCATAATATTAAGCTTTTATGATAGAAACAACACATGATTCTTTAAATGACACATTATGCTCTCTCAGCCATTTGAAACAAGTCATGCTAAAACAATAAATACTAAGAATATGACAAGAATAACATCCAACATGATATGCCAAAGTCTATGCCACAGTCTAGACAAGCTTCTTTTTTGCATCACTATAGTCATGAAATATTTTACTCGTATCTAACAACAATCAACTTATTTGAAATAACTCTCAGAGATGAAATAAAATATGAACCAGAGAGCTAATAATACATAAATAATTAATACTAATGAGCTCTGAACAAAATTCAAGTGAAAGAACAAGAGCTAAACGCAGTACAAGAAAACTAGAACACTCGCAGAAGAATAATAGTTAAAACTAGAGCGTTCTATGCAATTAAAAATGAGCGGGTCTTTCTCCAAAACAAATGTGTCGGGATCCAACATATGCTAGAGAAAACAAAACAAAACTAAACTTAAAACAAAAATAAAGACGCTCCAAGAACAACACATAGCGTATGAACCAATAAAAATATAGCGTATAGAGAGATGACATGTTGCTTTGTTGATGAAGAGGGGATGCCCAGCTTTGATGCTTGTACCTCTTGAATATGTCTTGGGGTGCAGGTGCATCCCCAAGCTTGAGATTTTTTCCATTCTTCATGTCATCGTCACATCATTCCTCTCTCCCTACACTTGAAAACTTCCTTCATAAAAAACTTCACACAATTCTTCATTAGCAGCATTAGTACAATCAAAATAAACAAAATCCACTTGTGTTCAGTACTAACATATATCAAACATCTATTAAATTTTTACATAAGATATTGTAGCAACCTTTCAAAAATATCTTTAATCAAAAGAACTCAAAAATAAAGAGACTTAGGAGGCGAATGCAAATAGTGCAGAAATCTGTCAAAACAGAACAGCAGGTAAAGATCGATTTTTCCGAAAATGATCTGTTGATTATCTCGAAAAGTGGTAAACTAACAAAAGTTAAATAATAACCTGGGGCATATGCATAAAAATGACAGCTCAAAATTACGCTCTGGCTATTTTTACGAATTTTTATGGTAACAACACAGAATCTGTTTTCAGGACAGCAACTTCCCTAAACATTACTTTCTTCCTATTAGAGGCTATTCTTGGCACACACACGAAAAAAAATGATAAGGAGAGGTCATTACAGTAGTAATAACTTGCAAGACTCAACAAAAATAAAAAAAATACTGTAAATAAAACATGGGTTATCTCCCATAAGCGCTTTTCTTTAACGCCTTTCAGCTAGGCGCAGTAAAAATACGAGCATCGAGTATTATAAGGTGAAGGAGCATTAAGATCAATGCCAGAAGTCTTTTCAACAAAGATTTGTATTTTATCAATATGAGTTTTAGAAGACCCTTTCTCTGCACTTTTAGGTTCACTACTTTCATCAAATAAATTTTCAGGAACAATCCAATCAAATTCTTTTCCCAAGCTTCATGCATTTCTACTAGTTTGAAAGGTATTGGTATTTTACCTTCTCTACTACTTTTGGTTTGTTCAAGTGTACCAAAGATATCTACACATGAGCCTAGCTTTTTAAACCGGTCAAAAACTTTCCTAGCTTCTATAACCACATTTTTAAATTCTCTAAGCAAAGTTTTTAGGATAAAATCTTTCTTTCCATCATCCTAAATTTCATGGAGTTTAAAAAACATGTGTTGTATAAAAGGATTAAGGCTAACAAATGTAGCCTCAAGCATTTGAACTAAACAAGCTACAACAGTTTCATAATCAGGAGCTAGTTCTACCAGGAATTTATCCACAATATATTTATGCTTACTAACATGATTGAAGAATTTTTCATTGTTATCTTTCCCAATTATAGAACCACTACCTACAGATAGGTCCTTCAGATCGTACTTAGGAATCCACACAATGAACTAGAAACGAAATAACAAACTAATTTTTTGTGTTTTAGATATAAAGACAACTATAAAAGTAAACTATTTTTTGTGTGTTTTTGATATAATGAAAGCAAACAAAACAAAATAAAGTAAACTAAGCAAACTATAACAAAGTAAAGAGATTGGGGATGTGATGTCTATGCACGCTTCTATTCCTGTAGACAGTGTTGGGCCTCCAAGAGCAGAGGTTCGTAGAACAGCATCAAGTTTCCCTTAAGTGAATCACCCAAGGTTTATCGAACTCAGGGAGGTAGAGGTCAAAGATATCCCTCTCAAGCAACCCCTGCAATTAAGATACAAGAAGTCTCTTGTGTCCCCAACACACCTAATACACTTGTCAGATGTATAGGTGCACTAGTTCGGCGAAGAGATAGTGAAATACAAGTAATATGGATGATTACAAGTAGTAATTGCAATCTGAAATAAAAATGGCAGCAAGCGAACATGTAGCAGAACTTGTTGGAGACGGTGTTTCAATGCTTAGAAACAAGGCCTAGGGATCATACTTTCACTAGTGGACACTCTCAACAATGATCACATAATTGAATAAATAAATGCTACTCTCAAACACTCTCTTGTTGGATAACAAACACCATTCATTGTGTAGGGCTGCAAAAGCACACCTCAAGCCGGAGTAAGCAAGCTCCACAACGTCATAAAGGAATCACACATGATGCGCACACTGTCACCATCACACCGTGGAGAGTGACTCCGGAGTTCATATTAAAGTAACCTCTAGAGTGCATAATAGACAAGAGTAACATCTACATATTAAACTAGATTACAAAGCTCATGATCACATAAAGATCACACCATGGGAGAGAAAGATGAACCACATAGCTACCGGTAGAGCCCTCAGCCTCGGGGGAGAAATACTCCCTCCTCATCATGGGAGACAGCAACAGCGATGAAGATGGCGGTGGTGTCGATGGAGATGACTCCGGGGGCACTTCCCCGTCCCGGCGGCGTGCCGGACTAGAGATTATGTCCCCCGAAACTTGTCGTCGATGGCGGCGGCGCTGCGAAACTCTTCGTGGAAATTGGCTGGATTTTTTAGGGTTTTCGCGTCTGGGGCAATATATAGGCGAAGGGGCAGCGTTGGGGGAGCCAGGGGCTCCCTCACCACACCTTGGCACGGCAGTGGGGCCCCCCGCGCCGCCCTATGGTGTGGGCCCCCTGCTGGCCTTCTCGACTCTTCTTCGGTCTTCTTGAACACTCCGTGGAAAATAGGGCCGTGGTCTTTTGTTTCGTCCAATTCCGAGAATATTTGTAAACCAACTTTTCTGAAATCAAAAACAGAAAACAGGAACTGGCACTGTGGCATCTTGTTAATAGGTTAGTCCCGGAAAATGCATAAAAACATTATAAAGTGTGAATAAAACATGTAGGTATTGTCATAAAACTAGCATGGAACATAAGAAATTATAGATACGTTGGAGACGTATCAAGCATCCCCAAGCTTAGTTCCTACTCGCCCTCGAATAGGTAAACGATAAAAAGAATAATTTACGAAGTGACATGCTACCAACATAATCTTGATCAATACTATTGTAAAGCATATGAGATGAATGAAGTGACTCAAAGCAATGGTCTATAGTTTGCTAACAAATAGATAATGACTAAACAACTGAATCATATAGCAAAAACTTTTCATGAATAGTACTTTCAAGACAAGCAACAAAAAGTCTTGCATAAGAGTTAACTCATAAAGCAATAGATTCTTAATAAAAGGTTTTGAAGCAACACAAAGGAAGATTTAAGTTTCAGCAATTGCTTTCAACTTTCAACATGTATATCTCATGGATAATTGTTAACACAAAGTAATATAATAAGTGCAATAAGTAAGGATGTCAGAATCAGTGCACACAGTTGACATAAGTGTTTGCTTCTAAGATAGAAAGAAGTAGGTAAACTGACTCAACATAAAATAAAAGAAAGGCCCTTCGCAGAGGGAAGCAGGGATTAAATCATGTGCTAGAGCTTTTCAAGTTTTGAAATCATATAGAGAGCATAAAAATATAGTTTTGAGAGGTGTTTGTTGTTGTCAACGAATGGTAGTGGGCACTCTAACCCCCTTGTCAAACATACTTTCAAAGAGCGGCTCCCATGAAGGACATTATCTCTACTAGCAAGGTAGATCATCCCTCTTCTCTTTTGTTTACACATGTATTTTAGTTTTATTTATAGATGACACTCCTCCCAACCTTTTGCTTTCACAAGCCATGGCTAACCGAATGGTCGGGTGCCTTCCAACATTTCACATACCATGGAGGAGTGTCTATTGCAAAATTAAGTTGCTTACTGATAAATCAGGGCAAAACATGTGAAGATAATTATTAATGAAAGTTAATTAATTGGGGCTGGGCACCCCGTTGCCAGCTCTTTTTGCAAAATTATTGGATAAGCGGATGTATATGCCACTAGTCCATTGGTGAAAGTCTTCCCAACAAGATCGATTGAAAAATAAAACACCACATACTTCCTCATGAGCTATAAAACATTGACACAAATAAGGAGTAATAAAGTTTTGAATTGTTTAAAGGTAGCACATGAAGTATTTACTTGGAATGGCAGAAAAATACCACATAGTAGGTAGTTATGGTGGACACAAATGGCATAGGTTTTGGCTCAAGGTTTTGGATGCACGAGAAGCATTCCCTCTCAGTACAAGGCTTTGGCTAGCAAGGTTGTTTGAAGCAAACACAAGTATAAACCAGTACAGCAAAACTTACATAAGAATATATTGCAAGCATTATAAGACTCTACACTGTCTTCCTTGTTGCTCAAACACTTTTACCAGAAAATATCTACACCTTAGAGAGACCAATCATGCAAACCAAATTTCAACAAGCTCTACGGTAGTTCTCCACTAATAGGTTTAAACTACATGATGCAAGAGCTTAAACATGATCTACTTGAGAGCTCAAAACAATTGCCAAGTATCAAATTATTCAAGACAACATACCAACTACCACATGAAGCATTTTCTGTTTCCAACCAAATAACAATCAATGCTGGGGCTTTCAGCTTTCGCCATGAACATAAACAATAAGTGCTGAGGCTTTCAGCTTTCGCCATGAACATTAAAGTAAAACGAAGAACATAAGTGTTCAAATGAAAAAAGCGGAGCGTGTCTCTCTCCCACACAAGCATGCTAGGATCCGATTTATTCCGATAATGAAAATAACAAAACGAAAATAAAAGCACACAGACGCTCCAAGTAAAGCACATAAGATGTGACAGAATTAAAATATAGTTTCACTAGAGGTGACCTGATAAGTTGTTGATTAAGAAGGGGATGCCTTGGGAATCCCCAAGCTTAGACGCTTGAGTCTTCTTGAAATATGCAGGGATGAACCACGGGGGCATCCCCAAGCTTAGACTTTTCACTCTTCTTGATCATATTATATCATCCTCCTCTCTTGATCCTTGAAAACTTCCTTCACACCAAACTCAAAGCAATCTCATTAGAGGGTTAGTGCATAATCAAAAATTCACATGTTCAGCAAGGACACAATCATTCCCAACACTTCTGGACATTACCCAAGGCTACTGAAATTTAATGGAGCAAAGAAATCCACTCAAACACAGTAAAAGAGGCAATGCGAAATAAAAGGCAGAACCTATCAAAACAGAACAGTCCATAAAGACGAAATTTTTTGAGGCACTTAACATGCTCAGATGGAAAAGCTCCAGCTGAACGAAAGTTGCGTACATATCTGAGGATTACTCATGAATTTTTTCAGGATTTTACGAGTTTTCTACAGAGAGAAAAGCTCAAATTCGCGACAGCTAAAAATCTGTTTCTGCGCAGAAATCCAAATCTAGTATCAACTTTCTATCAAAGACTTTACTTGGCACAACAATGCAAGAAAATAAAGATACAAAGGTATTGCTACAGTAGTAGGCAGTACCTTGACTCAAAACAAAAAGAAAAGCAAAAATAACAGAAAATAAAAACGATGGGTTGTCTCCCATAAGCGCTTTTCTTTAACGCCTTTTAGCTAGGCATAGTTATTTTTATGATGCTCACATAAAGATGAGAGTTGAAAATAGAGCATCAAGAAGCATATATAAAACATGTTTAAATCTAAAACTCTTCCTATGCATAGGAGCCTTGTAAGAAAACAAGTCAATGAAGAACAAAGTGAGTAGCATAGGAAGACAAAACAAGTGTAACTTCAAAAATTTCAACACAGGGAGAGGAGACTTAATATTATTGTGATATATGAAATCGTGTCTCCCTATCTCATAAGGACCAATAGGTCATAAAGTACCCAGAAAATAAAAGAAAATCAAGAGAAAGATCAAAACATTCATCATAAAGAGAAGAAATTTAGTAACATGAAGATTTCTATACCCATACTTTCCTCTCTCAAAATAATTTTCAGTGGCATCATGAATAAACTCAACAATATAGCTATCACATAAAGCATTCTTATCATGATCCACATGCATAAAAGTATCATTACTCTCCACATAAGCATAATCAATTTTATTAGTAATAATGGGAGTAAAACTATCACATCCATCATTGTAATCATCATAAATTGGAGGCATAGAATAATCATAATGAACTTTATCCTCCATAGTAGGTGGCACTAAAATACCACTATCATTATAATCATCATAAATGGGAGGCAAAGTATCATCAAAGAAAATTTTCTCCTCAAAACTTGGGGGACTAAAAATATCACAACCAGCTTCCCCAAGCTTAGACTTTTTCATAGCATTAAAAATAATAGTGTTCAAAGAATTCATGCTAAAAACATTGCTACAACTATTTTGCAAACAAAGTTCCATGGGTTTTTTAATTCTCTCTTCAAACACATCATGTCCTAATTCAAGATAAAGTTCATAAAGATCTCTAATTTTTTTATTGTTTTCCATTAAGCCTAACTAGTGAAAATAAAAACAAGAGACAAAAAGATATAATTGCAGAATCTAAAGGAGATACCTTCGAGCACTCACACACCGGCAATAGTGCTAGGAAATAGCTTAGTAGTCGGAGGATGTGAATACCTTTTACCTTACCTCCCCGGCAACGGCGCCAGAAAATAGCTTGATGTCTATGCACGCTTCTATTCCTGTAGACGAGTGTTGGGCCTCCAAGAGCGAGAGGTTCGTAGAACAGACAGCAAGTTTCCCTTAAGTGAATCACCCAAGGTTTATCGAACTCGGGGAGGTAGAGGTCAAAGATATCCCTCTCAAGCAACCCTGCAATTAAGATACAAGAAGTCTCTTGTGTCCCCAACACACCTAATACACTTGTCAGATGTATAGGTGCACTAGTTCGGCGAAGAGATAGTGAAATACAAGTAATATGGATGCTTATAAGTAGTAATTGCAATCTGAAATAAAAATGTCAGCAAGCGAACATGTAGCAGAACTTGTTGGAAACGGTGTTTCAATGCTTAGAAATAAGGCCTAGGGATCATACTTTCACTAGTGGACACTCTCAACAATGATCACATAATTGAATAAATAAATGCTACTCTCAAACACTCTCTTGTTGGATAACAAACACCATTCATTGTGTAGGGCTGCAAAAGCACACCTCAAGCCGGAGTAAACAAGCTCCACAACGTCATAAAGGAATCACACACGATGCGCACACCTGTCACCATCACACCGTGGAGAGTGACTCCGGAGTTCATATTAAAGTAACCTCTAGAGTGCATAATAGACAAGAGTAACATCTACATATTCAACTAGATTACAAAGCTCATGATCACATAAAGATCACACCGTGGGAGAGAGAGATGAACCACATAGCTACCGGTAGAGCCCTCAGCCTCGGGGGAGAACTACTCCCTCCTCATCATGGGAGACAACAACAGCGATGAAGATGGCGGTGGTGTCGATGGAGATGACTCCGGGGGCAATTCCCCTTCCCGGCGGCGTGCCGGAACAGAGATTCTGTCCCCCGAAACTTGTCATCGATGGCGGCGGCGCTGCGGAGCTCTTCGTGGAAATTGGCAGGATTTTTTAGGGTTTTCGTGTCTGGGGCAATATATAGGCGAAGGGGAAGCGTCGGGGGAGCCAGGGGGCTCCCTCACCACACCTTGGCGCGGTAGTGGGCCCCCCCGCGCCGCCCTATGGTGTGGGCCCCCTGCTGGCCTTCCTCGACTCTTCTTCGGTCTTCTGGAACACTCCGTGGAAAATAGGGCCGTGGGCTTTTGTTTCGTCCAATTCCGAGAATATTTGTAAACCAACTTTTCCGAAATCAAAAACAGCGAGAAAACGAGAACCGGCACTGTGGCATCTTGTTAATAGGTTAGTCCCAGAAAATGCATAAAAACATTATAAAGTGTGAATAAAACATGTAGGTATTGTCATAAAACTAGCATGGAACATAAGAAATTATAGATACGTTGGAGACGTATCAGGATGAGAGACTCCCCTTGCATAAATCCTTTTCTCCCGGGCAACGGCGCCAGAAAACAGCTTGATGGCGTGTCCTCGTCATACGCCGACGCGCCGTTGGGGAACCCCAAGAGAAAGGTGTGATGAGCGCAACAGCAAGTTTTCCCTTAGTACGAAACTAAGGTTTAATCGACCAGTAGGAGAAAGGCGTGGCTTCTGAAGGTCTTGCTGGCTGACTAGTGGCAGGACGCTCTACCGGCGCCAGCAACAACGTGGAACCTGCACACAACACAACGAAAGTACTTTGCCCCAACTTATAGTGAGGTTGTCAATCTCACCGGTTTGCTGAACATAAATGATTAGACGTATCGAATGGAAGGAGATGTTTGCAGAAAGTAAACAGAACATGATTGCAGTTGAATTTATCAGTAAAGAAAATAGGACCGGGGTCCACAGTTCACTACAGGTGTCTCTCCATAAAGAAATAGCATGCTGGGTGAATAAATTACAGCTGGGCAATTGACAGAATATCGACTATACATGACAAGATGATTACTATGATATCTGCTATTGGACATTACAACATAATACATAGACCGTAATCCAACTGCGTCTATGACTAATAATTCACCTCAGGTTAGCGTCCGCACCCCTTCCAGTCTAAAGTTGCAAGCAACATACTATCACATTAAGCAATGTGTGTAAAGTAAATAATAGAATTACCCTTGAATAAAACATTGTTATTTTCTCCCTAGTAGCAACAGCACATCTACAATCTTAGAAGTTATAAAGTCACTCTCCCAGAAAACTAGAGGCATGAACCTACTATCGAGGATAAATACCCCCTCTTGGAGTCACAAGTGTCCACTTGGCCAGAGTCTCTACTAGCAACGGAGAGCATGCAAGATCACAAATAATATATGACATGGATATATAATCAATCTCAACATAGTATTCAATATTCATCGGATCCCAGCAAACCAAACATATAGGATTACATAAAGATGATCTTGATCATGTAGGGCATCTCACAAGATCGATACATGAAGAACAAGGTGGAGAAGACAGCCATCTAGCTACTGCTATGGACCCATAGTCCAGGGATGAACTACTCACTCATCACTTCGGAGGCGAGCATGGTGATGTAGATGCCTCCGGCAATGATTTCCCTCTCCGGCAGGGTGCCGGGAAGAGCTTTAGAACCCACGAGATGGGTTCTGCGATGACGGCCACGACGGAACTTTTCGTGGATGGAGGCTCGGGTATCCAGGTTTTTCCCGAGAATATGTATAAATAGGCGGAGGATTGAGGTCGGTTGGGCGCCTGGTGGGCCCAGACCACCCCTAGGCGCGGGCCAGGTCCAGGCCGCTCCTAGGGTAGGTCTGGCCGACCTGCTTTGCCCCCCCTCTGGACTTCGTCTTTGTTTCGGTAAAATATTGACTTTGGCTTTTGTTTCGTCCAATTCTGAGAATATTTCCTGTACAACTTTTCAGAAATACAAAAACATCAGAAAAAGGGAACTGACACTGTGGCATCTGTTTAATAGGTTAGTGCCGAAAATCATGTAAAAGTACAACGAACTGTAAACAAAACATATATAAATTGGTGTAAGACAAGCATGGAGCATCAAAAATTATAGATACGTTTGAGACGTATCACGCGACTATACTTGTACTTACTTGTGTGTGCGGCCGTACTTCTGTACCCTGCGCGACTGTACTTATGTACCTATACTTGCTCGTGTGTGCGACTGTACTTCTGCACCTGTACTCGTTCGTATGTGCAGTTGTACTTATGTACCTGTACTCGCCCGTGTGCACAGATGTACTTCTCTACTTGTACTCGCTCGTGTGTGCAGCCGTACTTCTACGCGCTCGTGTGTGCAGCTGTACTCATGCTTCGTACGTAATTATACTCGCGTGTTCATTGCGTTGTACTCGTTGTTTGATGTAACCGTAGTTCGTTGTTGGTACTATATGGTGTATTTATTTTTTCATAGCTTTTTTCAGGAAGGGTGGCTAGCGGTGAATCATTGCATGCATGTTAGAGCTAGTCAGCTACTCCCTCCGGTTTTTGTTAATTGACTCGAATTTAGTATAATTCTATACTAAATTTGAATCAATTAAAAAAACCGATGATAGTAGCTAGCAACAATCGCATGCATGCAAGAGCTAGCTACCGTGGCCGTACTCAGCTTGTGGCTGAGTGTACTTGCCCGTGGCGAGCGTATTCGCGCGCGGGGTATTTGCGGAGAGCCAGGACCGAGCAGGCATCACGCACGCGGGTGTTTGCGGGGAGCCGGGGACAGAGCACATATCTGCCACGCGTCGCTCGCTGGTTTGTTTCACGGGTTGGAATTTTCCCTTTATAAAGGTCAGTATTTTTTTAGTGGTACCCCCACTATGCCTCACTACTTACGATGGCTATACCCTGCTGATGGGCCGCTTGATTGGTCTTGGACGGTTAGCTCAGCCCAACTGGAAGCAACTTGAGGCAAGTCCTACAGATACACTACATCCATAGGCTTCGGCCTGGTGTTTGGCTCCTGGCATCGCGTGGCTTGCTCTCTTTTTTTGATACGAAGTACAAACGCAGATGCTCATATACACACGCATACACTTGCTCTTTTGTTAGTCTTCCTCGCTTTTTTTTCTCTCTTACCCTCTCTGAATCCATGGCTTACACGGCTTGTAAATGAGATTGTAAGTGAATCAATAGACTAGAGACGCGGGTCGCTAACACCTACTACCTTCGTTTCAAATAATAAGGTGTTCTCGTTTTACGTGTTTTTTGTTTGATCAAGAATTACTTTAAATATATAAATATTGTTTGTATGAAATTAGTACCATTAAAAAGTTCTTTTCAATACGAATTCAATGATACTAATTGCATATAATATAATCAAGATTTTGTTGCTCAATTTTCAGGGCTGGCCCATAGGGCGGGACAAAGGGGCGCTCGCCCCGGACCTTCAGGAGCGAGTGCCCTGGCCCAGAATTTTTTTTATATACTTGATATATTTATACTTGTACTTAGGCTGTAGAGTGATTCTTAAAAAAACTTAGGCTATAGTGTTTAAAATAATTCTAGAAAATATAGATGCCCTAAGCTACAGTTTACCGTGCCTCTTACCAAACATTTATTTTAATATTCACGCTTTAGAATTTACCATTTAGAATAATTTTATAAAATATACAAAGTCCAAGCTGCAGCTTACCTTGCCTCCACTCCAATTTCTTTTAACAAAAAATATTTAAATATTATTTTCCAAAGATACGATTTCTCTCTAGCCTTCCCAAATATCCATAACACACCGACCATCGTAATATTTTATAATTAATCTTAAAGATATATATTATATATATATTATATATATATATATATATATATATATATATATATATATATATATATATATAGGGTTGCACTATTCGAAAACCGGTGCTCGAATATTATTCTGAGCACCACCGGCCCCTATATAAGGTTTATGGCCGAACGGCCCCGCTCCGACCGAGCCCCCCCCCCCCGCCCCGACCAAAATCCACCTGCCTCGATCCCGCCCCGCTTCCACCCCGTCCTCCGCCGCCACCCCGCGCCCGCCACCCGCCTTCCCCCCGTCTCCGCCCCGCCTCCCGCCTCCGGCGCCGTCGCGCGACGACCGAGCTCGCGCGGCGACCGATCTCGCGCGGAGCGACCGATCTCGCGCGGAGCGACCGATCTCGCGCGGCGACCGAGCTCGCGCGGCGACCGAGCTCGCGCGGAGCGACCGAGTTCGCGCGGCGACCGAGCTCGCGCGGAGCGACCGAGCTCGCGCGGAGCACACGGGATCTTTTTCTCCGGCGAGCCAACTTCTTCTCCGGCCGAATTCTTCTCTGGCGCGCCCCCCTCTTCTCCGGCGAGTCTCTTGAGGGATCCTTCTCTGCATCCTTCTCTGCAAATTCAAGAAACCCAAGCAAATGGATCCTCCAAAATCTAAGAAGATGCAGATTCGACGGAAAAGATTTGTAGATGTCGTTCCTACAAGATCTTCACCTCGATTTGCTCACAAATCTACTTTGCTCTCAGATAAAATAAGGGAAACTTGCATATCTGCAGCAGTTACACCTTTGAAACGAAGTACATCTGAACAAAATGAGGTGAGACAATGTTGTACAGCTAGAAACTATAATCTTGAACTTCTCAGTGTACTTCTCTGTTTGTTTTTGTCGAATATTGAAATTGTACTTATTCTGTATGCTTATAGTACTTCTCTGCTTCTACTGCAACTCCAAATACTTCTCTTTGAACTTAGTAATGCCTGTGTACTGTACTTCTCTGTTTTGCTAGTTGTACTTAGTAATCCCTATGACCTGCACTTCCCTGTTTTGCTAGTTGTACTTAGTAATC
>NC_061512.1:178284844-178356493 GCF_022539505.1 Lolium rigidum | reverse complement strand
GAGCTAAAAAGTCGCAACGCACCGCCCGTAAGTTATGTCGCGTTGAAGACGAAGCATCTGTGCCGCTGCCAGACGAGCCATCGCGAGAAGCGTGTGGACGACTGTGCGGATCAAACATCCCATATATTTAGGTCGCGTCTACACGGACGGATCAAACAGTATGCGTCGAGCCCTGACCTGTGGTAGGTGCAGGTCTGTTTGCATCTTCCCGTTGGATATGCCCTCACTTTTTGTACAAAATACAGTACAATCAAAGACGCTCACGCATACGCGCACATACTCATCCTTATGAATACACACCCTACCTCTATGAAAGATCTCCAAGAAACTGCGTCAAAAAACTGACCTAACGATCTTTAGAATGACGAAGTCACCACGTGCACATACGGTTCGTGTCAATGTAAACATCCCCTTCACTCAAGAATATTCCGCCTATTCCCCGCGAACATGATTGCTCGGTATGGCCGTTGGAGCGAAGCACACGTGAGAAGTGGGAAAACCTAGGTATCTGTGCGCGTGGGGTGCGTCGCACGAGGCGACTGATGTTTGCGCCAGATCGGTCGGGGCTCTTTTCCAACTTTAATTTTACCCGATAAATCCGTGGCGCTCACCCACGCATGCGCTGTGCGGGCCCTGGTACAGTGGTACTATTACTCCAGCCTCTCTTCATAAAGCAAGCCAAGAACAAGATCAATCCATTGTCTCCCCCTCCGGCCATTTAATCCATCCGTAAACCTCCTTCATCAAGCTGCTCCAAACACCTCAATTTATCCGTTGACCCTTCTTGGAAGGAGATGTCTCGGCGGCCAGGCAAAACCAGCAAAACGAATCTGTCGCCCCCGATTGGCCCGTATACTCCTGCGGGCACGATGAGCGATGGCGAGCTCTCGACGATGATTAACACAAGTCGGAGAGAAGAGGACTCCCCCACCGAGGGCGCCGGCAGAAGCGGCAGCTTAATGACCTTGTCCGAAATGTCGGAAGAATTGAGGTACGCGAGGGCGAAGTTGACAGCGCTGGAGAGCGAGCTCGAGACACAGAGGTCCGAGAAAAAGCCGAAGCCGTTTATTGCCATCAAGCAAGAGGGCCCCACAGCCCCCAACACGCTGCGGTCACACTTGCTGGAGATCGCCGCCGGCGCTGACATCATTGAAGAAGTAGCGGCGTTCGCTGGTCGTCAGCAGTGCGACGTGTTCGTGCTCTCAGGCGACGGAGGCATCGTCAACCCCACGCTGCGCCAGACGGGGGCACCGCCTGGCGCCGACTTCGCGCTCCACGGCCTCTTCCAGATCCTTTCCATGTCCGGCATCTTTGTCGCCTCGTCGCCTTTCCCGACCGGTTTCCCCGAGTTAACAATCTACATTGCCGGAGGGCAGAATCAGGTCGTCGGAGGCGCAGTCGTTGGCAAGCTCGTGGCTGCCGGCCCTGTCATTATAAAATTGGCCACCTGGTCATGCGCTTCCAACGAGCAATTCCCGGCCGAGGATTCGAAGGCCGGACTCCACCAGATACTGTCGTATCGGACGAACAACACAGGTCAGATTGCACTTCTAAGGTTTGCTAAGCATTTGTATAATTATCTCTACAATATTACTGTGAATTTAGGATAAGGTTGAGGTTGCATGCCTAGAATGCAAATCACATTGGTTAGCAATCTTAGAGTGCAAACAAATTCAGGGAGCAAAAAACACTAAGCTATGAATAGGACTACCGAATATTCGCAAATCTCAGGAATGCAAATCCTATAGAAAATCATATCATCGAATGAAAGCGTTATCCAAATCATAGGATAGTATCATTCACATAATACTAGTCTATGTTATTACTTTTATAGTGGGTTGTATCATAGATGTAGGAGTAATAGAGTAACAGAGTCGGAAATTCAATTCGGCTCCCGGGTGCGTATGCTCCCTCTATCAAAAATCATAGCTCGAAATGTCAAAAAATTTGGACAAAAAATTCTACATGTACATCTCCATAATATACGTGCATTCGTCAAGTTTCATAAAAAACCAATATTTTGTGTGGTCTATATAAAAAAGAGAAAGTTTATCTTGTGAAAAGCATTATTTTTAGCACTGAATTTTGTCTTTTTTACACATGTCACATGATAAGTCGATTTTCTATGAAATAACTTTGTGAGCACGTAGCACGTGAAGATGTACGTGCGAACTTTTAGTTTCAATTTTTTAAAATTTAAAACATATGTAAGATGCATTTCAAAATATAGGGAGCATATGCACTTATTTACAGTAGTACATCCACATTATGATTTAGTTGTACCATATACTATGAAATTTTGTCTTTAGTGCACATGGATAAATAATAGATAATAATGTCTCAGTATAATATCATCAAAATATATAAACCATATTTGGCATCACTTGGATAAAGACTCTCAAATAATCTAGTTTGGCCCATTTTTTCCAAATATGCTCAATCAAATCATTTTTTAGAGCTCCGATTGCCGATTGTAGCATCTCTTCGAAGTAAGTCGGCAAATTCTGGCATGTCACCGTGAGTACATACTGATGGAAGGACGGTCGATGAGCCCGCTTCCTCATTTAGATCAAGAATATTGCCCGCCTCTCCTTTTTATCCTTGATAATCATATTGTGTGGAATAATGCAAACTAACATAACATGATGGAGACCCTCCCCCTCATATGAATGCACTGGATGTCATAAAATGGACCATCGGGCTTGGAACACCCGAAATGCACGTTCCACGTTCTTCCTTGCACCTTCTTGATATTGATCAAATAACTTGTGATTTTGTGTTTGGGCCATCGGTATTGACTTCATGAATGCTGCCCACTCGGGTCATATTCCATCTACAAGGTAATAACCTAGTTGCTAATCCTTTTCGTTGACACTATAGTTCACCCGAGGACCTTGAACTTTTAGTTGCTTAATGAATAATCTTTGGAAACTAAAGTTCAGAGCTTGGGATGCATAATTATCATCTAGGCAAAACATGTAGAACTTACCATTGATTCAAAGGGGGGATGACGGAGGAGCTCATTGGGGCGACGGGGTACAAGTGCAGAGGTGTCAAGGGGATGATGGAGGAGCTTGTCGGGGCATTGGGGAGGAAGTGCGGTGGTGGACAGGGATTTGCGCAAGAGCTCGTAAGGGCTCTAGGGAACTGCTGCGGTGGCGAGGTGGCCGACAGGCGGAGTGCCTCCATCTATATTGCGGGCACCATTTTTCGCCATTATTGGGGCGGCGGCCGCGACCGGCACTGCCACCGGCAGATGGAATGGTGAGCGAACCAGGGAGATGGAGGCTGGATGTTGGAAGAGAGGGAGATGGAAGGAGGGAGACAGAGGCGGAGTGCTTGTAGGGAGACGTAGGCGAGAAAGGGGAAGGATGGGACTGCGATGTGACGAGAGCGATACATCAATTAATTTTCTCGTGACAAGCGCTATGTTACGATATCCACTCTTGTTACTGTAAAACCCTCTCTCCTCCTTAATTGCCCGCCATGTCAACATTTTTTTTAGTTGGATTCATGATACCCTCCACTGGGGTCGGTCTAAACCCTATGAAGCTTCAAAGGTTAATTATAATTGATCAAAAGGAGGTGCATCTGTCTTAAAAAATAGTGAGTTAACATTCCTATCCCTGGGTGTAGTTTTTTTTTGCGAGAAATCCACCAATCTATTAATAATCATCAACACTAGTACAAATAGCCCAAGAAGTAAAGACAATTACAAATTGGTAACTGGACCGCCTAGCGACGATTACAGACACTAGCATGAGCCGAAGGCGCGCCGTTATCCTCGTCCCCTCCATCGCTGGATTCAGGCAAAGCTTGTCATAGTAGAGCTTGTTGTAATACACATACGAGAAGTCATTGTGCAAAAGTCCCAAAGGATCAACGCACCAGAGCAACAACCATCGCCAATGATGACAACCATAGATTGGAAGAGACTTGCATGAAACCACACCAGCAAACACGAAAACCAACCAGACCTTAGGAGATCCGACGGGCACACAACTCCAGGCGCCCTCCGTTGGTGCTAGATGCACCACCGGAGCAAGGATAGGGCGGGGAGGACCTTATTCTAACTTCACGATGTAGCCGCCGCCTCACCTTCCTAAAAAAGAGACTGAAAATCAAACTAAATTAAGAACATAAACTCCCCGTCGGTGAGGGGTCGTGGTCTGCCACACCTCCAAGGCCCTAAGATCACCGGAGGCGGAGTGGACCAGCAGTATCGTCGGCTAGGAGGACGGAACCCCAGATGGGTTTTGTGGCTTTTTTTCACCACCTCCTCGTTGTCTCTCTTTGCACGTACCAGTTAGATTCTTAGCCTACCCCTGGGTTTAGTTACACACCCATGTCTAATATACTAACATATGGAAGTACATATAGTAGTTTATCCATTTGAGTATGTTCCTACACTATATCTAAAATACTTCAAACCGAGTTTCGTGAAAAAGTGCATATAAACACGTAGTTTGCACTATATATTCAAAATACATACATATTTATAGGTAAAAAATTCATATACATAAAAAGTACTCCCTCTATTCCATTCTATAGTGCCTATTGTTTTTTGGCACGGAAATTAGCGCAAGAGTATTTTGTACATAAGACCCCTAGCTGAATGATTTGAGATCAACGTAAAATTTGGGAAATCCATATCTTCCTAACTTACCATAACAATTTTTGGAGCTGAACGATTTGAGAGCTGAACGGGGAGGGGGTAATTGAAAACAAACTAAGCTAAAACCTTATATTATGAAACAAATGCCAAAAATCTATAGGCACTATAGAAAGGAACGGAGGGAGTATTATGTATTCTACCAAATTAGTCTTATATACTTCATACTACATGTACATACTCTCCAGCATGATAGATACTACCTACATTGAATGAAACACACACGTGGATGTAACTACACCCGGGTGGTGTAGTTACACCCACATGTGTTTCACGCAATCTAAGAAGTATCTATCATACCGGATAGTACATACATGTAGTATGAAATATGTAAGACCAATTTGGTAGTACATACACGCATTTTTTACATTTACATATGCATGTATTTCACCAAACTCGGTTTGGAGTATCTTAGATATAGTGTAGGAACATATTCAAACCGATAAAGTATCGTATATACTTATGTAATGATAGTACATTAGACATGGGTGTAACTACACCCAGAAGTAGAAAATATTTATCCTACATATATATATATATATATATATATATATATATATATATATATATAATACATGTGCATCACCCTATTCATAGAGCACACAGCCTCATTGACCTTATTTTCTAACTAGGCCAGACGAAATCAATATAACTCATGTAAAAAACAAGCCACTCATTTATCCTTTATCATATCATAAGCTTTGACGAAAGAACTTGCAAAATGCCGCATGAGAAACATAGGAACATGTCAATTTTCTATGTCAGTGAAACAAAAGTTATACAATGAAGTGATACACTACATATTTATCACTGTGCTAATTGTCTCATCAGCAATTTGTATCTAGGAAATGCTCCACGACATCAAACAGCACACCTTCTAGATGATCTAGATGTTGCGCAACAACATAAATTCCATATGTTCAGAGGAAGTATCAAGAAATCCAACATTGCGTAGATTTTCGGGGAAATTCATTTTGGCTCATAGTTATAGATACACGGATTATTGAAAAAACCTATTTTAAAATGTCAAAAAATCTAAAAAGAAATTCTAGCTGTATACCCCACATTCTATGTTCGCACACAAATTTTCGCAAAAGAATGACATTTTTTACGACATATATTAAAAACAAAAAAAATTGTGCTCCAAAATGGCTTCTCATTAGACATTTGTTTGTCATTTTACACAGCTAAAAAAAACTATTTCCATTGCAAAACTTTGTGTAAGAATGTAGTATGTACGGATGTACATTCATGATATTTTTCAGAATTTTTTAATACATTAAAAGATGTTTTTAGTGCATTTTTCATAATAGGTGTATTTAGACATATAAGCCAAAACACCATATCCAGATTTTCGTCTTATATCCCGGTTTGTCATTTTAGAAAGCACACCCTATCTTATAGATTGAAAGATGAGCCAACAGCTCCCTTTCAAGCCTGGCTTGTCTCCTTTCTCTCTCAACAAAAAAAAAGCCTGGCTTGTCTCCTTTCTATACCTCTTTACATCCTTCTCATACGTAAATAACTTTAATTTAATAAAATTACAGTCGTAACAGCCCGTACAGTTTCCAGGTCAAAAAGAAGAGTAAAGTCTAAACAAAACCTTGAACTTGTAGAAGGTGATGGAATCGAACCTCGAACTTGGAATACGGAAATCAGCACCCTCAACTCAGAATTCCCGGTTGCTTCTCGCGGGACGCTCATTTTATGCGGGATTCGCTGATGTGGCCATTATCAACGCTGAGATTGTTGACTTTTCCTAAATTATTATTATAGCATATCTGAAGAGGGAAACAAAGGCGTTCTTGTTGCCATCGTCCAACCTTGATCTCTCATCTCTCTCTCTCTCTAACACGCACATATATACCACCAAGTACCGAGCAGCTTGCACATAGCAGCAAGGCAGCAGCTAGCTTTACCCAGTAGCTAGCTTAGCACGCAGCAGAAACCACGTAGAGCAGCTGAGCCAGAGCAGCGCGCGCAACAACAGGACGGAAGTCGGGCATTGCAGAGAGAGCTGCACAACCACAACTTCAAATAGATATCGGCAGGGGCGCCGGTACAGCCGTACGGAGGTACCGGCATCTATTTGGGCATGTTGTTCCCATACCGGCGCTCTCTATACTGCGGCCTTAAAAATAATTCTTTTCTTTTTAGAATATTTTGAAATAACATATTAATCACATAAATTATTCATACAATATTTTGATTATTTATACTATCACACAAACAGAAATTAAATTATTTATAAAGTATTTTAATTATTCATACAATCACACAAATAGAAATTAAATTATTCATACAATAATCAAATTAAATTGTGCATTGTTGGCAGCTTCTCTCCTCGCCCACAAATGCACAGCCAGATCCGCCTGAAGTTGAGCATGAACACTGCATCTTGGATTTCCTGATGCATATGAAAGAAAGCGCCAAATTATTGGGGTACATGTTTTACCTCAGCAAGGGCCCTTGATAATCAAATGGTTGATCATCATGCACAGGTTCATCGCGTCGCTCTCAATGATCATGTTGTGCACGATCACGCAGGTATTCATCACCTCCCACATCTGAGACTCAAACCAAGTGAGAGCAGGGTACTTGATAACTGCGAAACGCTGTTGAAGCACCCCAAAATCACGCTCAACATCCTTGCGAGCTGCTTCCTGGCATGTTGCAAAATAAGCGTCCATCTCCGAAGCTGGAGCCGGGATTGTCTTCACAAATGTAGCACACGTCGGGTAGATACCTTCGGCTAGATAGTACCCCTTGTTGTATGTGTGACCGTTTACCTCAAAGTTCACGGCAGGAGCTTGTCCCTCAGCTCGCCTGGAAAACATCGTAGAGCATTGCAGCACGTTGATATCAGTGTTTGTTTCCGCCGTGCCAAAAAAAAGCATGCCAAATCCAGAGGTCATGTCGTCTGCCACCGCCTCGAGAATGACACTGCACTCACCAGTATGCCCTTTTAGATCCCTTGTCAAGAAAAAAAAAAGCAAATCTTCCAGCGTGCACACAGCCAATGCTTCCGAGCGTCTCAGGAAACCCTCGTGCTGCATTTTATTCCAGGATCCGAGCTGTATCATCTGCCCTTGGTGCTCTCGAATAGTCTTTACCAAACACCGCTATGACACCTCGGCAAAACCTATAGAGAGTCTGTGAACATGTCGACTCCGCCATCCGCATCTAGTCATTGGCTGTATCTGGAGGAGCTCCGTATGCAAGACAACACATTGCAGTAGTGCACTTCTGGATTGAGGTGAAGCCCCACAAACCTGTACAATCTTGCTTGATCATGAAATAGTCGTCATACTCCCTGATGCCGAAGACAATCTTCATGAACAGATCCTTGTTCATCCTAAACCGGCGCCGAAATTCCTTCGGCGAATGAATCGCATCGTCGGCGTCAAGCAGCATGGCGTCGGCTTGACGATGCCGGTTGACGTTCCTTCTCTTGCCTGGTTTTGAGCCGTCGCATCGAGACACGCCGAACAAAGGCTCGCGAAAACGGATGAAGCTCGTCAGAATCAGCTGTTGTTGTTGCCACCGGACAGTCGCAGCGTTTTGCCTCTCCATTAACACTTGCACCATCATCTCGTTGACGCTGTCCATCGCGGCAATCCGACGAACACCTTGCGGGCGGGGAGGTTGTGCGGCGACCTATGTTCCCGGTTGAAACAACATCCACCGGTCGAGGGGGTAGCGGCTGTGTCGATGGATGGCGGTTCCTGGACAGGCGGCGGTGTCTATTGCAAGCAGGGGGCACGGCAGCGACAGTGGTGATGGCAATCTAGAGGGGTGGGAGTCGGCTCGGGCGTGGGTGAGAGGTGGGGAAAGCGTTTTGTCTGGCTGCCAAGCGAAGCCCATGCGCGGATTTTGACGTGCCGCGAGGCACCGGCGCGCCCGATCTGCGCCCTCGGTGAAGGGGCCGGCACGGTGTTGCTGGCGCTTCTATTGGGCTCGAAAACGCGCCTGCGCTTTATGGGGCGCATCGGTGTGAGCCCATTTTGTCCTCCAGCCCCCAAAAAGCTATCGGGGCTGCTATGGGGCGCCCCGGTGGAGATGCTCTTAGAGCCAAAATAGGCCTTCCATCCCGACTTGTAAGTGCCTCTAAAGGGGCTCACGGTTCATTTGCATTATATAATTTATAATTAAGTTTATCAAAAACCATTACAGAACATCATGAATAGTGAAGCGATGTACATTGACACGTGCATTTTATCAATGACGGATGAAAGGATAAAGTTATTAACCTCGATCGAGAAGGAAAAAAGAGGAGAAAGCTTAAATATGGCTCGAACACTTCGTATCGTATTTGTTTTGTGTGAACTCATGTGACATCATGCTCTTAGGTATTTCATCGAGAAGGGAAAGCAAAGCAACATAAACCTCTTGTGCTAAGAAGGAAAAAAGGCTAAATGTGACTCACAAGTTTGAGCAGGGCACGAGGTATAAATAGAGATGGACATTTAGTCCCGGTTGGAGACACAACCGGAACTAAAGGGGCTCGCGGCCTGTTGCACCACGCCGCAACCCCTTTAAAACTTACTACCGCACCACCGGAGCTGGGGGACATGGGGAGCATCCAGTAGCTCAACCTCTCCGTTAACGAGCCCGGCGGCGAGATATCAGCTAGTTTGGTGAAGCATAGTAATTTGAACCTTCTCAACCTGTTACGGAACCGCCTCCTCAGCGCGATCCCAGGGTTCATCGGTGAGCTGCTGACGCTCGAGCCTCGAGGTCTTGCAGCTGTGGGAGAACAACCTCACGGGTGCTCTGCTCGCGGGGCTGTGGGAGGACCACCTTACCGGTCCGTGCTGCCAGTGGGACACAGGCTCGAGATGCTCGTGGACAACGACTTCTTTTTGCTGCATCCCGTCGTTCGCTCCCATCCCATGAAGGTGGATCTCGCGCATACAAGATTTCTTCAAGAACACGCACGAGAACTTCGTGCCTTCTATATCAAAAAAGGAAAGAAGCAACATATACAACAAAAAGTGTCTTTGACACATGGGCACCAGTGCTCCCTTCAATTTCAGATTTTTGAAAATTTAAAACCTCACATTTACGTGTCTCTAAAAATTATGTTGTTAAATATATAGATAGATATGTAGGGTATGGGTGTATGCAAAAAAGTCCCGTCAAAATATACGTTGTATTTTGGAAAATATAAAAAAGACAAATTTGTGACAATAAATGATAACAATAGTAAAATAGTATGTCTTTTTTGTCAGAAATTTGTTTATTTTGTATTTCTCAAAATTTAAAGTATTTTTTACCGGGATTTTTTTGCGTAGACTCCTCCTATACATATCTATCTACATATTTAATGCCATAATTTTTGGAGAAATAAAAGTGTGAAATTTTAAAATTTAAAAATCTGAAAGTGGAGGGGGCACTTGCGCCCATGTGCACCAAATCCCTATTCCATATACAAGATCAAGTTTTGGTTTATTGAGGGCTTGGATCACATGCGACCAAACCCCACTCCACCAACCCCTACCAAAAAAACTACTCCCCCTCTAACAGCTTCACACAACTTGGCTCGCTTCCATTGCTCAAATTCTGCTCTGATTTTCCGGCAAACGTCACTCGCCCTGGTGGTGAATTTGTCAAAAACCCTACTGTTCCTTTCCAGCCAAATGCTGCGAGCCACCAACTGGACTAGGCCGTTGATCCTTCCTCTTACTCCTTGGCACTGAATCAGAGAGAGAACTCCACCAAAGTGCTATCTCCGCCTCCACACCGGGGGTAAATCGGTGCAGTCTATAGTCGAACAACACCATATACCAGATATGTTGCGAGTAAGAACACTGTAATGTGTTCCACAGTTTCTTGTTCCTGACAACAGAGCACGCATTCAGCATATAAGATTGGGTACACGGGCTTGGAAGTTGGATCTGATTTAGGCGGGCCAGCCTAATTATATCAGGATAATTAGTAATAATTAGACAAAAGACAATACTGCCCTTTTCAAGTTTCTGCACTCCTTTTTTTTTTCCTACTTACTCATGAGGGTAGCAGTCAACGGGAAAATTACCATTTAGCTCTCGCATGTTGTTATTCGATTATTGAAGAAATAATCTCTTCTCTTTCGCTGCATTGCCCCCTCCCCCTTCACAGATGATAAGCTACTGTACACCCCACAGGGAATGGAATTCTTTACTTTTCAGCAGGATGCTCCGAAGAAATCACCGAGTAGCACTGTCGAACTGGACCATGGTAACATATACCAGTTTTCGCTACGTGACAAACTGTTGATGCAGGAAGAAGCTCAGGTGCTTCAGAGTACCCTTTCTACTCTGCAAGACCTTATCAAACATGCTGAGTGGTGGTTTCACAAGGATGGCATCGCTGATCTCCTACAGGATGCCAATGGTGCTGTTTATTGTGCTAACATCCTCTTGGGCTGGCTCTATTACGATGAGCTACTAGAGAAAGCTGGGGAAAACAATACAATTGGATGTCCACTCCTAGAGTTACCGAAAATGAAGGACGTCAAAGGTAAACTCAATCAACTCATAAGAAAAATGCAGCAACTTGACTTGCATGATGCGCGGCAGCTCTTTATGGATGAATCAGTCAATCTTGAATCAAGTCTTCTGCCAGAGGAGCCAAAAATCATAGGGCGTCATAAAGAGCAGCTGGAGTTGATTAACTTACTTGGTTTGCCAAAGATAATCGACAAGCAAGTTCAAGGTGGAAAACCTCAAGAAATGGTTGAAGGGAGACCACATAATGTGACTGTTTTACCGATAACAGGAAGTGGTGGCATTGGGAAGAGTGCTCTGGTCCATGCTATTTTCAGCGAGAAGAGAGTTCGGAATCATTTTGACCTGCTCATTTGGATATGTGTATCAGATGGCTTTGATGAAAAGAAGTTGATTAAGAAGTTAATACAGTCTGTTGCCGAAAGCGAGATGAAATCTGATGATTTAAGCTATCTCCAGAGAATTCTATCTAATGGCATCATTCATCACTCAAGGAGGTTCTTGCTTGTAGTTGATGATGCGCAGGAGGATATATGCCGAGAAGATTGCCATGAATGGAAGAGTTTCCTCGCCCCACTGGAATGTGCCAAACCAGGAAGTATGGTTTTGGTGACTACAAGGTCGTTAAAAGTTGCTGAGCATGTTGGTACAATGAAGCATTTCATGTTGGAGGGCTTACCTGAAGGAAGTCTTTGGGAGTTATTTAGGATGCATGCGTTTGGTTCACATAATTCCAACATCAATCCACTGTTAGCAACCATTGGAAGAAGCATAGTTTCAAGGTTAAATGGTTCTCCTTTGGGTGCCCAAATTCTTGGACGGCTCTTAAGCTTGAAGCTCGATCCAATATATTGGAGTAACATCTTGGAAAGTGAGTTATGGGAACTACCTCATCAAGATAAGGAAATGATATTAACGCACAAGGGACAAGAGAAGAACAACATCAGCCCAGCCCTTAAGTTAAGCTATCAATATCTTCCGTTCCATCTGAAGCGTTGCTTCTCCTTCTGTTCTCTGTACCCTAGGAATTATGAGTTTGACGTGGAGGCACTAGTGGACTGCTGGGTAGCAGTGGGCTTAGTGTTGCCTTATGGGGGCATGCTTGCATTTGATGTGGGTCATGTGTACTTCCAACAACTTGTGAATAGATCCTTCTTTCAGAAAGCTCCACTGTCTTTGAGATATATCATGCATGATTTGGTGTATGATATGGCACAGCAAACTTCCAGGAATGAATGCTTTGTGATAAAAGATAGATGCGACTTATCAAGAATTCCTCCAAATGTCCGTCATTTGTCAGTACTTGGCAGCAACTTTCTCAAAAGCAGTGATTTGGAAAGCTTGCGCATGTACCAGACGTTGTGTTCAGTTATATGTATTAGCATGGACTCTGATATTATCACTAGTTCTGTCCTTGAAACATGGTTCCGAGATCTTGTTAACATCCGAATGCTGAGATTCATATCCTGTCAGCTGAAGGAGCTACCCGATAATGTTGGGAACCTAGTACAACTTCGCTATCTTGACATTTCTGCTTGCGAATTTGACAGGTTTCCGGATTCTTTTTGGCGTCTCCGTAACCTGGAAATTTTAGATGCTCGAAACTGCAATATCCAAGACGTTCTGAAGGATATCGTCAAGTTAGTTAACTTGCACCGAGTTAAGCTGAAGGATGATCTTAACAGAAAACTCGGGTGTGTTCCGAGAGTAGGTAATCTGCTCTTTCTTCAGGAGATGCCTTACTATGCTGTTGCTGATGAGTCCAGAAGGACAATTCTTGAGTTGAAGAACATGAACCATCTTCGAGGAATATTGGAGATCAGTGGCCTCTGCAGTGTCATGGGTATGGAACAATCTGCTGGGGCTGCATTAGATCAGAAGATTTACCTCGATACATTAATTCTATCATGGCATGAGTCCATCAGGCCTAAAACACACAACAGTAGCCAGGAGATGGAAGTGCTTGAAGGCCTGTGCCCTAGCTCCAATATCAAACATCTGGAAGTCAAGTTTTACATGGGCGCTGGATTTCATCCAAGTTGGCTTCATGGAGTTTTGTTGAGCAACTTGGCATCGCTCTCAATCAGCTCTTGTCCTAACATTGCAACTCTTTTCAACAAACCCTCCAGAACAGACGGTAGCAGCAGTAGTAGCAGCACAGGCAGCTTAACCGTGTTCCGATCACTCACCAAGCTGTGCATTGCCTGGTGCAAAAAGCTAAAGGTTCTTGACAATTTCCTACACCCAGAATGCCTGCCAGCGATCAAAGTGATACGTATGTCAAACTGTGAGGATCTAGTGTCACTGCCGACCAAGAGCCTTGGGGAATTTGTTCATCTGGAGTACTTGGAGGTGTCTCACTGCTGGAGTCTCAACTGGGAACAGGGCCTAACCTTGCCCCCCTTGCTGAAAGTGCTCAAGCTTGAGGCATGTGGGGAGTTCTCTGACTCGACGCTCAGCTGTCTCCGCGGCCTCGTCGCTCTTACAAACTTGGACTTGCAGTTCTGTCCAAGCATCGAATCCATTTGCACGCAAATCTGGAGCAGCCTAGTATCACTCGAGAACCTGAAGATAGTATGCTGCCAGGGGCTGAATTCGATCGGAGGATTAGAATCGATTGCACATATAAGAAACGTGGATATCAGGCACTGCCAGAAGCTGAAAGAGCTGGAGCAACCGTTTTATAGAGGCTGCTATTGCTAGCTGGCAATGGTGTTGGTCTGTCTGCTCTTCTACTCTGACGGCTGCTCGGCTGCTGTTATGTCTAAAAACTCTCAGTTTGTTTTGGCGGGCAAGAGTGACCGATCCTATCTCCCTGTAGTTCCTTCTTGTGGTACTAGCTAGTCATTGAAAATGTAATCTGGCAAATTTGTAAGATGTAGTTTGTACTCCTATTCAGGGGATACACTTTTAGCCATTTGAATCTTCTTTGAGATGGCAATGTAAGAGCAAGTTATGGTATCCTATTCAGAGGAGCAAGATTGATTGTCTTTACTAATTTTTTATAACCTCCAAAGTGATGTTCTGTGTTTGCTCTCTTTGGTGCTAAATTGGGACCATGTGCTGTTCTCCTTTGGATAGACCATGTTCCAAACTGTATATCCGAGCTTGTGGTCGCCGAGTCTCCAGTGGCCTTTTTTTTTCTTCCTTTTTTCTGAAAGGGGTGCGGTCGTGTTTACATCCTAGTCCGATTTATAAGATGTTCTAGCTTTTTTTCTTTCTGAACCCTATATATCTTGACACATTTTAATGCTTCTGTTCACTCATTTCGATTTGTACATGGTCTATACTAAAATATCTAAAACACCATATAATTTAGAATGGAGGGAGCATATATCATTTTATACTTTAAACCATGACATATCATTCTATTTCAATGTGTGAAAACTCTAATTTTTTGCCAACATCATCCGGCTGTGGAAGAGCTTGGGGTCGGTCAACTCGCTCGCCAGTATTTTCACTTCTCTGTGGAAGTTCTCTCTCTTCCTCCGTTGGATCTAAGGTTTTTCTTTTTTGAAGTCTTTGATCTTAGTTTTTCTTCCAACTCGACAGTCACAAGTACAACATCAGGGATTCAGGGGCCTTCCCTAGTCACAAGTATGAGCCGAAGGTCTGTTTTTGTAGAGAAAATTTCACTAAACCACAATTGTTGGAGCTCGGATTTAGAAAACACGCCGAAGAATATTGTTTTCCAGGAAGCCCAAATGATTATAGTAAATTGTTTCAAATAAACCAAATGATACCATTTAGTCCATTTGTTGCTGTTTTGGCAGTTCAATCCCACTGCGAGGAGGGATTACATATGGCGAAGGTGGCCGATTTAGTCCATTTTCTTGTTTTTTACATGCAGACAGGACCGGCCTGAACTAAAATGTTTCAAACTTTTTTACCTTTTCTAGCTTTCGGCCAAAATTGGTCCAAAAATGCAAACTTCTATAAAAAAAACCACAAAAATTAGAGTGTTTAGTTCTGGCAGTGAACTTGAATTAAGCTAATGTAATTTTTCAAGATTTGTTTGAAAACTTCGAATTTTCATTACAAAGCTTCAACAGTCGGGCCAAATGAGATGAAAAACCCCTTGTTTATTAAGTAAATGCAGTATGAATTACGGGAATGGTTTCCAAATTCTTAAAAGGTGGAGTTCTGATCAAAGTTTGTTTTGAGAGTTACAGAAGATGTACACTTCGAAACCGCTAGGCAAAACTAGCTCAGATATCTAGTTTAATCACTACATGCAGTTTGAATTATTAGATTTTTTTTTTGAAGATTTCAAGTTTAAATTGATGAAATTAAAATCACGTGAAAGTTCCGGTTTTTTTTTAAATAGGACATTTGCCCGTGCGTTGCCACGGGAGAAGAATATGCCATATAAATTGTTTTTTTGTTTGTGAAACACGATAACACAATCACCCCTATGAACACATGCACCCTCTACCCCTATTAGCACCTCCGAGAGACTAAGTCTAAGAAATTGGTCCGGCGGGTCTTGAGATTGACGAAGTCATCATAGGCGTCTCGCTATCGATGAAAATATCACCTCCCACAGAAGAATATTTCGCCTTTTTAATGAGACACCAAATTGTCAAATCTAGGATAATATGTCCGAATATATAGACAATTTTTTATCCAGTAATAGAAAGACAAATAAAAAGTCTTGTGAATAGTCATATTGGAGCATAAAAATTATCTTATTTCAAAAGACACAAAAATGTTACATTTTCCTTAAACTTTGTGTGCAAACATAATATGTCAGAATTTTTGTTTACATATTGTTTTTACATTTTAAAATGGCTTGCACATATAACTTTAGTAGCCAAAGTGTATTTCCGGTTGGTCATCTCTTACATACTCATTGCATTGTACATGAAAAGTACCCACATAATTTACAGGTAGATCTTACATACTTTACTGCATACAAAGTGCCTTGTGAGCTACTTTACAACATTTAAGAAGTTATGCTATCATGTGTCACATTTTACCTCTTCTATTTTTTCCCCATCCCTTGTGACACAGGGGACACCATCCCAGCTTCCACTTCTGAACATATTTTTGGAGCAAGCTAATGACATCAGGTGATAGGCTGATTCGCTGCATCAAGTGTTCAAGAACCTTCGGCTGCTATCAAAATGTTATTCCCTCGTTAAAACAATTACTTTCTTCTTTAGATTAATTTAGAGGCAACAAGACTAAAAAAATGATCTTGACAAAAACATTGAAAATTTGACATGAGAAATTTTGGTCACAGGCCAGTATAGATGATAAAACCAGAAGGAAATAATGCAATACTGCAAGTAGAAATTCCACATTTTACTGTAGCCTCAGTAAATGGAAATAAGCCATGAATGGCATCCACCTATTTTCGTATTTGTAACCAAGAGGCAAGTTTATTCTCAGGAAGTACTCAGAAAATTTGTTCTACATTCTGGATAGACAGTTAGCGCTCTTATAAAGCTGAAACCATCTTCCTATATCAGTCACTTACATAACCTGATTAGTATAAACAGAGAAGCCACGACCATAAGCATCTACCATGCATGATGGTATGTAGCATGGAACTCTTAAGATGTCAATGCTTTATTAATATAATAATTCTAGGGTGGGCCTAAACTATGTAATATAATTTTCGTGAGGAAAAACACTTGAGTAACCATTTCCCCAAAAACATATAACTCCCAAGATCACAATATTATGAATACCTATTTGGAAAATTAAAAATAACACGCACAGAACGGCCATAAGTTGATAATATGCTACTTGAATGCAACCAAGTCCAGTAGGAGAGGGGCACCGCTCTAAAAATCAAATATACCCCAGGTATATGTACGGTGAATTTGCCTGATATAATTATGGATATTTCAATAAAACAAGGGCTGAAAGGAAATAAAAAAACAACCAGTGAAGTAGGAGAAATAACAGTACCTTTCTCTAAAAACCACGCCAACATGCAAACTGCAAGATCTTTTGTTGATGTAGAATGTTCCTGACAGAACTATTCGCCATAAAAATGCATGTAATTCCAAATGGTAGTACTATATTAACATACGAATCACCTCCAAAGGTTAACTTCTTCGCAGGATATTTTTATTTGGAATTGAATGGATATATGAGATACCTAGCATATCCATAGGCTGCTCAAAACGACCACAGGCCAACCATAGAACGAAAGCAAGCAAATTATCATGACTATGCAGCAAACTAAGATAGTGCCACTATTACTTAGCGTTTCCGTTACCAAATTAGATTTTACATTTCAACTAAAAATTTGATGGTGCGAGAACCCTTTAGTTTGGCAAGATAAGTGACACACCGATAGACAAACACTGGCAAGAATCAATGCAACAACATGGGGGGATGAGATGACAGTATGAACAATTTTTTTAGTTATATAATATGCCCAGATGTCAAACGGACTCCTTTAAACAAAATGATAAGTTTTAACATGTAACTAAGGCTAAAAGATTCCCTATTGAATGGAAAAGCTGCAAGCATTTGTTCAGCTTCTTAAGACAGGAAAGTAATATTATCTAAATGATAGGTCTGGTTCTTCAATAATAAGGAAGAAATCGATAAACCATGGGTAATATGTGCTAACAACAACACACTATGGCTGCATGAATACCAATACACCATTAATCACCTTGGGATTTCCTCTTCGGACATAATGTGCATGTAGGACTGTTGACACAACTATCCACTACGGGAAAAACAGGCTTTGCCGTGCAACTATTTGCACGGCAAAGAGCCCTATTTGCACGGCAAAGGCTTTGCCGTGCGACCCCGCACGGCAAAGATCGCACGGCAATGTTATCGACGGCAAAGGCTTCTTTGCCGTGTGACTCGCCAACGTTGCACGGCAAAGGCTTTGCCGTGTGACGCCGCACGGCAAAGGTCGCTTCTTTGCCACAGAGTAGGGAAAGCGTGCAACCTTGCCACTGAGCTATGTGTTCGTTTGTAGATAACTATACCATGCCATGCCTTTTGAGATGAGAAAAAATCCAGTTTCTACATCTTTGTCGTGCGCTTACACTAGGCAAAGGCTTCTTTGCCGTGCGTTTTTTCAAAAACACTAGGCAAAGGCTGCTTTGCCGTGCAACCCAGCTGCGCGCTCGGCAAAGGATGAGGCACGGCAATGCCCAACGCCTTTGCCGTGCACCAAGTCTTTGCCGTGCGGTGTGTTGGACCATTGCCGTGCACCTTTCTTTGCCGTGCGGCCTCTTCCATCTTTGCCGTGAATCGTATCTTTGCCGTGCGCTTGTGTCTATCTTTCCCGTGACCAAGGTCTTTGCCGTGCGTTTTTATCTGTGCGCACGGCAAAGATTTCTTTGCCGTGCGGGGACACACGGCAAAGAAATGCTGCACGGCGACGCATATTTTTCCCCTAGTGATCATTGTTTTTACAATACTCAGCAACCCCACGGTCACCATTAATATCACCAAGCCCCTGTGATTGCACATGGCTGCCTCACCACTCAAACGAACAAAACTGATGGGCTATCTGCATTACAACAAAATCACATGTTAGTGGCAAGCTCTGAGATTGTCCTTAGAAAATTACAGATAGGAAGAAGTACTAAGACTGTACCGTGAAACATTGAAAATCACAAACGTAATTGATGTGATAGATTTATGATTTTTGCCATGTTAACATGGAGTGCCAGCAGTATAATGCTCTAATTCTATCAAAGTACCTTGTTTATGACTGGGCAGTGATTTGGATGTAACTTAATTCTTGGCTGGATCTCACAGTCCTAGGAAAAGCAACAAAATCAGAAGGACAAAAAAGAGAGCAATCATCCAAGATCACATAATAAAAAACACGAACATGAACCAAACCTTGATCTAGTACGTGTGTGCACCGAAGTAAGTTGCCTTATAAAAGAGACTGAGAAGCAAAATCGGACGGGTTAATCAAAGACTTACGGTGGGCGATATGAAGCGACATGACACCAGAGATGACATCGCCGAAGAAGATGAGGCCAGCCCACCACTGCCTCCATAAATGGGACGGCGTCGGAGTCCATGTAGAGGCACACGAAGGCGTTGCCGTGGCTGAGTCGATGCGGAAGTCGGTATGGGGCATCTCCCGATGGCGCACAACCGCGGCGGCGAGGCAGGACGACCACTCCGAATTCGGCGCCGACGACCACGCGCACATCCTTGATGAAAATGGGGCGGCAGACGGAGCAACACATGGGGATCCAATCAACCAGATCGGTGATGGTCAGAAAAGGGGAGGCGCCAGGAAAATCCATGAGTAGAAAATCTACTTGACAATAGAACATGCAAGAAAAGTTATTAAATCACTATTTTAAGCACTACAGGAGAATTCCATAAAACAACAAGCTTTTATAGCACCTTAATTGAAGAGGATCAATACATGTTTTCTTATAAAATCTCCAAAAGATATACCACCAAGCACTAATTTCAGTTCAAGGTGCATCAAAAGATTATTTCTAAGAAGATAGTATATTACCTCTCCTACAAATAAGAATCTCTTGGAAAATACAACATAGTCTTTTAAAGGAATAAGTAACACCAAAATTTACTTAGAGATGAAGCTGGCACTTACTATTGGAGATATCAAGCCTACATAAATGTTTATTCCAGATATAAAAGAGAGATATAAAAGAGAATGATGTCAGATAGAGTTGCTTCATTGTCTTTGGTGACTACTTTAGAGAAAGCAAAATGAATGAATATTACTATACATGCACATATGTACTTCCGCATTACTAAGAACAACTTCAAAAAAACATTTTTGCATACTGAGTAAATAAGGTCGGGGGGTAACCGTATATGGCAAAAATGGAATAGTACATGGCATCTCTGGCATTTTCATTGTCTTTACTGCTGGCACCTCTGCTTTCTACAACTCTTATTAGCTGCTGCACTTGCAATCATCTAACATGAGAAGAGAGTGGATTTGGTGTTCAGGGGGTACGTGCGCACCCCCTAGATACCGTTGATTTGCTTTTAGATCCGCGGAGTGCTAACGGAGATCAAACGGGCTATGAAATCCCAATCCCGCGATTCACCTGCATCGATCACGGCAGGCTCGATTCCGCCCGCGAGCCTGGGCCTCGCTGCTGTTCCTGCTCGAGCCGCTGCCCGCCACCAATCGCAGATGCCAAGCAGCGTCACGCTCGCTCGCCTCCTAGCCGAACCAGTGCGCCCCTCCAGGTCGCAGACGTCACCCAGCTCCGCTCCCGGCCGGCCGCCGCGCGTGGCGCCCCGCCGCATCACTCCCGCTCAGCCCCTGCCTCGCTGCTCCCTCTCACACCCGCCCAGGCCCCCTGCGCCTCTCCACCTCGCCTCTGCCCACCTACCCTCTCGCCCACGCCGGCAGCCTTCGCTCCCTAGCTAGCCGCAGGCGCCCCGCCCCTGGCCCAACGCCGGCCGCCCCACATTTCTCCTCCACGCACGTGGACACCCCACCGTCGAGCGCTGTAGGGGATTTGCAAACCCCCAAAAATCGGATCGGTCCGCTCGATCCCACCCAATCTCGCCGACGCCATCCAAAATCGGAGTGGACAGGGGAGGAGCTGACCCGACGCGAAGCTTGATGGGGTGACGAGGCGCTCGATTTGGGGCTCGGCTGATTCCCAAATCGAACTCGCCATGGAGCACGGCGCGGAAGACGAATTGGCGTGGGCGCACGGGAGGAGGGGAGGGCGCCGGCGACGGGGACCGGGCGGCTCAGGGGTGCCGACGGGATGAGGCTGAGCGACCGGTCGACCCGCGCGAAGTCGGCAGCGGCGAGGGGCATGGCGGCGTTGGCGAAGACGAGCTCGGCCCCGGCGTCGCGGACGACGTGGCCCGCGAAGGGGAAGAAGCGTGGTGGGGATTTTTATTCCCAGATTTATTGAGTTTACTGCATCGAATCGTGCCTGGCTCCTCCTTTCCACCTCAGCACCTGACGGCAAAGGACTAACACCGTTAGACACGTGTCGTTTCGTGGAGACGTGCTCACGTACCCATGTGATTACCGAGCTTCATCCGAACATGAGAATATTACCCATAATGAGGTGAGCTACTGTTTGCATTTGTAAAACGATATTAATGTGCAGAAAATAATCACCTCTTCCATTGAAAGAAAACTTTGTTACACCGATGTTGTCTTGAATCTCTCGCTATTGCATCTCGGTTGAAGACTTGTATTGTCTCTGGACCTTCAATTATGCAAAAAATACAGAAGTGAAGCATTAGCGACTGTTTATGGATCTAGGGGCTCTCTTGTTGAACTGAATTTACACAGAAGGATAGTGAAGATTTGTGTAGTATAATGTAGAGTTTTAGCTGTCTTTACCACAAAGACAACCAGTAAATAAATATTCGGAATCTTGTTGCATCGACTCGCAGCAACGTACAATTCCGGCTATGAGGGCATACCAAGTTTTGGAAGCCTGTCTGTTGTTCACACTGCTTCATTTGAACAGCTAGGTTGCAATCTTGTATCGTAATGGTGCCCAAGAACCCCAGATCGCATTTGATGTCTCACATGTAGTTGATGTCACGAAGTGAGCATTGTAGATTAATTTGGAGGAATAAATCCCATGACTAAATCCAAGTATGCTCAACCTCTGAAGACATATCTTCAACCTCTGAATAATTTCTATAGACGCTGGGGATTGATATACCAGTGGGATCAACTCTCAGGCATTGAGGCCCGGTTGTCGCCTTCTTCCCCTCCGGTGTCGATTTTCTTCTCCGAGCTAGCAACTGATGAGGATGTGCAAATGTTCAGTTTGACAAAACAATAATGGTGCTTCACCCAACTTCAACAATACTTACAAACAGTAGCGATAAATTGATCAGTGACTCACGAAGGACGAAGATCGGTAGGCGGAGCCGGAGGAGCATCCCCATGACTATGCGCGTCCGCCTCCCCATGGGTAGGCGTTTGATGCGTATGTATCAGTGCAGCTTCCTCGCCGACGATGAAGAATTTTGCATCAGGAAGGTCCTCACCCCCATGTGCATCCCCACCCGTGGCTCCGGCGTGGGTGAGCCTCATCGGCGTTCACCATCGCACAGGAGGTTGGCCTGGGGACAAGCGCGGAGGGAGAAGGCCACCATGGAGCCTGATGAAGGCGGCTGAATGACTCCGATGGCTGTGCCTAGACGTAGAGTGGACGCACGATGAGAAGGGCTAGCAAGCGGCGGCGTGCAACAACGGATGGGGGCGGCCAGCAGAGACGTGGGAGCTTGCCGTCGACCATGAATAGAGAGCGGCGGCGCCCAACCCTAGTTCGCGAGAGGGAGAAGGTGAATCGAGGATCCTGATGGTGGGGGGGACTGCTGGTTGAATTGTTATTTTTAGAGGGACTCGAATGCAAAACAGTCGAGTGCGACGATGACGGACGGACGAAATGTTGGGGAGAATAGGGATTATGTTCGTTCTTTTTAAGTAGTGTAGAAAATAAAATCTGGTCTGCTCAGCAGGAAACACATCATATTGTTCTGTGGAACCTTTTGAGATCTGATGTGTTCTATGGAGCCTTTTGAGATCTCATGCGTTCTGCTCCGCACGATGATGATCTGAATGTACCATTGTTCAAGGTCAACAGCGGAAGTGGGTTTCGACGCAGCGCCTCAACCGTCCAATTCTTTGCCAGTTCGGCGCAGGCAGTGACGTCGATCGCCGGGCGGATCCACCTACTGTTGCAACTTTGGAAGTACTGTACTGTACTACTGATCAAGACGAACTTGCTATTGGACGTGACGTGTATGCCTGTAGTACTATTTTGTGCTTTCGCAATCAATCTCCATCGCGTGGCGAAAGACAATTTTGGTGCTGAGAGCAGGAACTCAGAGTTTGGTGATCAGAAAGCTGAAAAGGGCAATTCCGTAGTTTCTTTATGCGATCTCCTCCACCAAACCTTATCTCGCCGCAACAGCGACAACTCCCAGAGTCCGAGCTCCGTGGCCAAGAACTTGAAGCCGCGAGCAGCTTCCCCCTGTCATCCCTATGGCCGGCGACGAGCCCCCAACGGACGCCGTCGACCAGGACCTGGTGGAGATCCTGGAGGAGGGATCGGGCCGCCTGGACATCGCCCGGTACGTGGACCACGTGCGCGACCTGGCGGCGGGCGCCATCGCCACCTTCGAGGGCACCACGCGGGACCACTTCGACGGGCGGCGCGTGGTGGAGCTGCGGTACGAGGCCTACTCGGCCATGGCGCGGCGCCGGCTCGAGGCCATCCTCCGCGAGGCCCGCGCCGCCCACGCGCTGCGGCGGCTGGCCGTGGCGCACAAGCTCGGCCCCGTCCCGGCCGGCGAGGCGAGCGTCTTCGTGGCGGCCTCGGCCGTGCACCGCGCGGACGCCATGGAGGCGTGCCGCTACGTCATCGACGAGATCAAGGCCTCCGTGCCCATCTGGAAGAAGGAGGTGTACGACGACGGCGAGGTGTGGAAGGAGAACCGCGAGTTCTTCGACCGCGCCGACGCCACCGGGACGGCCACGGACCATAAGAAGGGCCACGGCAAGGCGTCCGGCGGCGGCTGCTGCGGCAGCAAGGTGCGGGTCATGGAGGAGAGATGACGACACCCGCCGGATCGCGATCGGAGAAATACAGTGGGTTGTCTCTGTCCTTTGACTTCTTTTTGAGATTTCTTTTTGAGATGGAAGAAAGGATAAAAAGTCTTGTGTGACACTAGAGGTTTAACCAAGTGTCAAATACAGTGTATGGAAATGCGATTCTATAGATTGCAAATGATGTAATGTACTCACTGTATAAACATTTCTCCTTCTCATTCATTGTGCTGCCTGTGTATCTTGTACTAGCGTTTCTTTTCCTGTGTCGAAACACTGAAAGGGCACACCAGATATACGGGAAGAACTGATAGAAAGGAAATGCGATTCTATACAATGCAAATGATGTAACCTACTCACTCGATCTATGGCAATTGGGAATAAACATCTCTTTCAGTTGGCACTGAAACATGTTGCATGTATCTTTTATTTCGTTTCCTGTGTCAGTCAACAACCTGAAAGCACACATCTTGTGTGTACGACGGGAAGAATCGATAGACTTGCTCCATCGTAATGCAAAACAACCTAGGATTAGAACAGATCATGAGCGTGTTGCCTTGCCTCATATGGTTGAACAGAGACCAGAACGCTGCACAGAACTCTGCTTGCAGATAAAAAAAGAACCAGCTGCACGCTGCTGCCTCCATCAGACAGAGTAGCACATATAGACACCACTTGACTTCACCAAACTCAGATGGCAAAGCTCAAAAGAAGTTGCCACACATGAATACATGATCCATTCGATGACACTCGAACTTCAGATGGTCGCCAAATATGCACCGAGCCACAGATTTTCTTTTTTCGTTTCTGCTAGTACCTAAGTATCAGTGTTGTGATTTTACGTGATCTCTGGTTATGAAAGCTTTTCTACAATTAAAACCAACAAAGTGGCTGTAGTTTAGTGGTGAGAATTCCACGTTGTGGCCGTGGAGACCTGGGCTCGAATCCCAGCAGCCACAATTAACGTTTTTCCCAAAACAGTGGCTCTCTTTTTAGTTTTATTTTTTTCCACCCTTCTTAAGTTCATTTCTAGCCCTTGTTAATCGTACCATAGTATTTAAATAATCCAAAAACAATTCGCATTAGTTCCTCACAATTCACGTTTTTCCCAAAACAGTGGCTCTCTTTTTAGTTTTATTTTTCCCCACCCTTCTCAAGTTCATTTCTAGCCCTTGTTAATCGTACTATAGTATTTAAATAATCCAAAACAATTAGCATTAATTCCTCACAATTCACGTTTTTCGCAAAACAGTGGCTCTCTTTTTAGTTTTGTTTTTTCCAACCCTTCTCAAGTTCATATGTTGTCCTTGTTAATCGTACCATAGTATTTAAATAATCCAAAAACAATTCGCATTAGTTCCTCACAATTCACGTTTTTCCCAAAACAGTGGCTCTCTTTTTAGTTTTATTTTTCCCCACCCTTCTCAAGTTCATTTCTAGCCCTTGTTAATCGTACTATAGTATTTAAATAATCCAAAACAATTAGCATTAATTCCTCACAATTCACGTTTTTCGCAAAACAGTGGCTCTCTTTTTAGTTTTGTTTTTTCCAACCCTTCTCAAGTTCATATGTTGTCCTTGTTAATCGTATCATAGTATTTAAATCATCCAAAAAAATAGCATTAATTCCTCTTATCAGTGTTCTAAGTTCTTTTTGACAGGATAAGGTGTTTCTGCACCCGGGTGCATATGCACCCTTTATTTGAAATGCATATTAAATATATTTACGATCGAGAAAAGGAATTTGTAGGTACAATCGAGATTTTCAAAGTAGTGCAACATATTGTAACAAATTACACATAAAAAAATCGAAAAATATGAACTATTTTAACTACTTCTTCTTTGATGGCCCCGCCTCATCGTCCTCACGGAAGTGCTTCCTCCTCGTCACCTCTTTCGAAGAGGTAGTGACGATCGACATGTCCGAGGAGCTTGTGTCCCCCTCCGACTAGTTCTTGGTGTATTCGTCGTCGTCGGTGCTCGCTGGCTGCAACTCCGCCAATGCCTTCGCCCGGGCCCTTGCCTCCTTCTTTGTCGTCCCGCCTCCTCAGCCGCCTCCTCCGCCTCCAGCCGTTTCCACGTGCCATCTCTATCCTCTTCCAACTCCTCGTCATGGCCATCGTCAGCCTCCCACTCCTCCTCATGGCCGTCCGTCGGTAGGGAACTAGAGCTGCTAGGCATCGCAGCTCTGTCCCACCAATGGCGCCATCCCGACGGCTTTCCCTTGCTATCGACAGGGGCGGAGACAGGGGGGGGCGAGCAGGGGCTAGACCCCCCCCAACCGATCGCCCCCCTCAAGCAAATATCGCAGGTCAAGTTCTACTGTATGTGTACGTATATGAGCTAATGGCCGTAGATAAGTAGCTCATTAGTACTACTTAAGCCCAAAGTTAACAAACTATGCACGCACACAAGCCCAGCAATCAACATGAAGCCCATCTACCATCGATCGTGGACGCCTGGTCGTTGCCTCGTTGGCCATCATCTAGTCTATCGTCACTTGATCAGATTGATCTATCGATCTCGCTACCTATTAGGTTATTACCATGACGCCTGCTGGCGGCGGCAAGGCACCAACCTTGGATTTGATTGGCAACTCGTCCAGGTAGCCGAGCGGCAGCGAACGCTGATCGTCACTGCTCCTTTGCCGTAAGCCCACTGGATTGCTATTGGAGGTACGTACACGTACGGTGCAGACCATATTAGTGTTGGTAATCTGATCTAATCTTCATTCTGATTCAGTTTAACTATTCGTTAGTTGAAGAAAGAGGAAGGATATGATTCCTTACACAAATTGATTCGATATCAGAACTGGCTAGTGCTGAAAATTTCAATCAAATTGCTGGTGACAGTAGGGCTATAATTAAAATTTTGAAAAGGTAGATAAAAAGTATGTCAGTTTGCGTAACAATTTTGATGTTTGAGATAATATATATTCATATATTGTTATTGGCTTATTGCCATACATGTGTCGATAACTCGATATGATATTTTGGTTCAGACTTGATGTGTTGATATACTACACTAGACATGTGGCCGTCATTGCTCGCCCCCCCTATGCCTAAATCCTGGCTCCGCCCCTGGCTATCAATGTCCGATGGTAAAGAGAGGTTGCTCATGGTCAGAGAGGGAGAGGACATATGAAGGGAATGCGCAGACGTAGGGGTCTTATTGAGCGAGGATGAATGGCGACGCAAATATCGAAGAGAGCTGCGGTTGCTCTTCTGCGCAGTTCACACTCCATTCCGGCGGTTCGCGCATCGATCGACACGGTTGCCACTGCGACGGTTCTCCTTCCTGACAACTGCACCGTCGCTAGGTAGGCGACGGTTGGGCGTCGTTCGTGTGTCAATGATGCGTCGGGTCCGCCACTCCCCACCTCGCTTCTCACTCTGTCTAGCGTGCCCGGAGTGTCCTTTGTGGACCGGGGAGGGGTTCGGGGCGCCGGACACCGTATTGAGCCGTGCTGGACGGAAAGGGCCTTTGGAATGCGCCACTTAAAACGAAAAAAATGTCCTGCGGCGCCCAAAAAAACCTTTGGAAACGCTTTGACTTGACATCATGCAGTGGTTTCACTCATTTTGGAAGCGAGGGAATAGCAATGTTAGCTAGCTGCTCGGCTTTGTTAAAAAAAAGATCTAGCTGCTCGGCTCGGACAAAATATGCCACTCACTAAGAATCTGAAGCTAAACATATGGAGGAAGTTGCGCGAGATACCTTAAGACTTCAACAAATCGCTCGCAGTAAAACCTCTAAGAACTTCGGTACGAAACTACAAAGTGAGTGTACTTGGGTAATTGGTATATATGTACATTATGATATATCAATAGTAATTGTGGTGGATACATTACAAATACTACTACAAATTGACGCGTGTAGTTTCCTTCCGAGTGATGGAACAAAAGAATGAAAGAATTAATCCTAGTTCCTCAAACAAAAGAATCGATGCTACTAGCTAATGATAAATCAGCGGTAGTACTTACCACAAAATACATGGCTACAAGGAATTTTATTGAACACGTGTAGTATCTGAGCTAAATTAAAGCAACAATAAGAATTATGGAACGAAGCGAGTACAGTAGTAAATAAGTACTGTAGTTAGTGATGGCCGCCGTTGCTGCTGCCGCATCCCATGATCTCCTGCGGCAGCTTCCCGACGCGCTCAATCCCCTCCTCGAAGACGATGCCCATGCCCATGAAGAAGTGCGCCTCGATGTGGCAGTGGAACGCCCACACTCCGGGGTTGTCCGCTCTCCACCGTAGCGCCGTCCAGCCGTAGGGGTGCACCGCCACCGTGTTCTTCAGGATGGGATCCCTTAGGTTGTACGTCGCCGGGTGCACCGCCGGGTCGAACCTCCCCACGCCATAGCCGAGCACCCAGAAGTCGTGCCCGTGGAGGTGCCACGGGTGGGTCTCGCTGTTGTTGGCCGCGAGCATGTTGGCGTTCTGCAGCACCACGTCCACCACGGAGCCGAACGCGAGCCGGTACAGCCCGTCGCTGGTCGTCGCGTTCGGGTTCGGCTGCACGCCGTAGACGTCGTACGCGGTGTGGTTGTAGGTCTCCGGCGGCGGGCGCGGGTCGAAGGTGCCCTGGAGCCTGTCCTTGAGGGCGACCAGGTAGGGTGTGTGCGGCAGCGTGAAGGAGACGTTGTTGATCGCCCACTTGGTCCGCCCGTCGATCCTGTTCTGCGAGTTGAGGAGGAGGATGGTGCGGTCGGAGCTCGGCGGCGGGGCGTACACGTGCGCCGGGTGCGCCACCGTGGCGATGCTCTGGTTGATGCGGTACGTGGTGTCGTTCCACACCGGGCCGGTGGGCGGCGTCGTCGGCGGCACATCACGCGGGCTGCTGCGGCCGCCGTAGTAGGCGAGGACGGCGGTGCCGGTGAGCGTGCCGGGCTTGCGGCTCACGACGTTGGACGCCAGCCAGTAGTTCCGGTTCGGGTCCTGGTCGGCCGTGATCAGCACGGAATAGGTCTCGCCCGAGTAGATGTTGAGGTTCTTCACCACGAATGGCTTCACGTAGTGCCCGTCCGTCTCCACCACCGTCATTGGATGGCCCTGCGGTTAGGTTAACCAATTTCCAGCATTAGCAAAAAACTTAATCCACCTGATGATTAACTTTCACTGTTTGACGGTGATCAGTAGTTTTGCAAGACATAGTGCAACGTTGCTATGCTACCACCTCTTCTTCTCGCAACCGCGGCAAAGTTCCACATAGACAAACTTTTGCCGGGCTCCAATGAAAGAGAGGCAACAACGACGACCCGCTCTTCAACTCGTTCGAATGCTTGTTGTTGTCGCTAGGTGGTACAAATAACTTTTTGTAATTTTTATTTTTCTTTCTGCTGTTAAGGATTATGTATATAGATCGGTGGATTTTTGGTAACTTTTTTTTTTTTGGCTTAGCTAAAACGCAGGCAGCTGGTTTTAGCTTTACATGAAAGTCGATTTTTTTACATCCGTATATATGTTGCATGTATATGCATATAAATATATTATGTCTATAAAAAGGAAGTAAGCTCAGTGGGGGTTAGGGTATGTACAATGGGGTGATGTCAGCCTTCCCTTAGAGATGCCACATCAGATTTTTTGCTTAGTTGGAGGAGAGAGAACGAAGAGAGATAAGGTTATCTTCCCTTAGCTAAGAGATCATCTCTTAGGAAATAAGGGAAGGCTATTTTCTCCATTGTATCACATATGTCTTCCCTTACAACACATTTCCTACCAAAATTTAATCATTCATATTAATTGCTAGAGATGGATGTAAGAGATAATGCATTGTATGAATTGTATCTAATGCCTTCTCTAACTGATGTGGCGGGGTAAAGGAAGGCATGCCTTCTCTACCATTGTACATGCCCTTAGAGCCCAATATTCCCCGTTTTAAAATTTTGGGGTTATAAACTCATAATAATTTGCTTGTTTATAATGTGTTCTTGTGAAATTTTTGGTTTGGAACGTGGATGTTGGTAGTTACACATTTTAAGCCTGAATTTGAACTAAATTGTGTGGTGCAATTTCGATTCTAGAATGCATAATTTGTTACCTTGCACATTGAAGACCGAAATAACACATATCTTGTTGTGCAGTTTGTGGTTTTGAAAGGTGCAATTCTGTCGTTTCCATGTTTCTTAGCCCAAAAAGTGTGATTTTTTTGGCAACAATCTTAAAGCTGCAAATACTTTATGCATATTTTGGATTGAAAATACGCCAGATCTTCTATATATGCTTGTTTATCTTTTAAGGTCCCCTTGAGGTTTGAGCCTAATTTTTACCATTAGCTAACAATATATGATTTATTTGTCACGGGAATTGTACCGTTGGAAACTTTCTTCAAACATGAATCCATTGATATGCTTTTCTACGAAAAATAATTTATAGTTATATATTTAATCCATGGTCAAACTTGCACCCAAAATTGACCCCTGAAGTCTTTCTTTGACCTTGACACGCGGGCAATTTCCATGTTGTTTCCGGGTGGTTGTTGCTGGCGAGTATGTATATGTTTTTCGGTTTTGCCAAGTCTTAGGTGAGTGAGATTTTCCTATGTTTCAGTCGACCCGAGAACCATTGGATCTGTCTATGAGATTCGTGCAATCTGTGGACGGAAACAAAAAGTATTATATGGGCATGCGCGCTGGATAGTCGAATTCAGGGCCTCTGGCTTTGCAGAGCGGTTGGAATACCACCACAACAATAGTTCAATAATATTTAGACTCGCTACTTTAGATATATATAGTCTACTGCACTTATTTTAAATGACTGATAGTCTTCAATTAAATTTACGAAAAGGTCTAAAGCACATTTACTTTTATTATTTTGAGTGTGTCTATGTTTCAATGACTGAGATTTTCTTAAGTCTTAGTCACCTCAGAAAAATGCAACTCGGTCCAGTTGCATATTTTTATCAGAAAAGTGCGATTGCACCTTTTTAACAGAAAAGTGCAACTCAAAGCACTTTTTTGTAAGTGACTTAGACTTAAGAAAATCTCAGTTGATAGAGACATAGCAAAACCGTATTATTTTTGATGAAGTTCCTTTAATCTAAGGTGCAGCAGTGTATACTAGTTCCTCGCTCGATCCAAATATATATCATACGAGTCTACTAGCTTGATACGTACAGGAGTACAGTTAGCAGTTTCTGAGAAATGGGACCGATGGATGATTTCAAACCATCGTGTGTATCTATCCTCTATCGTCTTGGAATGGATAAGCCCACATTGTCAAGGTCAAGAAGCGTGAGTTGGCAACTAAGCAGACTAGTGAAGCGCATGCATCTTCCTCACGCTAATGAAAACTTCTCTGTATCGTTCCAATTTTATCGGATGTTCTCGAAGGGACCACGCTAATGAAAACTTCATGTTGGGATAACCTTGTTACTTATATTAATCCCGCGTGATACACAAGTACACGCTCCTCCGTTGACGGGTAGGAGGGCTTGTGTTGCTTGATCCGGTTAGTTAGCGTGTAACATCACAGGCAGTCAGGCAAAAATTAACTATACTATGCTGCAAATTTATTGACTAGCCGTTGGATAAGTCCGACATGATACCTTGACTCAGCATCTCCCATCAAGTTAATTTGTTATAGGTATAGGCACTACTCCGAATCCGATTTACATGTATTTCATGTTCATAAAAATTGTATCCAAACCTGCACTAAGCGATTAACCTTCATAATTTTTGCCGTCCCTGAACCCTCATAGTCACATCAAGACGTAATATGAAGTCTCCGTGAATTAACAAGATGTAACATGATGTGACAGAACTTCGTCAGAGGAGGGAAGCTCCCTCATTGCATTAAGAAGAAGAGTTGATATGCACTCAATAAGAAAACTAAACGGTTATCCTTGGGAGGAAGACTGGTTCTACATCGTGTGATGCACTGTGATCTGTTTATGAAGGTGTCTATACGGTCGGAGAATACGGTGAGAAACTTTTTTTTCAACATGAATGACAACGTAATTTATGGATCGGTCCTCCATAGTTTCTAACATGATTGCTTGTAACACATCTTTTGTTTTTTCAGTACTTTGATACTTTTGGTTTGTACGGTTTTGTGCATCTTTATTATAAGGCTGAGTTAATGCTTAAACCTTTTAACTAATAAAGCTCTCTTGGTAAAAAAAATGATACTCTAAGACTAGCCACAATGGAAGTATCATAAGTAGTATCATGCATGCCATGTTGGAAAAAATCTGATGTGGCACACCAATTAATGAGGTGAGAGATGGAAGTGGTATCATAATATGATACCGTATCATAGCACGTAAAACTAGAAAACTTAATAGCAAACACATCATGTACACATATTTGCATTGAGATTCTACAAAACATTAAATATGATAATACTATGATACCATTTTATGATACTATGCATTGTGAGGTTAGTATCATAAACTAGTATCATGTGCATGATACTAGTGTATGTTATTTCCCATATTGTGACTAGTCTAAAAAGCATGCAACACATGATCAATTAAAAAAACCGACAAAAAAACCCCCACATACCGGACTAGTAATCAAGGCACATCGTCCGAGCGATGCGACGAATTATCGATCATGATTCATGAAGTTGGCCACTAGTGACGAGTTGTACAGGAAAATGCCATCTTTGACTCTTGACTTCCATACAGGCATGCGTACAGGTCAATGTTTGATAAGCGTTCTTAGACATAATTAGGTGAATGGTGTTAATCGTAGTTGTGTTTTGATGAGACGCGTCTCTTGTAGTCTTGTGTACGTAGCCTTGTATCGACGTCGTTGGCAGTTGGGTACTGACTAACGACTAGATGGTTTCTAATTTCTATTTACTGAATATCTGCCTCCAGCTTCCAGCTACCTCATTTGAATAGAGAGATGAATGCTGAAATATAACTAGTATTGAAAGTTTATCAGTTTCCCAATAATTAAGGTCCATACAAATCTGTCCATTAGCTTCTGGTTTCCACTTGCACTACTTGTTGAGATGCATGCTAGCTCCCAAGATGATTTCTTTTGTATATGGCACAATTGCGTGAAAAGGCCGGCCGGCCGGCGGGCAAATGGACGCTCCATTGAAGTGGAAAAATAGTTCTGTATGATGTTAGACGCAACCGGGCAGGATTACCGGCTAAGCAAGGTATTACTGTACATCCGTTTCAAATTAATTAATTTAAAACGGAGGAAGTATAAAAATAGTAGTAGCAGGTATGCAGGAGGAGAACATGGAGGGCATCAGATCCTCCTCGGAGGCAATGTGAATAGCTGACCGCGATCTTGGCCGATCTCTCCGGTGTGATCGATGCACATGCACCCGCGCGCGTATTCGCTTTTGTCGGCTATATATGTTTGTTTTTTCTTTATTCGCAGTACGTACGTCGTTTACCGAGCGAGCTGGTGAGGACTGAGGTCCATCTCCATGACCAACTTACGAGAGCTTGAACGAACTTTGAATAAAGCTGGTGAAAAGATCACCTACCTCGATCTCGAAGTTGAGGGCGGAGAGGGAGGTCATGCTGCCGATCCTGAACCGGTACGTCCTGCCGGGCACCACGGCGAACACCGGCGTCGAGCACTCCGGGTGCGTCGCGTTGCAGGACGCCGGTCCCAGCGCCGAGCAGTTGACGAACCTGCCGCGGCCGTTGATGAGCAGCGACTGCGGCTCGCCGACCCACACGATCGGCACGGCGGCGAGCCCCGCGGCCTGCTCGTAGGTGCTCTTGTGCCACCAGTCGTTCAGGAGCACCTCGTGCTCGCCGTCGTAGGCAAACGGCTCGGCGACGTCGGGCCCGGCGCCGGGAGGCACGGACACGATGATCATGCCGTTGAGCCCCGCGGAGCGCTGCATGCCGTAGTGCGCGTGGTACATGTAGGTTCCCGGGCGGTCGACGACGAACGTGTAGACGAAGGTGTCGCCGGGGAGGATGGGGCACTGGGTGACGCCCTCCGTGCCGTCCGCCCACGGCGTGCCGATCTGGCGGATCCCGTGCCAGTGGATCGCCACGTTCTCCGTCAGGAGGGAGTTCTTGACGGTGACCACGACGGTGTCGCCCTGGACGGCGCGGATGGTCGGGCCAGGGGTGTGGCCGTTGATGGTGACGGCGAGCTTGCGGACGCAGTCAGGGTATGCGAACTGGTCGCTGATGTCCCACTTCTCGTGCACCGTCTTCGCCTGAGCGACGGCGGCAAGCGCCCATGCGCTGACCAGGAAGAGGCAGCAGAGGAGAAGCTGTGGTTGTCCTACCAACGCCATTGCTCCGCCACTTCTCGCAGACCTCCGGGCCGGCTTCGACTAGCCGCGTCGTTGCCTCGCACTTACGGGGATGTGCTTGATGGCTTTGGCTTGCAATAGTGCTAGCTCAATCGCTTCTATGTTTAGGAAGACTGGGCATATGAGAAAATATCGTAGTAGTACCAGGTCATGCGAAGAGCTCGTCGCTCTATTGATCAGAAATCTCGATCAGAATCTCGATCAGAAATCAGCAGAGGAGCAGGAGCGCAGGGTGTTCTTCTTTTGAGCGCAAGGCCGGGGTGCCGGTGGCAGACTGGCGCTATGGTTTGGTGTGTTCTCCGGGCTTCGGTGGGTTCGAAATATAAGCGATGAGTAACGCGTTAGAATGGACCGGTCGTACCTACTGAGTTTTGCTTAGATCACGTCACCCCGTCACGTGATCACCTATGTAGATGACATCGGCATTAGGTGACTGTATTTTGGCAAAAATCAGAAACCAACCCTGAATTCGTAGGCTAGGTCTGAATCAAACTCCCACATTTAACTTCCTGATTTTTGAACCCTGAACTCCCAAATCCCAATGTTTCTGTTTTTTTTTCGGCAAGACCTTATTTTTTTAGATAAAAGGCATATAGTGCATGACTTTAAATTAATAAAGCTTTCAGGTTCAATCAAGGTTCATATTACATTGTTGTGGTATACAACTTAGCTATCAAAACAAAGAAAACAAGGTAAAGATACAAGTAAGTCCATCCAAGGCACCCGATAAAGACAGGCGCCAGGATTCCGAGCCCTCCATGCGCCATATTTTTAGTTTGTTTGTCAACTCTAGGATGCTTGGTCTGTTTTGGTGTTTTGCGAGTGGCGCCCACAGCTGCAAAAGAATCACAGTTTTGCATAAAAAAATTAGCTGGCTGTGAAATCACCCTAGATTCGGCGAAACCTTGTTTTCTTGTTGGGTTTAGCTAACATGGATGGGATTAGGAGGACATCCGTGGGATTCGACGCCAGGGTGGGGTAGTCCAGCGAAGTAAACAGACCATGTTGTTCTGGCCCATCACTCGCCACGCAAATCTCTCTGCTGACGCCCGAAGATTCAGTTACTTCCTATCCCCTTTCCTTCCAACTTAGATGATGCGGCCGTTGCGACCGGCGGGAGTGTTAACGACGGTGGTAAGTCAATCTAGGCGGAGCATGTCGTTGAAGTTTGTAGGAGGTTTCACAAATACTTGTTGTCTCTGAGTCGCGGCGGAGCGGTGCAGTGGGGGTGGGCCGGTAGCGGAGGAGATTACGGTTAAAATGAGGGCGTATGTTACCACTTGATAGCACTCCTTGTCATGTATTGGTTTCATCTTCTCCCACATTGCTACATTTTAGGGTTTGCAGATTGTAAAGGGAAGGGTTTTTGGGGGAGGGGTGGGGGGGGGGGGGGTTATGTGCTTAGGAGATTGATGATAATTTTGTTCTTTCTGGTAGCTAGAAATCTGTTCAGGAAAGAGATTTTCATCTTGGGTAAGAAATCTGTAGAATGGATGTTAACTTGGCCTAAATGGGAATTCCCACTCATAGTTTAGTATAAAAGCCTCCTTTATAGAAAAATTTGGGCCATCAAATATCATTTCCTACAATAGAAATTTTATCAACTCTTTCAAACAAATAGGAGATGAAACAGTTACAAACGCTTGGGAGAGATTTACATAACTTATTTATGGTCTTGGAGATTGAATGATATTAAATACTTTTTATTAAATTTTATATATGAAATCTATTGCACTTTTAGATACCAAATGCGGAAAAACATTTATGAATATGTGATGTCTACGGGTGCTTCTATTCTTGTAGACAGTGTTGGGCCTCCAAGAGCAGAGGTTTGTAGAACAGCAGCAAGTTTCCCTTAAGTGGATCACCCAAGGTTTATCGAACTCAGGGAGGAAGAGGTCAAAGATATCCCTCTCAAGCAACCCTGCAATCACGATACAAGAAGTCTCTTGTGTCCCCAACACACCTAATACACTTGTCAGATGTATAGGTGCACTAGTTCGGCGAAGAGATAGTGAAATACAAGTAGTATGAATTAATATGAGCAGTAGTAACGGCGCCAGAAAAGTGCTTGCTGGCGTGCAGTTGATGGTAGTAATATTGCAGGAAGTAAAGATGCAGTAAAACAGTAAACAAGCGATGATTGCAGTATTTGGAAACAAGGCCTAGGGATCATACTTTCACTAGTGGACACTCTCAACATTGATCACATAAATAAATAAGTTCTCTTCCTTTATGCTACATATACTCTTGTTTGATAATGAACACCATTCGTTGTGTAGGGCTACAAGAGCTCCCTCAAGCCGGAGTTAACAAGCGCCACAACATTCGGCATTCATATTTAAGTAACCTTTAGAGCATAATAGATCTTTGCAATTTAAACCGAGTACTAACATAGCATACACACTGTCACCTTTACACTATGAAGGGGGAATAAATCACATCAATACTATCATAGTAATAATTAACTCCATAACCTACAAGAGATTATGATCATAACCTACGCCAAGTACTACACGATGCACACACTTGTCACCATTACACCGTGAAGGAGGAATAGACTACTTTAATAACATCACAAGAGTAGCACATAGACTAATAGTGATACAAAACTCATATGAATCTCAATCATGTAAGGCAGCTCATGAGATCATTGTATTGAAGTACATAGGAGAGAGATTAACCACATAGCTACCGGTACATCCCTTAGCCTCGATGGAGAACTACTCCTCCTCATGGGAGACAACAGCGTTGATGAAGATGGCGGTGGTGTCGATGGAGAAGCCTTTCGGGGGCACTTCCCCGTCCCGGCGGCGTGCCGGAACAGAGACTCCTGTCCCCCAGATCTTGTCTTCGCGATGGCGGCGGCTCTGAAAGGTTTCTCGTACCGTGGCTTTTCCGTATCGATGTTTTAGGTCAGGGGGCTTCTTATAGGCGAAGAGGCGGCCTCGGAGGAGCCAGGGGGTGGCCCCCCCATAGGCTGGCGCGCCCAGGGTCCAGGCCGCGCCGCCCTGGCGTGTGGTGGCCCTGTGGCCCCCCTGTGGTCCCTCTCGGGTGTTCTGGAAGCTTCGTGAAATTCTAAGATGCTGGGCGTTGATTTCGTCCGATTCCGAGAATATTTCCTTACTAGGATTTCTGAAACCAAAAACAGCAGAAAACGGGAACTGGCCCTTCGGCATCTCGTCAATAGGTTAGTTCCGGAAAACGCATCAAAACGATATAAAGTGTGTATAAAACATGTGTGTATCATCATAAAAGTAGCATGGAACATAAGAAATTATAGATACGTTTGGGACGTATCAAGCATCCCCAAGCTTAGTTCCTACTCGCCCTCGAGTAGGTAAACGATAACAAAGATAATTTCTTAAGTGACATGCTATCATAATCTTGATCATACTATTGTAAGCATATGAGATGAATGAAGTGATTCAAAGCAATGGTAAAGACAATGAGTAAACAAATGAATCATATAGCAAAGACTTTTCATGAATAATACTTTCAAGACAAGCATCAATAAGACTTGCATAAGAGTTACTCATAAAGCAATAAATTCAAAGTAAAAGGCATTGAAGCAACACAAAGGATGATTAATTTTCAGCAATTGCTTTCAACTTGTAACATGTATATCTCATGGATAGTTGTCAACATAAAGCAATATAACAAGTGCAATAGGTAAACATGTAAGAATCAATGCACAGCTGACACAAGTGTTTGCTTCTAAGATAGAAGGAATAGGTAAACTGACTCAACAATAAAGTAGAAGATAGGCCCTTCGCAGAGGGAAGCATGGATTACTATTTTTATGCTAGAGCTTTTCATTTTGAAAACATAGAAGCAATTTTGTCAACGGTAGTAATAAAACATATGCGTTATGTATAAGATATCCTATAAGTTGCAAGCCTCATGCATAGAATACCAATAGTGCTCGCACCTTGTCCTAATTAGCTTGGATTAACACGGATTATCATTGCATAACATATGTTTCAACCAAGTGTCACAAAGGGGTACCTCTATGCCGCTCTGTACAAAGGTCTAAGGAGAAAGTTCGCATTGGATTTCTCGCTTTTGATTATTCTCAACTTAGACATCCATACCGGGACAACATAGACAACGAGATAATGGACTCCTCTTTTAATGCTTAAGCATTTTAACAACGAGTAATATTCTCATAAGAGATTGAGGATTTGTGTCCAAGCTGAAACTTTCACCATGATTCATGGCTTTAGTTAGCGGCCCAATGTTCTTCTCTAACAATATGCATACTCAAACCATTTGATCATGAAAATCGCCCTTACTTCGAGACAAGACGAACATGCATAGCAACTCACATGATATTCAACAAAGGTGTAAAAGTTGATGGCGTCCCCAGAAACATGGTTACCGCTCAACAAGCAACTTATAAGAAATAAGATACATAGCAACATATTCAATACCACAATAGTTTTTAAGGCTATTTTCCCATGAGCTATATATTGCAAAGACAAAGAATAGAATTTTAAAGGTAGCACTTAAGTAATGTACTTTGGAATGGTAGAGAAATACCATGTAGTAGGTATGTATGGTGGACACAAATGGCATAGTTTTTGGCTCAAGGATTTGGATGCACGAGAAGAATTCCCTCTCAATACAAGGCTAGGCTAGCAAGGTTGTTTGAAGCAAACTCAAGTATAAAACGGTGCAGCAAGACTCACATATGAACATATTGTAAGCATTATAAGACTTTACATCGTCTTCCTTGTTGTTCAAACACCTTAACCAAAAAATATCTAGTCTTAGAGAGACCAATCATGCAAACCAAATTTTAACAAGCTCTATGTAGTTCTTCATTAATAGGTGCAAAGTACATGATGCAAGAGCTTAAACATGATCTATATGAGCACAACAATTGCCAAGTATCATACCAATTACCACATGCAGCATTTTCTGTTTCCAACCAAATAGCAATTAACGAAGCGGTTTTCAACTCCGCCATGAACATTAAAGATAGAACTAAGAACACATGTGTTCATACGCAACAGCGGAGCATGTCTCTCTCCCACACAAGGATGAATTTATTCAAACAAAACAAAAACAAACAGACGCTCCAAGTAAAGTACATAAGATGTGACCGAATAAAAATATAGTTTCAAGAGAAGAAACCTGATAAGTTGTTGATGAAGAAGGGGATGCCTTGGGCGTCCCCAAGCTTAGATGCTTGAGTGTTCTTGAAATATGCAGGGATGAACCACGGGGGCATCCTCAAGCTTAGACTTTTCACTCTTCTTGATCATAGTATATCATCCTCCTCTCTTGACCCTTGAAAATTTCCTCCACACCAAACTCGAAACAAACTCATTAGAAGGTTAGTGCATAATCAAAAATTCACATGTTCAGAGGTGACACAATCATTTTTAACACTTCTGGACATTGCCCAAAGCTACTGGAAGTTAATGGAACAAAGAAATCCATCCAACACAACAAAAAAGGCAATGCGAAATAAAAGGCAGAATCTGTCAAAACAGAACAGTCCGTAAAGAAGAATTTTTTAGAGGCACTGGACTTGCTCAGATGAAAATGCTCAAATTGAATGAAAGTTGCGTACATATCTGAGGATCACGCACGTAAATTGGCAGATTTTTCCGAGTTACCTACGAGAGAACCCTGCCCAAATTCGTGACGGACAGAAATCTGTTGCGCTGCAAGTAATCCAAATCTAGTATGAACCTTGCTATCAAAGACTTTACTTGGCACAACAATGCAATAAAATAAGATAAGAAGAGGTTGCTACAGTAGTAACAACTTCCAAGACTCAAATATAAAATAAAATTGCTGTAGTAAAATAAAAACATGGGTTATCTCCCAAGAAGTGCTTTCTTTATAGCCATTAAGATGGGCTCAGTAATTTCAATGATGCACTCCCAAGAAATAAGAGTTGAAGCAAAAGAGAGCATCAAGAAGCAAATTCAAAACAAATTTAAGTCTAACCCACTTCCTATGAAAAGGAATCTTGTACACAAATAAATTCATGAAGCATAATGCAACAAGCATAGGAAGATAAAACCAGTGTAACTTCAAAAATTTCAGCATATAGAGAGGTGTTTTAGTAAAATGAAAATTTCTACAACCATATTTTCCTCTCTCATAATAACTTTCAGTAGCATCATGAACAAATTCAACAATATAACTATCATATAAAGCATTCTTATCATGAGTCTCATGCATAAAATTATTACTACTCCCAACATAAGCATAATCAATTTTATTAGTTGTAGTGGGAGCAAATTCAACAAAGTAGCTATCATTATTATTCTCATCATCAAATATAGGAGGTATAGTATCATCATAATAAACTTTATCCTCCATAGTAGGCGGCACCAAAAGACCACTATCATTATAATCATCATATATGGGAGGCATATCATAATCAACATAAACTTTCTCCTCAATACCCGGAGGGCTAAAGAGATCATTTTCATCAAAACCGACCTCCCCAAGCTTAGAATTTTCTATATCATTATCAACAATGGTGTTCAAAGCGTTCATACTAATATTACTACTAGCATGCAAATAAGGTTCCATAGGTTTTTTAATTTTCGCATTAAACCATTCATGTCTTGACTCGGGAAATAGTTTAAAAAGCTCACAGATGTTTTCCCTTATGCCTTACTAGTGTTTAACAAGAAACAAAAAGATGCAATTGCAGGATCTAAAGGAAATAGCTTCGAGCACACACACAATGGCAACAGAAAAGTACTTAGTTACACGGGACCGGAGTATGAGTGCCTTTTACCTTTCCTCCACGGCAACGGCGCCGGAAAAGTGCTTGATGTCTACGGGTGCTTCTATTCTTGTAGACAGGTGTTGGGCCTCCAAGAGCGAGAGGTTTGTAGAACAGCAGCAAGTTTCCCTTAAGTGGATCACCCAAGGTTTATCGAACTCGGGGAGGAAGAGGTCAAAGATATCCCTCTCAAGCAACCCGCAATCACGATACAAGAAGTCTCTTGTGTCCCCAACACACCTAATACACTTGTCGGATGTATAGGTGCACTAGTTCGGCGAAGAGATAGTGAAATACAAGTAGTATGAATGAATATGAGCAGTAGTAACGGCGCCGGAAAAGTGCTTGCTGGCATGCGGTTGATGGTAGTAATATTGCAGGAAGTAAAGATGCGATAAAACGAGTAAACAAGCGATGATTGCAATATTTGGAAACAAGGCCTAGGGATCATACTTTCACTAGTGGACACTCTCAACATTGATCACATAAATAAATAAGTTCTCTTCCTTTATGCTACATATACTCTTGTTTGATAATGAACACCATTCGTTGTGTAGGGCTACAAGAGCTCCCTCAAGCCGGAGTTAACAAGCGCCACAACATTCGGCATTCATATTTAAGTAACCTTTAGAGCATAATAGATCTTTGCAATTTAAACCGAGTACTAACATAGCATACACACCGTCACCTTTACACTATGAAGGGGAATAAATCGCATCAATACTATCATAGTAATAATTAACTCCATAACCTACAAGAGATTATGATCATAACCTACGCCAAGTACTACACGATGCACACACTGTCACCATTACACCGTGAAGGAGGAATAGACTACTTTAATAACATCATAAGAGTAGCACATAGACTAATAGTGATACAAAACTCATATGAATCTCAATCATGTAAGGCAGCTCATGAGATCATTGTATTGAAGTACATAGGAGAGAGATTAACCACATAGCTACCAGTACATCCCTTAGCCTCGATGGAGAACTACTCCCTCCTCATGGGAGACAGCGGCGTTGATGAAGATGGCGGTGGTGTCGATGGAGAAGCCTTCCGGGGGCACTTCCCCGTCCCGGCGGCGTGCCGGAACAGAGACTCCTGTCCCCCAGATCTTGGCTTCGCGATGGCGGCGGCTCTGGAAGGTTTCTCGTACCGTGGCTTTTCCGTATTGATGTTTTAGGTCAGGGGGCTTCTTATAGGCGAAGAGGCGGCCTCGGAGGAGCCAGGGGGTGGCCCCCCCATAGGCTGGCGCGCCCAGGGTCCAGGCCGCGCCGCCCTGGCGTGTGGTGGCCCTGTGGCCCCCCTCTGGTCCCTCTCGGGTGTTCTGGAAGCTTCGTGAAATTCTAAGATGCTGGGCGTTGATTTCGTCCGATTCCGAGAATATTTCCTTACTAGGATTTCTGAAACCAAAAACAACGAGAAACGGGAACTGGCCCTTCGGCATCTCATCAATAGGTTAGTTCCGAAAAACGCATCAAAACGATATAAAGTGTGTATAAAACATGTGTGTATCATCATAAAAGTAGCATGGAACATAAGAAATTATAGATACGTTTGGGACGTATCAATATGCATGTTGCAGGTGCTCACATTTTACTTGATAGTTTACTTATTGAAACTAAGTGGAGATAGTATGGCAAGGGCAGAACTACATGGTGAGCCTTTTGATGATTGTTATGAAACTAAACAAGTAAAAGAATTAATATGCTTAGTGATATCATTTTTCAACATTTATTTGACCTTGATAAATATAGCATGTATGAACTTATGTCTATCGTACAAAAAATTACTAAAGATACTTTTGTTAATGTTCCTCAAGCGCGTTTTGGTTCCTATATTGCAAATCATGTTCTTGAAGAAAAGATTGATAGATACAATAGAGAAACCATTATACCACCTAAGTTTGGGGATCTATGGATCCCCAATATACAAATTACTATTGAAAAAACTTACTTGGCATGTTATTTTAAATTTAGAATCTAATGCTTATGTAATTTTGAATAACTATATGATTAACTAGAAATAGTGTCGTCGAAAAATGTGATATTGATATTTTACTTGCTAATACTTATACCAAGCATGTTTTAGGTAGAGTTAATAATGTTACAATTAAGTAAGGAAGACAGATGCAATCAACAAGGTGAAATGCTCACATGATGTCTACCCCTACTAAAAACAAGGTACAAAGACTAGCTATATGACTATAAAGAAAGAGTTATGTGGAAGGCAACCTAGTTGTTTTTAATTTGTTTTTTATTATGAGTATTTGCTGTAGAAAGAGAGTTCACTTTTTTTTACTTGGTTTTTTAATAAAGTACCAAGTTTTATCCATTTTTGATAATGAAGTTGATGAAACATTTGCAGACTTACGAATTTCTGCACGTTGATGTTCACAAAAATGTTTTTCATTTTTCTATTGGTAACTCTGATGGGGCTGAAATTTCGAATATAGTTACAACTTTTCATTCTCTGTATGCAAATATATTGGAAAAAATTCTGATACTTCTAAGTAGTCGAAATAATTATGTTTTTCAGTCACTGTTTTTCCTAGGATGATTTTGTCTATGCCTTGGAAAAAAACTCGAAACTCGCGAGCTAAACGAGTAACTCGCGACTCGACTCGCGTCGACTCGAACTCGGTCGAGCCGAGCCGAGTTTTAGTTTTTGTCGCTAAATGCGTTCAAGCTAAACGAGCCGAGTTCATCGAGCTCGGAGTAGCTCGTTTAGCTCGGTAAAAATGAACAATAGGTTGTATAACCTAGTCAAACAAGAAAATCGAGCCCCAGTAGTCAAGTCATGTCGGCCCAAGCCCACCCAGACCTAGCGCCTGACTTATCCTAAGTCCTAAGTGATTCCACTCCCCTCCCGCACTGAGGAACAAATGAAGTGAGGAGAGGAGGCGGCGCCCGCCGCCCGCCCACCATTGCCCATGTAGACCGCCGGTTCTCTTTGTTTCATTTTCGCGAAAACGCAAAAACCTTGTGCTTCGGTGTTTAGTTAGAAAAGATGGGGAGAAGCCAGCGAACATTGTGCCATACAATTTAACCCAAAATACTTATCTAGGGGAGAAGCTGGCGAAGACCCCGAGCCCCGCGTTTGCCCATTGTCGCGTCTCGGCCTCGATGTCGTTGCGTAAGGTAGCCACCGAAGGACGTGCATTGTCGAAAACCACAGCGTTCCGGTGCTTCCATAACCACTATGGTAAGCATGATCAACGATGAAGTGCCCTTGCAACCTGCGAGGGGCGCCACCACCAGTAACCACCACTCCACGAAGTCACCCTCGAGCGTTGGAGGCCCCAAGGTGGACCGAATCCATGATAGGACCTCGAACCAGATAGTCCTGGACAATGAACATCCGGTGAGAATGCATGCCATAGTCTCCTCAGACTGGTCGTAAAGCAGTCATCCTGTCTTGAGTACCGGGCATCTGCGGTCCAACGCTAAATCAGCCTACCCTGGTCCATCAAAAGGTGCATGCCACTGAGTCTGCTCCACAACTGGATACAGAGGGCCAGCGCACTCGACGCGCCAACAATGTCCGAGATCCAGCTAGGCTCCACCAGCGCCTAGTGAACCGTGCGCTCCCGCCTACGGCGCTTCGAGATGAGCGTGTAAACCTCCGTCGCTATCTCCCTGATAGATTTCCCATCCATCCATCTGTCCTACCAGAAGAGAGTGGATTCCATGTTGCCTACTACCATGAAGGTGGAGCCCGTGAAGACATCTAGCTCAGCCTTCCAGAATTGCATGTCAAGCCCGTGCCAAGGTCGTTGCAGGTCAGTACGTATCCTCCAAAACCAGCGCACCCTGTGGCTAATGAGAGTGCGGGCAATGTCTGGAATCCCCAAGCCCCCATACCGCAGCGTGCGGGACACCATGTTCCAGTTGACGTGACAATGACCACCATTAGCCTCTGCCCTACCAGCCCACAAGAAACCACGTAGGATCTTGTTCACTTGCTTACTTAAGCACCTTCTTGTTGAAGCTAAGCACTACGAGCTCGTGCAGCGGTATGGCCGCGAGCACATAATGGACGAGCACCAAGACCCCAGCCCGGCGTATCATCGATGCTTTCCGGTTAGGAAGCTTGTCAGCCAATCGGTTCACCACCGGCTGGAACGCCTCTCCTCAGAGTGAGAGTGGGATGCCAAGGTATGCCGGGAAAGGGTGCTAGCTGGCACTCTATAATCCATGCCGCACCATCGTTTGCCTCATTCTCCCAGCACATAATTGGGGAAATCAAACACTTGTCATATTAGGTTTGGTCGAATTCAATCTTTACAATATATGACAACTAGTTTTACGACATACTAGCATGTAATGGCGCGGCGGCACCCCGCACCCACGTGGTAGCTGCGAGTTGAAAAAAACGGAGGATATCCCATGAAAAAGTTGTACTTGTGAGGCGAGTATTAGGAAATTACTCTTATATAGAGAAAACTGAACATAGTAGAGGGCTGCAGCCCTGCAAAACTGCCACACGCACAAGCAAACAGGATACTGCAACTCCACAAAGTATCTGAGCTAGTTTCTCTCCAGCTTGTAACAACCTGTTCGTTTCTTCTTTATCGAATTGGCAGAACACAACACACGCTTACCTCAAAAAACAAATGTGTACCACTCACAAAAACAGCAGAGTTTTTCTCATGTCATGCTAAACCACAATCCAAGCAGAAATTGCTCAGGTCAAACTGCTAGGCCATCTACCAATACAGATGGTTCGAGCTGTGAAAATAAGAACTCATAAAACTTCTTGAAATCCTCAGCTAGCTCTCCCATGTAGGAAACTGGCCGTGGCAAGGTAACTGCATCCTTTTGAGAATTGGATCTATTAAAAGAAAAAAACTCAAATTGAGAGAGTAAGATGAAATACTCAAATTGCTACACCAACAAAAAATGGACAATCGCCTCATCTACGTTGTCCAATGTTCATCCATGTTTTAACATATGTCAAGTTGTGAACATATGCATTAGTTACCAAAGACAACAAACTATTTTCAGGGATAGCGGGGCAAAGTAAATAAAATGATTCTGCACTACTACTATCTTACCAATCGGCTCAAATATTAGGTCAAACTCCAGTTTCTTGTACTGTAATTAGCAAGAACTGTAATTAGCAAGAACAGAGAAAATAATGGATGGTCTGCCTTGGTTGATATAATCAAAGAATAGTAGCTGGTCGTTTCAGTTAAGAATTTGTGAAAATGAAAAGCCCAACAGAAATCTTAACAGCATAAACCTTTCAATTACACAAAGAAACATCAATTCATAAACTCACAAAGACAAATTTATAAGAGAAAATCACCAACATTCAGCTTTGGCAAAGTATTATGATCTCACGGGTTGAGGTCTACCATGCTCTCCATGACAAATATTAAAAAAAATCTCCTTATCAAATATTATAAAAGGTTTCCATGCCGAAGAAGGACAGATATATCTCCATGCCAAAGAAGAACAGATACACAAAGAAAAATAATAAGTGCCCCTGTGGATTGAAGGAGCATGCTGGTGTGTTAGTAGCAGGTGCAGTTTCAGTTTATTACTTTGTTGTGTTAATCTCTTAGTTTGTTGGCTCACTGGACTGAACCTGGAAGCAATATTAATATGTATTTAGTGTGTCGGTGGTCAGATCAACAAACTAATTCTTCTTTGCCAGTAATAGCTTTCCCGTACTATAGAGAAATGTCAACTCTGCAAACCAAATCTGGCCTACCGCAAAACATGAATAACCAAGAAATAGAAAAAAAATGAAGGTTGTGTTTGGTGTTTATTAAATTGTGCCAATGTATACTACTACGTAGGAGCATACCTTACGAATAGGAAAGGCTCAACAATTCCAAACCTGGGGCATGTATTTATCTCCAGGGTTTACTTTCTTTCAAGGCATATTGTGCCCTATGCACCACAAGTTTCCAGTGCAAAGAAACTTCATGATGAGCAGTTGGGCACATTAAGCTTCAACCACTGACTCTTGACAGAGCTCGGCTATCTGTTTCCAAGGAAATAAGTTGGGTCAATGCGTCCTAATGGGGACGGTTGGACAATATGTTAGGGTGGCGACCCCAGATGTGGTGCTACGGTTGTGGTCTGCATGCGATTGCCTTTTATGTAGCTTGGGCTGCGGCAATTAGTTCGTGCAGCGTTACATCACCAGGGTGAGGGGTGCTAAGTTGGGCCGGCGGCCCCACAAGGTGGTGTGCCGGCGCCGGCCTCCTGTCGTCTGGTTTGCGACTAGCGAGGTTGGCGTGTCAGCATCGCATTGGTGCAGCTCTTCTCGCGTGTCGGCTTCTTCACCTTTGATGGAGTGTCCCTTGTTTGTTCCTCCCATGTTGACGTTTTCTCTCTCGCACTGGTGGCAACCCATCTATTTTCTAGATCTAGTGGTGTTTGGGCTTAGCCATGATTATGCAGTGTGGTGTTGTGTGGGCTTGGCCCATGTTGTAGACAGCTCTGCTTAATTAATGAGATAGTCAAAGCTTTTGCTTCAGTTTAAAAAATATATTACATTAAGGTTCTGATAATGTTGATTTGATTTTATAGATACTAATATTTTTCTTTACGATTGATGAAATTTCGGGAAGTATAACTTTAATTAAATGTTATATGTGAAATAATATGGAACTGAGGAAGTATTTGATCAACCGAGTGATTGAGTTATTTCCTACCACATGGAATATGTGGTGAGCAACCTCTTTATTAAACTATTAAGATTAAGTGATTTCGTACTAAATTCTAATCATCATTCCTTATGTCAAAAGTGGCCGAGTTTATTGATCCTATTTCCAGTCTATGGGATGAGATGTTAGTTCGCTCTCTATTCTACACAGCTGACGTCAATCACATCCTTCAAATTCCCCTCAACACTCATGGATTTGATGATTTCATCTCCTGGAATTATACTAAACATGGACGGTTCACGGTCAGGTTGGCTTATCACTTGCAATGGAAAAATAAATTTGGCCCGAGGTTAGCTCAATTAGCTATCCCAGGTTCAGCTGCTAATAATCATGTATGGAAAGCTCTATGGAAGTTAAAGATTCCTAGCAAAGTTAAAACGTTTCTGTGGCAAGCACTACATGGAATTTTACTGCTGAAGTCGATCATGGAGAACCGGCATGTCAGTACTAGTGGTGAGTGCCCGATATGCAACGAAGCGGCTGAAGATATCTTGCATCTACTTTTTCAATATCCAACTGCTGTTGTAGTGGGACAAGTTGGGTTTATCCTTGTTAATTGAGGAGGCTCTTGCGGTGGATCGATCCGGATCTACCGTTTTGGAGTTCTTACTCACACTACAAGATAATTTTCTCCAGGGGTTTACTAGTGTGGGGCGAAAGGAAACTATTGTGGTTGCCTGTTGGTATTTATGGTGGATTCGCTGAAGACGAACACACAATGAGACGGTTTCACCTATGTCCCATTGCCGTATCTCTGTTCTGTCTAACAGTAAATGCAGCCAAAGCTTTGGCAAAGCTGGGTATATCTCAGCATCGATGGAGTAGACCAAATCCGAGACAAATGAAGGTAAATGTGGATGGCTCTTTTCATGCGGATACTTATGCATGTGTTGTGGGAGCTGTTATATGCAACTATGAAGGGCATTTTGTCGCAGGTTCTACGTTATTCATTCCAAATGTAGCATCACCTGCTGGGGCTTAAGCTATAGCAATGAAGGAGGGGCTAGCGTTCACTAACCGCCTGGGATGCAACAATGTCGTCGCTGAATCTGATTCTATGGAGGTTATTGCGGCATGCACATGTGTAGAATATTGGTGGAACAAATCGTCTGGGGTTTATGCTGATTGTATCGACTTGGTGACTTCAATTGGTTCAGTTAACTTTTAGCATTGTCCGAGGGAAGCAAATGGAGTTGCGCAAGAATTAGCTAGGACTAGTTTTGTTAATAAGCAATCTTGTAATTGGGTCGATAAACCCCTATCTTTATCCTAGACAAACTCGTGATCGATGTAATTATTATTGGCAATTAATAAAATCGTGCAGCAGTGTCCTGCTGTTACCCTCAAAAAAGAAAAACCTATTGAAAAGGAGGCACCGACTCAAAACACAATATGACCTGGAGATGAACCTAAAGCGGCATGTATTAGCATGATTCTCCGTTTCTTCTTGCAAGCTGGCAAAGCTAAAACTCGCATGTTGTTGCTTTATGTAAAGCATGGTCACTTGGCGGCCATACACGTTCTGAAACGCGGTATTCGAAAAAATGTGCTGACCGGTCTGTACATGGTGTACGACGTGACTAAACAAATTCAGTAATTGACCAATACTTCATCAATTTAATAACGCGGTTTTTTTTCTCTCCAAAAAAAATACGAGAACGTCAGTTTGGATGTATTTAAAAAAAATCTCGACATATGATTTATATAGTTGAAAAGAATATGATTCGGTATCCACCAAACCATACATGAACTAATCTACATTAAGAAATTGATAAGCCTGATGCCTTTTAAATTTGTTGTTCTATATACCCATATGCTATGAATGTGTTTCAATCGTGAATTTATCTTTTTTGACTTTGTAAGGGAATGGCTTTGTATTTATTTTTTCGCCCTACGTTACTATCTATTAATTTACCTAAATATATCAGATCGATCTGGAGACTTTTTGCATAATAAGAAAAGCATATATGGATTTTTGTGTTTTAACACCGTGTGTGTGTTCTTTCTAACTCAAATGATAACATGGCATGTTTCTTTGAAAGCAATTGTGACTTCACAAATGGAAACATGAATTAATAAAATACATACATGTAATTATTAATACTCGCATATATGTAGGTAGGTAATATGTTTGTTAAAGTATTTCTGCATATCCTTTCAAAAAAATATTTAAGCATATTTGCAAGTGACTAAAAATCCCATTTTATTGAAAAACTTATTGAGAGGACGCTAATTTATCTGTCAATCAATACCCGACTAAAACATATACAGCTGCTTCAAATGCCATAATTCAGACCAGATTAGTGCAAGCAAATGGGTGGAATGCTTTTTCAAAGTTCCTTTACGAAATGCATTAGTTAGGTAGTCCTGACCTCCAGTTTGTGTTTCAATTGTGACCGGTGAGCTTTTTTTAAGGCTTTAAAACATATCGAAGCTTCGTTAAACAATTCCAAATCCACAGCAGAGGGAACCATCATTGATGTTATATGGCTTGCACAGAACTATGACTTCATATATCATACACTTTTGTTTGGACCGTAGTTTAGACAACATAATTTTGTGAACTATCACTATTATCATAGTTAGAGCTGCAATTAACTCCATGCACCCAATGGAACGCGCGCGAGTTTTGGAGATGACCGGGACCCACGGATGGCGACGGACGACTCACTTGTCACTACTTCGACCCGAACGCACCCTAGATGATCGCACATAATTAAGTCCACTATGGATAGGCTATTATCGATGCCAATCACATGCTAATCAAGATCCCCTATTTTCAAGGAAGCAACTCAGAGCTCAACACAAACCAGCTGTTGGTTATTTTTGTCGTTGTCGCGGTGGGTTGTTTCCAAACTTATCGAGCAAGAAATATTTATAAGTCCCGAGTTTGTTTTACATGATCTAAAGCTATACGTGTACTTGGAAGGGGAGAATCAGCGACGGTGCGCCACCGACAGCTCCTGGATGCTGGCGTGTTCGTGTTGCAGAAGGACTGGGCTGTAATTTTGTTTTTCTTCGTGGACCTTTCTGTAACTTGCTGATCTAATATCATCTTCCTTTATGCGCAAAAAAAAATAGTATGCTACATGTTGGACAAGTAATTGGAAGACATCATACAAATAGTAGGGAGACACGATGTGTTTTTAAAGTGCCACCGGTGTTGGGTGTGGTGGGTCGCGGCGGCGATTCCATGGGGTTGCTTGGGCGGCATCAGCGGAGGCTTCCGAGCGCAGTGATCAGTAGCAATCTCCTCCCCTTGTCATTGTCGCGCGCGGGGGTTTGATCTGTGGGGCAAGGCGGCGGGCTGTGGTTCTCGGCACCGGCCTATATCCATCGTCTTTGTCGTAGGTGTAGTTAGGGACTGACGTGGAGACAATCTATGTGTCTCGGTGGTGATTCAGACTTGGGGAGATGTTGTTGCTAGTGAAAACCGAACACACTGACTTTGGTCATGGTGCACGATGGTGGCGAACATGTGTCATTACATTGGTGAAGGCATCATCACTGCACTCATCGTCCGCACTCAGGCTGCTCCAGGTGACACCTAGATCTGAGTCTTCCGGTTTGGACGATGGCTCGGGGTGCCGTTCTCTCTCCTGGGGCATCGTTTTTGGAGCAGGCACTGACTGGAGGGGTCTTGAGGTGGAGCGATGTGGTTTTCTTTCGTGTTGATGATGACAATTCTGGGCAGCCTGGCGCAGCTGGGTCTCGATAACGGATGCATAATGGTGGAAGCGTGCAGGGTGGTACCGCTACCTGGCGTCATGGTGGTGTCAGGCTTGATAGGGTCAATGCTTTGATCCCTATCCTGAAGACGGGTTCGCGAAGATGCCGGCGGCAACTTCTGGAGCGTGCATGCTAAGGGTTTGCTCGGGTTTTATAATCATGTCGGCACCATTTTAATGCAGAGAGTGAAAGTTTCAACTACTTTTAAAATAACAGCTGGTAGTAAAGCAAATTAGCGAAATATCCAGCTAAAAAAGAGTGGTCTCTTGAGAAACTAGAGGTTATTTTCAGAATTAAGGTAGACCCAAAATTTGAACCCAGCCGGCGAATCCACCATCCATGGTGCTGCTAACTAGTAGGGCCCTAGGTGACCTCTCAATATATATCCAGATAAGCATGGAGAACGTTCCTGTTATGCGATCAAAACTTCAAATTAATCTTGCTCAAATGAAAACAATCAACCTAATGCAATGCTCTTGCATGTTCGAGAAAACAAAATCTATAAACCTACGCCTCCATTTACACAAGGAGACAAGTTCAAGCAGATAGCAGCTACATTGCATGCCCTCTCTGCGTTTGCAAGATACCAATTCCTCCTGCGCATGTGATGTTGTTATACTGTGATCCAAATTCATATACTAAAGGGAGGCTAACTTCTGACGAGCGGAACGAGGCCCGTCGCCTATAAGCTTGGGCCCGCAGTACGGATCGTTGCCACCGCCTATATACATATTGTAAGCCGCCGGCTAGGGTTTATCAGATTATAAGATAACCCACAGCGTTTGTAAAAACTCCTCGATATAGTGAAGTTTTGCTGGCTGACGCCCGTGGTTTTTTCCGTTTTTGTATTGGAAGGGATTTCCACGTTAAATCTCGTGTCTCCGTTGCGTTTTCTTTTATCGTTCTTCGTTATTTGCTTGTCGCGTTTATAACAGATGTGAGATCATGCTTCGGCGGAAGCGAGCAGATAGACTGTCTGACCTAACTTCCTGGGTCGCCCCCCTCTCCCCCGCTCGGTCGACCCCACCTACCCCTCCTCTCCAGCCCCGTCAGGCCATTGTCGCTGCCAGCGACGGTGGCAGCGCCCGTCACGCCGAAGGCGGAGGGTAGGAGATGGCTCACGTGGCTGATCTCCACGAGCGGTAGGGTACGGCACCGACGAGCCATGGTGTGTTGCAGAGGAGCTGATGGAGGAGGGGTGCGGACGGGCGTTGGCAGCGGTGGCCGGCGATGGCGCGGTGCTGGAGGTAAGGCAGGCTGTTCTGGACCTGATTTGGGCACACCTCGATGTTATGCAGTGCTTGCCGGCCATGAGGTTGTCTACCCCTGTTTTGGCATCTCACTTTCGTCTTCTTCTCCGCTAACCGGTCGGTGGCGTGGGAGTTGCTGGCGCAGTTTTGAATAAAAGTGGAGGTCCTTGGAAGAACTTCCTGGCGCCTACTCCATCAGCGTATTCCAAATGGACGTCATGCCTAGAGTTTTCCAGAGTGCATGGTGTTTTGGTCGCGCGCAACCATGTTTTATTCTAGCCATTTGGTTTTAGAGGGGGCGTTCTGTAGCTCAGCGGTCTGTTTCCATCATGGTACATGCATTTGTTCCACGGTGAAGTTAGACGCGGAGAATGGCATGGAAGCAGAAAACTGAGGATTGGCAGTAGAGGTTTGAGTCCTGGTGGCTGGCTTAGTGTTTCGTGACTTGGAGTGCGGAATTGGCAAGTGGAGGTGACATCACAGGAGGAATTCAGTGTCTAAACTTACACGGTGAAAATCCAAGGTCTAACCCTAATTGTTTGTGTTTGGTAAAAATCTTGTTGAAAGCATTGTTTTGTGAGTGCGGACTTTCTCCGGGGTGAAAAACTATGAAAATTGATGAGTGCGATGACGGCGCTTGTGCAATTTATTTTTTTTGAAATCGTCACTTTGGAGTTGTTGGATTTCTGGTATTTTTTTGGTGGTTTTTGATCCACTATTACAAGGAGCTGGTCGACTTTTCTTTTTGTAATTCGTTTTTTGGTTGTGTGCATCCATATTACCATTAGGACACTACATTATTGCAGAGGGTAGGTGCAATTGGTATCTTCGTAATATTAATATATTTTCTTTATCGAAAAAATGTGATGTGAGATGGAAGACCAAACATTTTCAACTTAATGCATGATGTGTGTAGGCGAATTCAGGGTTTGTCTTGTTTTTTATATGTCTGTTTGGAGTTCAGAACACGTCTGAATCAGAAATCAGGCTGGCCAGGGATGAGGATGCTGCAGCAATCAATCTATTGTTTGCTCTTAAACAAGAAATGGCGTGTTCTAACTCACGCAAAAGCTGTGTTTTTTCCTCGAAGAAGAAGTAGCAATTTGCCAATTTCCCGTGCAAGCCAAGAAGGTTGAAAGTTGACTAGACTTGATGAATCCGTAAGTTCACGATTCTACGCTTGAATTTTCAAGGATTTGATGATTTTGTGCTATAGCTTTGACCGTAGATTATCTGTATTCTCACGCGCCATCACATGTATTATTTTGTTTTATATTTGTCAAAGCTATAGCACACAATCAGCATATCCTTGAAACAATCATGCGTAGAATCGTGAACTTACCGACTCATCAAGTTTAGCCAACTTTCAAGCTTCTTGGCTGGCACAGAAAATTGGCAAATTGCTACTTCTTCGAGGAAAAACCGCAGCGTTTGCGTGAGCTAGAACATACCATTTTTAATTTAGGAGCAAACAAAAGATTGATTGCTGCAGCATCCCCGTCCTTGGGCGGCCTGATTTCAGATTCAGAATTGTTCTGTACTCCAAACAGACATATAAAAAAAACAAGACAAGCCCTGAATTCGGCTACAGACATTGTGGATTAAGTTTAAAATGTTTGGTTTTCAGAGGCAAAATTTATTTTTATCCATCCCATGTCACGTACGAAGAAGGAATTTGACTCTCGCAACAGGCAGAGTACACAGAGATGATTCACAGAATACATATATTTTTATCCCACCAGCTGCCGCAGCTTCTTGGCACGTCGACCTCGTTGACGATGGCCTCCATCTTCGGAACCTGCGCTGCGATAGCAGTCTAGTGCTGCTTCGAGTGGCGGCAGCTGATGCTACAAGGGTCGGGCGGTCCTGCAAATGATGTGCTACCAACGACTGTGGCGTGTGCTATCAACGGTGACAAGTGGTGCTGCAAATGGTGGTTGTGTGTGCTACCAACGGCGGCCGGCGGTACTACAAATGGTGATTGTTGGTACTGCAAGGAGTAAGCGGTGGGTCTCCGGCAAAGTATGGTGCTCCGATGAAGCACCGTGCTGCAAATGGTGGGTGACTGAGCTACAAAGGAAGGCCTATGCTATTGTAAACAGTTAACGACAGTGCTGCAAACCGCCAGCAGCAGTGCTACAAACAGTCATCGGCGGTGCTACCACCAGTCAGTGGTGGTGCTGCAAGAAGGAAGTGGCAGTGCTGCCAGCCGGAGTTAGAATGTTGCTGATGGGGCACCCGGCAAGGAGTAGTTCATGATGCTACAATTGTATAACTTTTTGTCCTTTAAATGTTATGTGGTTCTACTATTTTAGTATATATTTTTTGCTACGAGGTTTCCTACGAGTCTCCGGTGATTTCTCAGGCGAGGTCTTCGGCGTTCTTTCTGGCGATGTCTCTGGTGACTGGTGAGTCTCTGGTGAAGTCTCCGGCGAGGTCTGTCTCCAGCGAGTCTTTTCTTTGTTTAATTTCTAGACGATCCGTTTTTTTGCTTCAATGAAGCAAAAGTATAAGTTTTTTTTGCTATGACAAAGCAAAGCCTACATTTAAGGTGAAAGTTGACACATGTCAAGCAGGGAATCCGGATGCTGAAAAGTTTAGAGCCTCCGAAAAATTCCGAGCAGTCCCCTTATTTTATCACGACTTATCGTAGTATAATCATCCAAGTTTTGCGAAAACTTTCAGAAGTAGTCCGAGCTCAGCTTTTTTTTTCGAAAAGAGTCCGAATTAATCACTTCTATTATAAAGGATTCGCTAATGACTTCATCAACGATACATCTGATTAAAATATTTATCACAACTGCAACAGTTGCAACTCAAATGGTTTCTGGAAATCAATACCATCCTTTTCTAATTATAATTGTAAATGTCACGAGCTTAGAAAGTCAAGCTCTTTAGCCAGCTCTTCTGTTCAACTTCACAGCCGAGCGAGCGACTTTCTCTGTTCTCTGATTATATGGACGCGGCTTTGGTTAGAATACTCTTCTTTCCCCCTTTTTCTTTTTAGGAGAACATATCGTCCTTTTCGAGTTTCTGAAATATTTTGATTTACCAATGCAATGCTCTTTCCAGAATGTAAAGATTTCACGCGCTTTCAGTTAGCTGTTTAATTAATTAATATTATAACCTTTCTAGCTCAAGTACACATGTAATACACTCATATATGTGATACTAACTCGGTTTCAGTGAATAAGCCTTTTTATGAGAAAATCAAGCTAAGTAAAGTTGGACGTAACTTTTAGAAAAACTATCAACAATTATAATACAGTATTATATAGATATCATATGATTTAAAAAAATGAATACGGTAAGGGAAGTTCCTACAATGATTTTTTTAAAAAAAATAAGAATCTAAATATGTGTTCCTAGATACTTGAATCTGGATGGATAGGTGGTACATCCACTTTCCTAACCAAGTGAGATAGTCTTACTTCTTTATTTCATGGCCTATATCTAACGATATTTATTTTATATTAGGCATGTGAACGGTTTTCTAAAAACTTGGTTAAATTTTACGTACTTTTTCTTCTAGAAAAATATATGCCTATCCACTATAACGAAGGCAGTATTATTGCACTACTAGGAAACAACTATAGGCCCAAGATTACCACCGGCACGTAAAAAAAAAGTGCACGCCGTTGCTATTTACCTCCTGTGCACATACATGGTGGTGCCCCGGTGATACCTAAATACGACTGTCGTACCAAAAATTTGGCGCACCGGGGTTAGGGTCGACCAGGCCTAGGACAGGGAAAAAATGGCAGCCCCCGGATTACCACCAGGGCACCTATATAGTGGTGTGCTGGCTGTAAGGGGAGATTCCACAAAAATAAAATAAAATTTTAAAAAATTTAAAAAATAAAATCCTTTGAGATGATCATCTATTATGTGTTCTAGTTGTTAGGAAAATTAATAAACATGAATTTCGATATATTATACAAAATCGCGTCATGTTTTGGTAAAATAGATTTTCTTGTTGCATGCGACCTACGATGGAAAAAAATTATACGAAAATATATCCACGGAAAATTTTACATCTGATTTCAACGGCCTACGACCATTTACCAGTTTTTTAGATTCCTCGAAATAAAAAAGGAAAACATAGTTTTTCATGTTTTAGATTTTGATGAATTTTTTTTCAAAAAATTACCACCGCGGCACCACCATATTGGTGTGCCGGCGGTAACCTAGCATATATATTGAAAACCAGCCGGCTCACCTTCTGTCTCTTCCACTTCTCCCTTCTGCTTTTTTCAATCCTCCTCCTCCTCTTCCTAGCGTCGGCCACCTTCTCTTCTCTTCCCCTTCCTCTTCTCCCTCCTCCACTTCCACCTTCTTACCCCTCCTCCTTCCATCTCCCTGCCTCCGGCGAGCACCTCCTCAACCTACTTACCGACGGCCACCTCCTTGACCTTCCTCTGATGATGATGGATGCCTCCGGCTCACCACCCTCTTGCGAGATTATCCGCGACCACCTCCTCTCACTCCGGCGGCCACCTCCTCTCCGTCCTTCATGCGCGACGCCCACGACGATGACCACGGCCACGACTTAGAACTCGACCTAGGTCTAGATCTAGATCGTCCTTTCTTTTGAATCCTGGAAAAATACCACCGATGCACTTGGCTGGTACGCCGGCGATAATGTAATACCACCGGCATGTTCCTACAGGCGTGCGTTGGTGCACCAGCGAATGCAAAATTAGGTGCGCCGGCAGTAGGCTTTTTCCTAGTAGTGTTCGTTCCTTCCTATAGACAAGCCTTCGTAGAGAAGTCTTTTGTAGACACAATAGATATATAATTAGACTGGTGATGAGTTCTGCAATGCGCCGAGCTATCGTAGTATTTTAAGAGAAGTATTATCCTAGTTTATTAATGGTCCCTTAGAAGTTTCACAGAATGAAAACCACAAACCAAACAACAATATTGTCCAACACAGCCACGTTCGCATTCAAACAGTGGTTCAAAAATAGACTATACTACTATAAGTTGCTAGGATAAATGGTAATAAGGGATTAAGGTGACAAGGAACTAAGAAAAAACTGGAAAAAAAATAAAGTAAACTAGGAGCGGGCTAAAGAAGCTACGGGGAGTCTGGAATCATCACTATAAACGACATGAAGCTCCTCACGATTATTCGAAAGAGTACACCCTCCCACATCTCGCTGCATCTTGGATGATTCGGCATCTCTCCAACCCGACACCAGTTGGATCTACGCATCATCAAACAACTATATATGCAAAGTACTTCATATATGTACTCTCTCCGTTTGGAAATAATTGAAGTTCTAGGTTTATACTAAGCTAGTCTTATCTAAGTTTGACTCATAACAACCGCTCCCGTACGTGGCTCTCCCGTACGAGACCCCAACCCTAACCTCTCCCGTACCCCACCCTCCGCCGCCGCCGCCGGTAGCACCGCCGGGGCAAAGTCTCACGGGGCATGGCGGCGGCGGGGGCCCTTCCTCGTTGCCTGCGTGAAGAACGGCGGCCGGATCCCACCTCCTCGATGCATGGCGGAGCAGGCGCGCGTGGGATGGGCGACGTCGTCGGCGGCCCTCCTCCCGTCGGCTGTCCCCTGGCCGACCAGCCGGCGCGGTTGGGATGGGCGGCGCTGCGGTCTCCCTCCTCCCGTCGGCTTCCCGCAGCACTCCGACAGGGGCTAGTGGTGGGCGGCGGCCAGGCCCTGGTTTGCGCCATGCCATCCACCCCCGCCTCTTGTTAGTGCATGGAGGCGATCTCGGGCTTCTTTCGCGACACGAGGGCGCCCGGGGCATCAGCCTTGGGTTCGACGGAGGAGGTGGCCTCTTCTTCGCCGGAGAGGGTCGGCCTGCGGTTGGTGGTGGTGGTTTTTTGATCTATCACCGCCATCCGGCGGTGAGATGGAGGAGCATGGAAGCCGGTGATGGTGTCGTCGGTGGAGGGTTGGGTTGGCCAGCCCGGGATGGTCGCCGACGTGGGGGTCCGACCTGAATAAAGGCGGCGGTCCTAGGGCCTCTCTTGCGTGAAGAGGAGGACCTATCGGAGGCCTGGACTCGTGATCTGGCCGGAGGGTTGAGTTCCGGAAGGCTCCACCGGCGAATGTAACAACCTGGAGTTTGCTGGATCGGAGGTATTCGGTCGTGTGCACCCATGCGTTTATTCCGACCGTTTGGTTCTGGAGGGAGCAGCGCGAAGCTCTTTTTCTGTGTTGACATCAAGTGACTATGGATCCATGATGAAAGTCGGAAGAAGAGAATTTCATGAAGGCCGGAGGGGAGGACTAGCTAAGGGAGGTTCAAGTCTCCACATTGTTGAGGGGCTTGCTTGGTGTCCGAGCTTCACAGCAGCGGTATGAAAGTGGAGGCGACAACACAGGTGAAGCGCAGAGTCCTACCTTTCAGGGTGAAAACTCAAGTTCTGGCCTTAACTGGTTGTGTATGGCAGTGACCTTGGTGGAGGCATTGTTTTGAGAGCGGAGACTATCTTCAGGGTGAAAACCTAAGATCTTTGATCGGGCGACGATGGTGTTTGAGCATTGTTTCCTTCTTGAAGGTGTCGTTTTTTGGAGAGTCTGTAATTCAGGTGTTGTCATGGCGGTGGATGTATTGTTGTTGTTAAGCCCGAGATACTGTAGCGGGACTTTGTTTCTTAGTTTTCTTTTCCTTTTTTTGGTTGTGTGCATCCGTAGTGCCATTAGGGTGGTGCGTTGTTGCAGAGGCTGGATGTAATTGGTATCTCTTGATATTAATATATTCCCTTTATCGAAAAAATCTAAGTTTGACTATATGAGCAATAATTGAAGTTCTAGGTTTGTCCTAAATCAGAGTACTCTAAGTTTAACCAAGTTTGTAGAAAATATTATCAACATCTACAACACCAATTTAGTTTTATTGGATTCCTCATAGAATATATTTCCGTACTATATAAATTTAACGATGTAGATATCAACATATTTTCCTAAAAATTCAACCAATCTTAAAGAAATTTTAAATTGGGAGAAATCTAGAAGCTACATTATTTAAACCGAGCGAGTACTACTTAGCAAAAATGATGTCATTTGTCTACGCACCAGTTAGCGCTCAGTGCATGACGCCAGGGAAACCGTGTTACCATCATGATGTGGAGTGCAAAGAAAAATACCGTGGTCCGATATGAAGTTCATCAGAAAGAAGGGTACCTCCCGACTGGTCTAAAGGAAATGCTACATATATATGCTATAGAGTATTAGTCTTCTTTCAGTCATCGGTCTACGGTCTTCACCAAACAAGATGCTCTATCGATGGGCCGGTGAGGAAAGCGGGTCGGACTGTATTCGACCGTTGGAGTTTCCGACGGAGACACCATGATTGGCATGCTCTCTCTAGATCAAGAAAGCAATGTGTTCGGTCGTACCGCAAGCTAGCTTTGATCGACCTTGCCACCAGACAACACGCTTGATAGATATAGACCAGGCATGGCGCTTGCAAGGAAAGCGAGACTAAAACTTGTGCGCGTATGAAGATTGCATAGATGGGAAGCAGTCGCGTTAGTCTGGACTTGACCTCGATTATAATATATGCATGCATGAAGATTCTTCTCATCTCCTGTAGTATTGAAGTGACCCACACTTGTTGAATATTGCTAATTTAAGCTCTGTCATTTCGCTACTGCTACTTCTACGCACACCCTACACGAACTAAGAGCATCTCCACTCATTTGACCTCCCCACGGCGAAATCCGGACGAAACAACCGCCAGATTGGACGAAATAAAGTCGTGGGGAGAACCATATTTCCAGTCGTCCACCCGAAATTCGGCGGACATAGTCGAAATTCAAACAAATCGTCGTCCCGCTACAAATACGGCCAGTTGATCGGCAAAAGGATCAGCCACAGATCGGCGATCGGAGGAAAATTACACTGAAACAGGGGCGTCGGCAGTCCCGCCTGGCATGGCGGTGTTCGACGGCCCAGTTTCCTCACACGCCGTGGTCGAAGTGGCGGCCGACGTCCCAGCGGCGGCAGTCGACGTCGAAGCGGCGGCAGTCGACGTCGTAGACGGTGAGGAAGACGAGGTAGGAGCCGGAGACGACGAAGAACTGGCCTGTGTGGGTCGGAGGATGTCGGTGTGATGGCCCTCGTACCAAATCATCGTCTCCTCGTCCATCAGGTCCGTGTTGCCGCCCATCAGAAACGCCAAGTCTGTGTTCCTCTTCTTCGCCGCCGCCGTCGTCTTCAGCAGGGCGATCCGGGCGCCTTGGTTGGCGAGCATCTCCCTCCACCTGCAGTCGAACTTGTCGTCCCTCCCAGCGGCGTGCGTCCTCGCGTCGGCCCAGCACTTGTCGAACGACGCCTGCAGCCTCTCGGCGGGATGGCCCATCTTTTTGAGGTCTTTGAGCTTCTTCTGGCCGAGTTCCGGGCGGCCATCCGACGAGCTAGGCGCCGGAGCGTCGGGGTTGTACTGGTCGGTCTTGCTCTTGGCGAGGTTCTTGCGGGTTTCCGACTGACATAGGCATACCCAATGGGCCTGCCGAATATGGTACCCGGGGTTTACTGAAGGCCCACGACCCGAAGAATAAGGAGAATCGGGAGCCCAAGTTGTTACTAACGAAAGCTAGAGTTGTAATAGGAGTTGTCGTTTGTAATCTTGCGGGATGGGTTGGAAACCCTCACGGACTCTGTAAACTTGTGTATCACGAATCCCTCAGCTCCGCCTCCTATATAAGGGGGAGTCGAGGGACAAAGCGAATCGAATTTACTGTCAACACAACCCTAGTTTTATATTCGTCGAGTACTTTTCGGCTGAAACCTTCGAGATCTACTTGCCCTCTACATCTAACTAAACCCTAGTCTACAATCCGTAGGCATTGACAAGTTAATACCTTGTCAATTGGCGCCGTCCGTGGGGTCTAGAGGCGACAAGGAGCTGATCTCGATGACACGTTCAAGATCGTCAACTTCATCAGTAGCAAGCAACATCATGGACAGAGGTAAACAGATCGAAACTGGTCTCGTTGATTTTATTCCTCACCCGCCCTCCCGTTTGGATGCATATGCGTATCTGGAGGAGCCCATGAAGATGACGTTTGGAAAGTTCCACTTCTGCGTCGAGAAAGAAGGAGCGTATCGTCTCGAAGTTCCGATCTCGTCGGGATTATCGGCGGTTGGTCCTGATTTCTCAAACTCAGTATCATCCATCGAGTCAAGCGACAAGGAGACTTCGTCGCCACGCTTCATCGGCAGCAGGGCAAGCGAAAAACTCGTCAAGATCTTCAGCGACATGTCCTTCGAGTCATCTGCGGACTCCTATATAAGCAATGATTCGAGCGACACCGACAGCTTCGACTTCATCGACAAATCCATCTCTATTGGGAAGGTCTTCACCAATCTCTATGATGGTGTCACCAAACCAAGCAAAGTGAAAACTCTAAAATATCACCAAGTTTATGCCATTGGAGAAGCAAGTCGCGATCAAGAGGAGACATCAGAGGCTTTCGACGATTTGGGAAATCCCTATGTCGATCCCTCAGATCTAAGGAGAGGTTTGGGCACTAAATATGTCGGGCCCACACCACGTGCCAGAGTTCAACTTCCATAAGCAGCATGGGATAGAGCTGCGAAAGCTTTGGATGGCTCTGAACCAATGGAGACAACTGCTACGGTCGAAGAACTGCAAGCTTATCAATATAGACTCGCCCGATCTGGAAGAGAATTGAAAAAACAGACAGCTGCTTTGAACAGAAGAAAGGAGGCAGCTTCCGCATCAAGCAGGCGACGAGCGGAATTAAGTCGACAATCAGAAACTTCGGGAGATAGTCACAGAGAAGCTCGGAGAAGAGCAAGATCTCGGCTGCAAAATATACCGGAAGCTGAAAGAGAGACTCTAATCCAAAACTTCGACATGTCCTTTATGTCAATCGACACGAGGGGGAATATTATCCCAAAAACACCGGAAGGCAGGTACATGGCGACACAAGCTTTCATCTTAGCATCCAGTGCCACCTCCCGGAGATCCAAGAGAAGCGTTGTACAACATGGCCATGGCAGGATGTGGAGCCATGGGAGCAGCGTTCACAGCCTACACCTCCCGAAGGAACCGCAAGGCAAAATAGTTCGAGACCTACCGCAGCAGGTGCAAGATCCACCAAGAGCGGGTGGAGCCGGAGACACAACAACTCAGGCCGAGTTGATAGAGCGCGACAAGAAAGAAGGAACGTCGGCATTCACCGAACTTGCTCGAAGAGGACATGTGTGGACTTCCATGTTTCACACGACGGGTCCGAAAAACTCGAGTTCCATCGGATTCAAGCTACCCGATAGTTTCAAGAAATTCGATGGCCCGCAAGACCCCGAGGATTGGCTAGTCGATTACCTCGAGACAGAAAAATTGATAGGCGGGACCAGAGCGACAGCCATGCGAGCATCCGAGATAAATCTGAGCGGAGCTGCCAGATCATGGATAAAGAAGCTTCCCCCGGGTTCCATCGACAGCTAGGAAAGTTTTGAGGACGTGTTTATCAAGAATTTCCGGTCAACCTGCAAGAAACCTGCGACACTAGAGGAGTTGAGGTCATGTCGACAAAAACATGATGAATCAATGAGGAAGTACATCCAAAGGTGGAACATCATCAAAAACTCGGCAGAAAATATATCTGACGAAAGAGCGATAGATGCATTTGTTGCAGGAGTTCGACGAGGAGATTTCGTGGAGGACTTGGGGAGGACAAACCCAAGAACAAGATATCAGCATTAATGGAAATAGCAAACAGATGGGCAGATGGTGAAGATGCGGTACATAACAAACGACATAGGTCCCCGGAGGAAGATCGCAATCGAAATTTCCAAAATAGATGCCGATTTCCCGTCAATTTTCAAGTTACGATGCACCTGGCCAAATATCGGCTGGCTTTCGGGAAACAATGGAGGAAACAAGAGAGATGACTACCAGAGAAGCAACGCACAGCAAGGCGACAATAGATATAACAGGCAAAATAGCGGGTCAAGGTTTCAAAGACCTTTTGTGTCCCCCGAAGATATGATGAACGGGCCGTGTCAGATGCATTTCTTTCTCGATTGCAATGGAAAAAGACAGTCAGGACACTTGCAAAAGGATTGCCGAAATTTCCAGGCAATGTTAAGATGGGCAGGACATGCAAATGCTCAGCAGACGCACGTAAATCCTCAAGGACCTAGGAGTGAGATTCACTTGCCACCTCCTCCCGCGATTACAGTATGAAAATCGACATCGCCTCGGAATAGCGGCCGCACCTGCTCCACCGCCCTATGTTGATCCTAACTCTAACGGAGCGGTCTTGATGATTCGAAAGGCGAGGCCATCCAATAGAGCTCGGAAAGTAATCTCGCGACAGGTGTTTATGGCAGAGAAGATGCCACCACCAACAGTCGAGTACCTTAATTGGTCAGGGCAAGATATTGGCTTCACAATAGCTGATCATCCACAGCAAGTTCCTCGACCAGGGCAGTTAGCACTGATCTTACCAGCAGTAATTGCGGGATTCGATGTATCTTGAGTATTCATAGATGGCGGCAGCTGTTTAAACCTTATGTACGCAGATACGCTAAGGAAGATGAACATCTCCCTAGCAAATTTGAAACCAACCGACACACGTTTCCACGGCATCACACCAGAGAAGCCAAGTTACCCACTGGGGAGGATCAATCTCGACGTTCGCTTTGGGACCCGAGAAAACTACAGGATAGAAAGGTTGGAATTCGAAGTTGTGGATTTCCCGTCGCAGATATCACGCTTTGTTGGGGCGACCAGACATATGCCGAGGTTTATGGCGGTCCCACATTACACGTACTTACTTTGGAGGTTACCTGGACCCAAGGGACCAATCACAGTCAAAAGAAGCTTTGCGCTGGCCGATAAATGCGACAAAGATTTTCATCGACTATCAGAAACCTTCGGGATGCAAGCAGAGTACGCATCGTCAAGGCTCATGACTGATTATGATGTGCTGCCAGACGTAGGGAGGCCCAACAAGGAATCAACTTTCAACACCACCAAAGATTCTAAGGAAGTGCAGATTCACCCGACAGATCCGAAGAAAACGACATCCATCGCAACAAACATGGACCTCGCATAGGAAAGCGCGCTCGTCGAGTTCCTCCGTGAGCACTGGAAAATCTTTGCATGGTGTCCAGTTGACATGCAAGGAGTACCCAGGGAACTTGCCGAGCACCACCTAAACTTGGATCCAATAGCGAGACCAATCAAACAACCGTTGCGGCGTTTTTCGAAACCAAACCGCAAAGCCATGCTGTCAGAAATTGACCGACTTAGAGAAGCTAGTTTCATCAAAGAGATATCTACCGAGGCCACTGATACGTCCCCGACGTATCCATAATTTCTGTCGTTCCATGCTTGTTTTATGACAATACTTACATGTTTTGCTTGCACTTTATGATGTTTTTATGCGTTTTCCGGAACTAACCTATTAACGAGATGCCACAGTGCCGGTCCTCGTTTTCTCGCTGTTTTTGGTTCCGTAAAGGCTGTTCGGGCAATATTCTCGGAATTGGACGAAATCAACGCCAAACCTCCTATTTTTCCCGAAGGCTCCGAACACCGAAGAAGAGTCGGAGGAGAGCCGGGGGCCCCACACCACCTAGCCGCGCGGGCCGTGCCCCGGCCGCGCCGGCCTAGGGTGAGGCCACCCCGTCGACCCCCTGCGCCGCCTCTTCGCCTATAAAATCCCTTTCGACCTAAAAACACAGGACCAATTGACGAAACTCCGTGAAAGACTCCGGGCGCCGCCGCCATCGCGAAACTCCACCCGGGGGACGAACTCGTTCCGGCACCTGCCGGAACGGGGAAGTGCCCCCGGAAGCCATCTCCATCAACGCCACCGCCTCCATCATGCTCCGTGAGTAGTTCCCCCATGGACTACGGGTTCTAGCAAGTAGCTATGTCGGTATACTCTCCCCCATGTACTTCAATACAATGGTCTCATGAGCTGCCTTACATGATTGAGATTCATCTCGATGTAATCGGTGTTGTGTTTGTTGGGATCCGATGGATGATACATTATGATTAGTCTATCTATAAAGTTTGTGAAGTTATTGTTGCTGCAATCTTGTTATGCTTAATGCTTGTCACTAGGGCCCGAGTGGCATGATCTTAGATTTGAGCTCTATATTGTTGCTTAGATTGTATCTACAAGTTGTATGCACATGTCACTGTCCGGAACCAATGGCCCCGAAGTGACAGAAATCGGGACAACCGGAGGGGATGGTAGTGATGTGAGGATCACATGTTTTCACGGTGTGTTAATGCTTTGCTCCGTACTCTATTAAAAGGAGTACCTTAATATCCAGTAGTTTCCCTTGAGGCCCGGCTGCCACCGGCTGGTAGGACAAAAGATGTTGTGCAAGTTTCTCATTGCGAGCACGTACGACTATATACGGAAAACATGCCTACATAATTAATAATCTTGATGTTCTTTCTTAATGCTTTGATTCCTATCAATTGCCCAACTGTAATTTGTTCACCCAACACTTGTCACTTATTGGAGAGTTACCACTAGTGTAGATCGCTGGGAACCCCGGTCCATATTTCATCATCAAATACTTGTTCTACATGTCATCATATTGCCTCCGTGTTACTATTACCGTCGCCGTATTACTATTACTACTGCTCTCATATTACCGCTACTTTCACATCACCCCCGTTACTAGTGCTTTTCCAGTGCAACTGAATTGACAACTCAATTGTTAAGGCTTATAAGTATTCTTTACCTCCCCTTGTGTCGAATCAATAAATTTGGGTTATACTACCCTCGAAGACTATCGCGATCCCCTATACTTGTGGGTTATCAAGACTCGTTTTCCGGCGCCGTTGCCGGGGAGGCATAGCTCTACTCATAAGTTCACCCGGGGAGTACACTCTACCTCTCTCTCTCGTTTTATTTTATTTTGTTTTGCTTAGTTTACTTTTGTCTAGTTTATTTGTGCTTAGTTTATTTCTGTCTAGTATTATTTTGCGTAGTTTACTTTTGCTTAGTTTATTTTTGTCTTGTTTTATTTGTCTCATATACCCAAAAATCCATAAAAATTTGAAAAACCAAAAAATTAAAAACTACTGTTATGGGAGAACCAACAACCTACTTGGAGCTCATAGAATGTTATAATAATTATAGGAAATCAAGAGCTGGTGAAATAATGAGTGCTATGATAGAAAAAGTGGATACAATTGCTAAAATCTTGCTTAAACGCCATGATATAAACTCGTTGCTCTCAACAGGATACTAAACATCTTAAATTTCAATGTGGCTTTAGTGAGGAATTTTTAATTAAGAACTATAATCGGAATTGCTATATTCATTATGGGTTCGAAGAGGTAGAATAATTTGTCGTGTTTATGGGAGCCTCGGAGATCGAATCCTTCATGGTTGAGAATTATGAAACTTGTGTTGTTTGTAAGGACCTTAAAGATTATGTCTCTTCTATCCTTAATTGTTGCATAGAATGCTTCGGTAATAATCCTTATATCATTGATTATAAAGAGAGACTCATTAATGCACAAGAATGCACTCACAATTTGCAGGAACCCGTGGAAGAAGAAACTGATGAACCTGAAAGCTCATTGGATGAAAAAGAGGAGGAAATTGATGAACCTGAAAGCTCATTGGATGAAAAAGAAGAGGAGAGCGACGAACAAAAGGAGGAAGAATGGATTAGCTACCCATGCCAACCTTCTAATGAGAGTAACTCTTTATCCCTTACACTATTTGATTGTCCTCCATGCTTACCGGAAGAGGTTGAATGTTATGTTCCTGTGGATTCTCTTGAAATATTCCCTATGAGTAAAACTTCTGAGAATAATTATGCTACTGTTATATATGATAATCCATGCTACTTTGATAAATCTTATGATAATGCTTTGTTTGTGCCTGATGTCGAAATGCATGGTACTAAAGAATTTTGCTTGGCAAATGTTTATGATAAATCTCTAGATGATGGTCCTATGTTACTTGATAATATTAATTGTGCTACTAATGAAAATGGGATTGGAGAGTTCTTGACTTATTCTATGTGTCCCATATCTCTTGAGAATGATCAACTACCTTGTTATATTATTAATAAAAGTAAGTTTGAAAGCATTAAATCCACTATTCTTGAACTTGATAAAAATTATATGTTTGTGGATCATGAAAAGTATGCTGCATGTGATAGCTATATTGTTGAGTTTGTTCATGAAGCTACTGAAAATTATTATGAGAGAGGAAAACATGGTTGTAGAAATTTGCATAGTACTAATACGCCTTTCTATATGCTTAAAATTTTGAAGTTATACTTATTCTATCTTCCTATGCTTGTTACTTTGCTTTTCATGAACTTGTTTATTTACAAGATTCCTTTGCATAGGAAGCATGTTAGACTTAAATGTGTTTTGAATTTGCTTCTTGATGCTCTCTTTTGCTTCCAATACTATTTCTTGCGAGTGCATCATCAAAACTGCTGAGCCCATCTTAATGGCTATAAAGAAAGTAACTTCTTGGGAGATAACCCATGTGTTATTTTGCTACAGTACTTTGTCTTATATTTGTGTCTTGGAAGTTTTTTACTACTGTAGCAACCTCTCCTTATCTTAGTTTTGTGTTTTGTTGTGCCAAGTGAAGCCTCTAATCGAAGGTTGATACTATATTTGGATTTCTGCGCAGAAACAGATTTCTATCTGTCACGAATCTGGGCTGTTTTCTCTGTAGGGAAATCAGAAAAATATGCCAATTTACGTGCGTGTTCCTCAGATATGTACGCAACTTTCATTAGTTTTGAGTTTTCTGATTTGAGCAACGGAAGTATTTTATTAAAATTCGTCTTTACTGGCTGTTCTGTTTTGGCAGATTCTGTCTCTGTTTTTTGCATTGTCTCTTGTGGACTTTAAGCGAGCTTTTCTAGACATAGAGATCTCGTAGCTAATGTTTTATTGAGTTCTTGCAATGTGCCACTACAGGACCAAGGTGGATTCAAATTTTTTGAGTACTAACCCCTCTAATGAAGTTTATGAGAAGTTTGGTGTGAAGGAAGTTTTCAAGGGTCAAGAGAGGAGGATGATATATGATCAAGAAGAGTGAAAAGTCTAAGCTTGGGGATGCCCCGTGGTTCATCCCTGCATATTTCAAGAAGACTCAAGTGTCTAAGCTTGGGGATGCCCAAGGCATCCCCTTCTTCATCAACTTATCAGGTTCCTCCCCTGAAACTATATTTTTATTCAGTCACATCATATGTGTTTTACTTGGAGCGTCTGTGTGTTTATTTTCATTTTGTTTTTGTTTGAATAAGATGGATCCTAGCAATCCTTGATTGGGAGAGAGACACGCTCCGCTTTTTCATATGAACACTTGTTCTTCGTTTTACTTTTAATGTTCAATGATAAAAGTTGGAAGCTACAATACTTATTGTTTGGTTGGAAACAGAAAATGCCTCATATGTTGTGGATAATTTGACACTTGGCAATTGTTTTGAGCTCTCAAGTAGATCATAAGTTTTTGCATGTAGTTTAAACCTATTAGTGGAGAACTACCGTAAAGCCTCGTTAAAATTGGTTTGCATAATTGATCTCTCTTAAGGTCTAGATATTTTCTCGGTAAAAGTGTTTGAGCAACAAGGAAGACGAGTGTAGAGTATTATAATGCTTGCGATATGTTCTTATGTAAGTTTTGCTGTACCGGTTCATACTTGTGTTTGCTTCAAACAACCTTGCTAGCCTAAGCCTTGTATCGAGAGGGAATACTTCTCATGCATCCAAAATCCTTGAGCCAACCACTATGCCAATTGTGTCCACCATACCTACCTACTATGTGGTATTTCCTGCCATTCCAAAGTAAATTGCTTGAGTGCTACCTTTAAACAATTCAAAATTTATCACCTCTGATTTGTGTCAATGTTTTATAGCTCATGAGGAAGTATGTGGTGTTTAGCTTTCAACCTTGTCATTTACTTTTGACGGACTCTCATATGGACTAGTGGCACATCCGCTTATCCAATAATTTTGCAAAAAGAGCTGGCAATGGGATTCCCAGTCCCAAATTAATTAACCAAAATAGACACTCCTCCATGGTATGTGATTGTTGGACGGCACCCGAAGGATTCGGTTAGCCATGGCTTGTGTAAGCAAAGGATGGGAGGAGTGTCATCATAATAAAACTAAAATAAAAAGGCACTCCTTCATGGTATGAGATTGTTGGCAGTGCACCCGAGGATTCGGTTAGCCATGGTTTGTGAAAGAAAGGTTGGAAGGAGTGCCACACAAAAATTAAATAAAATGGGAGCCGCTCTTGAAAGTCCGGTTGGCGAGGTAGTTAGTGTACCCATTACCATTCGTTGACAACAACAAACACCTCTCAAAATTTTACTTTTTATGCCCTCTATATGTTTTCAAAACCAAAGCTCTAGCACAAATATAGCAATCGATGCTTTCCTCTTTGAAGGACCATTCTTTTACTTTTATGTTGAGTCAGTTACCTAATTCCTCCCACCTTAGAAGCAAACACTTGTATCAACTGTGCATTGATTCTTACATACTTGCATATTTGCATTCATCATATTACTTTGTGTTGACAATATCCATGAGATATGCATGTTGAAAGTTGAAAGCATCCGCTGAAACTTATATCTTCCTTTGTGTTGCTTCGATGCCTTTACTTTGAATCTATTGCTTTATGAGTTAACTCTTGTGCAATCTTTTGATGCTTGTCTTGAAAGTACTCTCCATGAAAAGTTTTGCTATATGTTATCTACTTGTTAGCAACTATAGATCATTGCCTTGAGTCACTTCATTCATTTCATATGCTTTGTAATAGTATGATCAAGGTTATGTAAGTAGCATGTCACTACAGAATATATTCTTTTTATCGTTTACCTGCTCGGGACGAGCAGGAACTAAGCTTGGGGATGCTGATACGTCCCCGACGTATCCATAATTTCTCGTCGTTCCATGCTTGTTTTATGACAATACTTACATGTTTTGCTTGCACTTTATGATGTTTTTATGCGTTTTCCGAACTAACCTATTAACGAGATGCCACAAGTGCCGCTTCGTTTTCTGCTCGTTTTTGGTTCCGTAAAGGCTGTTCGGGCAATATTCTCGGAATTGGACGAAATCAACGCCAAACCTCCTATTTTTCCCGGAAGGCTCCAGAACACCGAAGAAGAGTCGGAGGAGAGCCAGGGGGCCCCACACCACCTAGCCGCGCGGGCCAGGCCCTGGCCGCGCCGGCCTAGGGTGAGGCCACCCTGTCGACCCCCCTGCGCCGCCTCTTCGCCTATAAAATCCCTTTCGACCTAAAAACACAGGACCAATTGACGAAACTCCAGAAAGACTCCAGGGGCGCCGCCGCCATCGCGAAACTCCACCTCGGGGACAGAACTCGTTCCGGCACCTCGCCGGAACGGGGAAGTGCCCCCGGAAGCCATCTCCATCAACGCCACCGCCTCCATCATGCTCCGTGAGTAGTTCCCCCATGGACTACGGGTTCTAGCAAGTAGCTATGTCGGTATACTCTCCCCCATGTACTTCAATACAATGGTCTCATGAGCTGCCTTACATGATTGAGATTCATCTCGATGTAATCGGTGTTGTGTTTGTTGGGATCCGATGGATGATACATTATGATTAGTCTATCTATAAAGTTTGTGAAGTTATTGTTGCTGCAATCTTGTTATGCTTAATGCTTGTCACTAGGGCCCGAGTGGCATGATCTTAGATTTGAGCTCTATATTGTTGCTTAGATTGTATCTACAAGTTGTATGCACATGTCACTCGTCCGGAACCAATGGCCCCGAAGTGACGTAAATCGGGACAACCGGAGGGGATGGTAGTGATGTGAGGATCACATGTTTTCACGGTGTGTTAATGCTTTGCTCCGGTACTCTATTAAAAGGAGTACCTTAATATCCAGTAGTTTCCCTTGAGGCCCGGCTGCCACTGGCTGGGTAGGACAAAAGATGTTGTGCAAGTTTCTCATTGCGAGCACGTACGACTATATACGGAAAACATGCCTACATAATTAATAATCTTGATGTTCTTTCTTAATGCTTTGATTCCTATCAATTGCCCAACTGTAATTTGTTCACCCAACACTTGTCACTTATTGGAGAGTTACCACTAGTGTAGATCGCTGGGAACCCCGGTCCATATTTCATCATCAAATACTTGTTCTACATGTCATCATATTACCTCTGTGTTACTATTACTGCTGCTGTGTTACTATTACTACTGCTCTCATATTACCGCTACTTTCACATCACCCCCGTTACTAGTGCTTTTCCAGGTGCAGCTGAATTGACAACTCATTGTTA